>NC_087482.1:14481053-14816693 GCF_036417665.1 Passer domesticus
AGGCTCAGTAATGGACGTGAGCTGGGAAGCTGCACCACCTTCACCAGCAGGTTCAGCTGCAAAGAAAGGCAGGACAGAAGAGCTCCTGTGGCACTGCAGGAGATCCTCAGGCTGCCCACAAGGCTCAGCCCCGGGGCACAGCCCTGGGCCCGGCCCCTTCCCTCTCTGCTCCTCTCTGTGGCTGCACAGAGCACACGGAAGGACACACTGGCATTGCACACAGGAGGAAGATGGACAGCTAAATGCTGCTTCCTCCCACTGACAGTGATCCTGTGGGATCTCTCAGGGCTCCAGAAGGGAGCAGGGCAAAGTTTTTAGAATCTTTCTACTCTGACTTAACCTTAACAAAAATGGCCCATGAGTGAGCTTTATCCACATGGACACTGATTATTCTGCCAGTAAAAACGGAAATGCAGAACTTGCCTCCAGCATTCTCCAAGCCATTCAAAGTGTCATTAACCAGGACTTCCAAGTCATGTAAGTCGTGATCCAAATCTAGAAGGGGGCAAACACCAGAACCACTTCTGTGTGTGCTGGGATCCCCTTCTGCCTCAGGGAACCAGGCACTGCAAGGGTGTCTGGTAAGGCCATGGGAGCCAGATGTGAATGGACATGGCCAAAGGTGCATGGGGGCCTGGGGAGCTCTGAACTGGCTCTGGTCACTCTCCACCCTCTTTACCTGCCCTGTGTAACATTCTGGGACAGGAATGGGAAATGGGGCTACCCAGGGCCCCTTGGGACACTCTCCCTCCCACAGAGGAAACATTCCCTGAAGACCTGGGCAAAACCATCCCCAGCGCTTCCCAGGGAGCAGGGAGCGCTGTCCCGGGAAAGGGCAGCCAGGCTGCCGGCTCACCTGCTCCCCGCGCTTGCAGCGGAGCAGCCTGGGCAGCCCTGGCAGGCAGGGCCGCGGCCAGGAGCAGCAGGAGGAGGAGGCGCAGAGCAAGGGCCATGCTGCCTTGCCCTCTGCCAGTCCCGCAGCTCTTGCTGCCACCGCTGTCCCAACACCGCTGTCCCAACGTCAGCACCGCTGCTGCCACCGCCGCTGCTGCCGCAACAGTTGTGCTCAGGGACTGACTGCTGGCTCCTTGTGCTGCTGTGCAACCACGGGGCTCTGGCACCTCTGGCACCTCTGTGACATCAGGGCCTGCTGAGACTTCAGCCTGTTGTGACCCCAGAGCCCTTCTGTGACCTCATGGCCTTAGCTGTACCCCCAGAGTGTGCCCCCATCTGTATGAATGCACTGCCCTGATTGTTTTGCTTTATCACAGTTCCATTGCTCAGAAAAACCTTATTTTTCACCTGCTGACATTGCTGGTTAGGCTCTGTCCCTGGAGATGCTCTTGATGTCTTTCCTATTTTCCTGGGCATGCCACTGGAGGAGGTCCAGTCCCAGATGGTCCCATGGAAGGAAATGTGCCCTCAGCCCAGGGATGCCCAGCATGGGCTGCCCCATCTCCCCAGGGACCCTCCACAGGTCACAGCAGCCTCTGCCTGGCTCCTGCCTGCCCACCCCGTGGCCATCCCCAGCTGCCCCTGGGCATGGAGCTCAGCCAGTGCTGATCCTGGCTGGGCTTTGCTGCTGCTACCACCCGGACACTGGGGTGACAGCTCCATCTCTTTAGTGCAAGAGAAGAGCTGGGCCAAGCCCTGCCCACCTTCAGTAGGGGCCAGAAAGCAGGGCCAGCGCCTTCACGGGAGAGGACCTTGTCTGGCTGGAGGCAGCATCTGCACTGCAACAAGCTGTTAAAGCAGCTGGCACAGAGACATCGGGCGTGGGCATGGAGATGGGAAATGTGTGCTACGGGTGTCCCAGACTGAGGTGTTTGGCCGTTCCTGTAAAGCTGCAGATGGACACCTGTTGAGACAGGAGGTGGCTGAGGCCCCAGTTGCAGCTGGCACACAGAGACCCTCCTGCACTGCAGGAGATGCCCACTGGGCTCAAATTTTGCCTCTGAAGATGGAGACGTGAGCTGTCAGAAATCCTAGAAAATATCAGGGAAAAGGTTTTAAGTTGGTTGTTTTCACTAGGTACAAATCTTCAGTGAGAAAAGAGCCTCTCCAGTACACTGGGTGTCTTGTTATGAATTCATTCTTCTTAGAGTGAAGATTACCAATTAAATGCAATTTTATTTTTTATTCTACAAGTGTAAAAGTGTTCTAAATTTTTCTAATTCAAAAAGTAATTTGAAATATCCTAAAGGACTATAGAAAAATGTAAGAATCATTTGGGGATTTTTTCCTATGAAAAATAATGCTGAATATTTCTAAAAATTTCTAATATGTCAAAATGTAAATCAAAGACAAAATGGGGTCGCTTTTTCTCAGGAGTCCTATATGTGGTTGCTGGCTGCCCCTCTAGGCTGTGCCCAGACAATCAGCTCAGCCAGTGCTGGTGGTAGCTCACAGACACAGGAGCTGAAGCCCAAAGATGTTGCTGGGCTCAGGCCCTTCCCTGGCAGGAGGGCTGCAGCATCTGTCCTGGCTGGACACTAGGAGCAGCACCTCTGGGGACAGAGGCTCCTGTTCTGGGTGATGGTGGCAGCAGCATGTGCCCAGCAATGGTCATGCAGCGATGGCAGGGACAACGGGCACTGGCACGGAGATGCAAGAGGACAGGCCCAGTTCTCCATGACTGAGGCCTTTGGCCGGTCTTGTGAAGCTGCAGAGGTGCTCCTGTGCAGAGAGGAGGTGGCTGAGGCCCCAGCTGCCAGTGGCACACAGGGACCCTCGTGCACAGCAGGGCCCAGAGCTGGCAAGGCTCCCCAGCACGGCTGGAGCTGCTGGCACAGCTGGGCCCAGCTGGACAGCTGCCCCTTATTGCTGGATCTGGATCTATGTAGAAATCACGAACAGGACAGTACTACTCAGGAATGTGCCTCGAGCAGTTTCATTTTCCAGCATCAGTCTCATTATATGGTTATGACCATGGGAAGATGCCAGCATCTCACATCCCAAGCAGCAGACCAGGAACTTAATGTTGCAACTTACTTTAAAAGTTTCCTGGCCAATCACAAAAAGCAAAACCTATTGACATTAGTTCCATCCAATTACTATAAGCACACATTCCTTTGGTTAAAATAATGCTTGCTTATTTCAAATACAATATCTGCTTAAAATACAACGCACAGAGCTCCATTATTAAGCTTAGAACTTCCTCATGTTCAACTAGATAGACTTTTCTGCAGGTTAGGGAGTTGTTCTAGACAAGTGTTAATACATAGACCATTGCTCTCTAAGTCTTTACTTGCCTACTTCTTATACAATTTTTCTGCTGACAAATCTTATGATTACTTTTTAGCTCTAATTGCAGTTCTGCTGTCACTGAGGCTTGCCTTTTGCAGCTTTCCCAAAACCCTCAGATTTTATGGATTCCCACAATTCCCCCTCTTGGTTCAACTAAAAAGAAACTTTCCTAACTGTCTCCTTTATTAACTCCCTTGCGTTTTGTAGCTTTAATATATCTGCTTGTTACTTGCTTAAAGCTTCCTTTTTGCTCACATTAAGTATTGCTATATTACAACACAGCAATTTTAATGCAGTGTAAATCCAGTCGGTTCAAAGGGCATAAGTCATGTCTGATAACAATTACAACTCATTGTTCAAAAACTCTCGCCTGTTCTAAGGTTTTAATTCAAAACCTTTTTCTATGGCTATACCTTCATCTACCATCTCGGAAAGATTTGGAGAACTTTGTGGAAATCTATTTCCTGCTTTTCTCTCTTGTATGATAAAAACTTCTCTGATAGTTTTGTCCATCATTTGTCGCACCAAAGTCTGCAAGGTGTCACTACTAGTATGGCCACCAAAACACTCAGCACGTATAGACCTATCTTACAGAGTTCCCTTAGCCAAGGTGCAAAGCTCCATTCTTGGAACAAATCATCTAAGTATGACAGACCATCTTCTTTAATTTGAGCTGTCAAATCTTTCAGCTTTTGTATGCTGTTTGGATGGATTCAGAATGCTCTGACAGGATCATGCAACAGAATCCTTCAAATTCCTCACAACCCTGTCCATGTGCCAGTAAAAGAAAATCCACTGCTGCTCTGTTTTGAAGGGTAGCATGTCTAACATTATTAACATCTGTCAGCATATCACTGATTGCAGTGGATGTGGCATTAGTTCCTTTACTCAGCCAACATCCAACTCAATCTCATTGTTTCAATGCCCTTGCTGAAGCCACTTGGGGTAAAAACAAACCTGCTGAAACCTTTTTGGCAGCATTCTAAGGCATGAAATCACTCTTACAATTCTCATCATAGTGATGAGCAGATCTTGTTCCCCTATGTTTCTTCTTAATGACTGCTTTAGCAGTAGGTGCTATCACAGTGAGCATGCCAATGCTACATGGGCCACCTTCAAGGCGTGATGGAAAGCCTTGCCAAGCCCTATCTCCACAAATGAGCCCATATCCTTTTGGCAATTGTCAAGGACATTGGTCAGCCTTGGAAAGCACATCCCAACTGTCTGAATCACTACACTAAAAACTTGAATTTCTGTATGCAAAATAATGGGGACTAACATTGTACTTTGGAAGGTCACCTTCTGGTGAGTCATTATCTGTCAACGTAAGGCAAAAGTCCATTGTTAAAGAACCGAGGATTTCTAATTCTTGGGGTTCAGACACTGCTTTGGGAAGTTCCTTGGCCCAAATGTTCCAATTCAGTACAGGATTGCTCTCATTGTCAATTTCACTAGGCTTACTATTAAATTGTTTTTCAATCAAAGGCAAATCCTTTACTGGCACACCAACTGGACAGGTTTTCTGCTTCTGAATTAGACAAGCATATGATATCTGAGCCTGTTGCCTTGGCTAAGGTCACCCAAACATTTGTTTTTAGTTGTTCTACAGGCAAATTTGCACTACAAGAAACAATTAAAACCAACTAACACTAGTGTATCACTCAATTTCGTTCCATCCTTTTAGTGAGTAAATTTTTGGCAAAAGATCTTCCTATATATCTCAATTTAAAAACTTTGCTTTTGACCTTTAAAAAGAATTTCACCTTTGAAAATCCAGTAGGGGGATCTCTAATGTAACAAAACAAAACCCATGCATTTGCCAAAAAGATTCTACGAAACACACAACTGACACATTGATAAATAGCATACAATCAGACTTTGCAGGTTCCAGGGATGAACAAGGAATGCCAGGCGTGGCCCGTGATGCCTCTGTTGGGCTCACGTCTGCGTACTCGCTTCCACGGCCTTGGACTCTCCAACACGTTCTGGGGTGCGATACGGTTTGACGTTTTTGGCTGGGACCCACTTAATTCCTGCACCTGTAGAGACAGGAGCACACCCTTTGCCCCAAGTGATTAAGCCAAAAAGACCTCCAATTTGTCCAGTCTCAGGGTTTCTAATTAAAACAGGGGGATTTTCTTTCCGTTTCATCTGTCTTTTATTTGAAAAATGCCTAAAAATTGGTGGATCGGGTTCTGCAACAGAGCTGTTTAAAAACTTCAAAACATAGAAAGCTTTGTTCAACCTCATCTGTGGTGTGACCTCTACTTCCCCTTCTGTCGATGAAGAACGTGTTTTAATGGTTGATGTGTTGTCTCAATAATTGCTTGACTTGTGGGAGAATGAGGAATACTAAAGTTGTGATGAACACTTAATTTTTTTAAAATGTGGCTAATTTTTGAGATCTATATGCAGGACTATTGTCAGTTTTTCCTTCTTGGGGTACACTTAATGAAGCAAAAGCTTGCAAAAAAGGTTGACAGGCATGATTACTTGTTTTACTTTTGCGAGCAGAAGTAAAAACTGTGCAAGAGAACATGTCTACTGAAACATGTATATTTTTAAATGTACCAAAGGAAGGATATTTAGTGATATCCGTTTGCCATAACTGCAGGCTTTGTAAGCTTTGTGGGTTGACTGCTCTTGTAGAAACAGGAGGCTGCACAAGCTGACTGAGTGTAAGTACTGACGATAGCCTTAGCTTCACTTTTGGAAATCTGAAACATTTGCACAAGTGCTTGTGCGTTTTGGTGAAAAAAGGCATGACTCAGTTTTCCTTATTCAAAAATGTTTGGTAAAGTGTTTGAAATAACCATTGTCAGGCTTTGTGCTCCTGCGTTTCCTTCCACTAAAAATCTAGGAAGCAAGGAATGAGCCTGTCCTGGCTTCTAAAATAAGCATGTATTCTATTTTTGCCATCTGTTGGGGGTTAGGCAGTTTTTCTTATCTCTTTCAAGAACAATGACACTGACAGGAAGATAATCTCCTGCTAATGGGCTATTGAATTACTCACTGTGGCTGGTAAGATTAGTTACATCATCCCATTGGGAGATGCTCCACCCAGAGGGAGGAGCCAAGCATCCCTGACACCATAAAACAAGCATTTCTGAGACCACAGACAGCCTTCTTCGCTGGATTTCCCAGAGGAATCAGGAACCAAGGCCCAGCTGCTCCTTTGCCACATTTTCAGAAAGGATCTACACCCTTCTGCAGATCGCCGCTCCAGGAGGAGCAGCCACCATCTGGCTGGACTACTATCAACACCCTGACTTCTCAGGGTGTCAGGTTTTTCTCACTCTGCCAGTGGTTTTTTTTGCTTGTGCTAAATTACATTGTTATTTAGCTTTTTTCCTTCCTAGTAAAAAACTGTTATTCCCATTCCCATATCTTTGCCTGAGAGCCCTCTTAATTCTGAAATTGTGATAATTCGGAAGGAGGGGGTTTACCTTTTCCATTTCACAGGAGGCTTTTGCCTTCCTTCACAGACTCCTGTCTTTTCAAACCAAGACAGAGCCCTAATGTGAGAAACAAAATATGGATTAGTTCTAGATTGCAAAGTTGTATAAAGACATGAAAGCCAATGATATAAAGTGTCATTATTAACATTCTTTAAACTGATCTTTCTATTCTTTTAACTACATTACCAACATAACATCTAGAACTGATCTTTCTATTCTTTTAACTACATTAGCAACATAACATCTTTTGGAACTGATCTTTCTATTCTTTTAACCACATTAGCAACATAAGCAGAATCTGTGATTAAATTAAAAGGTTGTAGAAAGAGATGAAAAGCCCAAACTACAGCAGCAAGCTTAACAATTTGAGGAGATCCTTCTACTATTGCAATATCTGATTCTTAAATTTTAGTTGTTTGGTTCAACTAAGTTACAACTGACTTGTGACTTTTGCTAGATTTCTTAGTGAAAAGAGTTTTTGCGTTCAAGGGTTCTTTGCCTAACATAGGTTTCTCTCTCCAACTCAATTTTGCTTGCGATAATTTGTGAGCTGGGTAATGAACACAACAAATACTTGGAAAATATAACAATGCATATTGCAAATCATCAGAATTTTACATTGCCTAATTAAGATTTTTTTTTTCCAATGGTAAATAGAAAACTAAAATTCTTGACCTGCTAAACTTACAATTTTATTCTGGCTTTCATTACAATTTGTGCTATTATCTCTAAAACTGAAAAAAGAGTCTTTGGAAACTTGTAGGGAAGAAAGACTTATTTTATTATCAACAAAGGATCTCTCTTAGAAGAGTCTCATCAAAAGATGAGGCTACAAAGTTGCATTATTTTCTCTCAAAATTGCAAAAAAAGTAAGGCTTTTCTGGAATACAGCGATGATCTTGTCGTCTTTGGAGAGCTTCTATGACTTTGTTAAGGCCTGCAAGAGCTTCAGGTGTTAGAGTTTTAGGAGAATTGATGTCACAGCTTCTTCTCAGTAAATTAAAAAGTGGTCTCGGTTCATCACTGGTAATTCTCAAATCAGTCCTGACCTAAGTGATTTCTCTTAGAAGTTGTTGTAAATTTTGTAGGTTGCTGATACTGGTCTGGAGCTGTATCTTTTGTAATGTTTTTTTCAGTCATTTTCCATCCTAGATACTTCTAGGGTGGAACTTCTTGAATTTTGGTCATAGAAATTTCAACTCCAGTATTTTGGATTTCAGTAACAACACTAGCACGAGTTTGTTTTCTCCTTGGCTGCATTGTAGTTGTGATGAGCAAATCATCTATCTAGTGTAGAATAATGGATCTTGGATGCTTCTGTTGACCTGGAGACAAAACTTGTGCAACAAAATATTGACAAATTATAGGCAATTATTTTATTCTTTGAGGCAATGATTTCTGGTGGCATCTCTGGATGGGTTCTCTTCGATTGATGACTGACTGGAACTGAAAAGACAAATCTTGGAGCATCACTAGGATGATGTGGGATGTGGAAAAAACAGTCATTTAAATCAATGTCAACAAGAGGCCAGGGTTTTGGGATCATTGATAAAGAAGGAAGTCTAGGCTGAAGAGTTCTCATGTCTTCAATTACTTTATTGATCTTCTTTAGGTCATGAAGCAACTTCTAGGGTTGTCCGATGTCTTCTTGTGGTTGACAAATACTGGTGAATTTCAGGGACTGTTTGTGGGTGTGATGTGACCTTGTTGTAACTGTTCTTTTCCTAATCTTTTAAGGATATTTAATTTTTTCTCAGTTAAAGGCAATTGATCAATCTCTATAGGATGATCAGTGTTTTAGTTCAGCTTTAAAGTGGCAGGTTTTGGTGTGGTTTCCATCACAGGCTCACTTTTAGTTTTGCTCCCTGTTGGGACAGGATGTCTCTGCCCCAGACACTGAGAGGCTTCTGAACAACAAAAGGATGCACCGTGGCTGTTTGTCCTTCAGGACTTGTAAAGTTAATCAGGGATGCACTTTGCAAACACGCAGTAGCACCTCCAGTCCCTGTGAGGGAATTTGCAGGAGCTACCAAAGTGCAATCACTGGGCCAAAGCACGTGAGAAATTACAGTGACATCTGCATCAGTACCTGGCATGCCTGTAATGGAAATTGTTTTACCACGGTGAGTCAGGCTACAAGTCAATTTTGGTTGGCTGTGATCTAAAGATTGCACCCAAAAGACCTCAGGACCTGAGTTCCAAATGGCACAGACAGAATTGAATTCTCTGGAAAGTTGTTTTGCTTAGATGTATTCATGGAATGCAATAGCTATAGGTGTTTTTGGTGGAATTACTATAGGAACATTAAGTGCAAGAGCTAAAATTACTAGCTCTTTGTTACAATTTACTGAAACAACAGCTGGATGCACTGAAAGTCTGAAAATTTTGGTGCTGGCCTTGCCTATAATTAAAAGATCTTGTCTTAGTTGAAAAAAACCTGATAATTCCAGTAGAAATACTTTCATAACAAAATTTATTTAAAAGCTGTATTAATTTTGAGGAGGCCAATTCAAATCTTCTGCTTGAGGGTATTGAGCTGGGACCATTTGAGGAATGGTTGACTGCGGAATAAATGATGGAGGTACCAATGCCACTTGGCTGGGTAATTGACTGTCAGGAGGTACCACTGCTTGTGTCGAGGCGCAGTGCTAATCCACACTCTTTTTAGAGTTTATCCACGATCTTTTTTGACTTTAACGACAAAGGTTTGCCATCAATGTCAAACTGAGACTGTCAGTGCTTAGCAAGATGCTTCCCTTTCCGACATCGAGGGCAAATAGAAAGTTGTTTAGGTTGGATTGTTTTTGAAGGACAATCTTTTTTAATGTGACCTGTTTTACTACAAGCAAAGCAAGAAATTTTTTTTATCAGAGTCCAATAGTAAAGTGCCAACAGATTTTGACAAAATTTTTGTTTGTGCTTCTAGGGCTTTTTCAAGCTTTTCCATTTGTTGTCTCAAATTTTCACTTAAAGCTTTTCCTAAATTATCTCCCAATGTTTTTCTAGACTATTCTTGCTGCCATTCTGCAATCTGCTTTCCAAAAGCATTGACTTGTACATTAGCCAGATGTTGTGGAGAGGTGAGCTTACTGCCAGCTGTTAGCATCTGTGTTACACTTGGAGGCTGATCAGGTACAGTTAAAATAATTTTTTTACATTCTTCGTTAGCATTGACAAAAGCAAGGTTTTGAATAAAACAGAAATGAGTTTGTTCACCTGGACACTGTTTTTCAACAGCTTGGCTTAATCTATCTAGGAAAGAACTAAAGGGTTCTAAATCAGTTTGTTTGATAGTAGGGTAAGCATTTACATGGGTACCAGCTGGCTCAACTGCAAGGAAAGCTTTTCTAGCAGCATTTTTAATATCTGTGACTATAGGCTGAGGCAATTCTACTGCTGATTTTCTGGTCTGTGGAAAGGTGGATCACTTGCTAGTTGGGCATATAATATCTATATTCTCATAAGGAGTATTGTTACATTTTTCAACTGATTTATTAAGAAGATTTTTTCCATTGTAATTCCCATAAAAGATATTGTGAATTGGTTCAGATCAAGGAAGCTACATTTTGACAATCAGCAGGGACTAAAGTAAAAGAATTAAATATACTTTTCAAGACATTCTTAAGGAGACGAGAACCTACATTCTTTCAAAGCTTGATGGAGTTCTTTTATATCATGGTGAGAATGAGTTTCATAGCATGGATTTACATCATTATGACTATATCCTACAGGTTAAGGCAAGGAGCTGTTTATTTGAGTCTAAATTTTTTCTAAACTTTGACTAATATTAGATGAATTAGGTAGTTGAAGTGGAAGGTTTCCCTCTGATTTAGACTGTGTGTGGTTTCTGCCTCTCATCACTCCTGTATCTGGTACAGAAGAACAGGTAGTGTTGTCACAGCAATCAGCTGTCTCAGGAACCTTGCCAAGAAGCTCCAAGTTCTTGGCAGAGGTGTCGCCCTTCCCGGGAGCCCTGCCAGGAAGGGTGGAGGAGGAGAGCTCTACATTTTTAACACACCCCATACCTCCCTTCCCCTGCCCGCCGCTGGAGGTAGCGGCAGAGGAATGTGTTGTATTGGTTAGAGGAAGAAAGCTAGAGCTTGCTAAATCACATCTCAATTCACTAAATTGGGGTTTTTAGATTCATACAAATCAAGCTGCTCTAGAGCTGTAGATCCCAAATTTGTATTTGTGACACTTTGCAATGAACTGTTACAGGTTCCACACCGCATCCCCACCCACAGGGACTCAGCTGGAAAACTCTCAGGTCTGAGCTGCGATCTCAGCATGCTTTCCCCCCGCCCTCCCAGCAACAAATGAGAGAGGTTTCAAGGCTCCTAATGAACTCTTTGTGTTTGCACAGAAACTTTCCTGAGCTCTCCCACCTCCACCCCATCCATCTCTCTGGGCAGAGCCATCCCAGCTCTGCTCGACTCCTGGCTGCCTCCCACTGCTTCTGTTTGTCCCCCTGCCTGCTTCCCTGCAGGCAGAGCTAAATCTAAAGCCCCCCCACTAGCTGTAACCAGAGTCTGGGGTGCTAAAAGCGGCAAAAACCCTGGAAGAGGCTTGGTGGAGGAATCTCTATGAAAAGAATTCTCAGAACTGCAAAACAATCTGCCCGCCTGAGCCCAATCTGAGGGAATGACTTCCCGGGAAGAAACCGTGGCAGGGGTGACTCCCACAGCCCCTCGGCCAGGCAAAGTGGATCTGGAGCCCCCCTTGGCAGACCCCGCTGAACAACTTCAGAACAAGATCCGACCACAACTTGTTTGGAAGAGGAACAGGGCTCAGAAACAGCAGCCCTCGTTTTGCAAACCTTCCCCAAACTCTCATCTCTCACACCCGTTTGACTCCCAATCTCCCCAGAACACGACTCCTGACACCCCAAATTCTCGGAGCACAACGAAAATCCCGAATGCTTTCCCAGGAAATCCAGGGGTGGATGATTTTGTGGAGGAATGGAGGATGCCTGGTCACAGCATCAGAGGCACAGGGAGTCCTGGAAGAAACAGAGGACACGACCGAAGCTGGAAGCTTATCTGATTCCCCCTTTGCGGGGATTGGGATGCTGTTCACACTGCCTGGGGAAACCCCAGACATGACAGGAGAAGGGAAAGAGCTACAAACAAAACCCGAGATCCTCCCAGAGAAGGACAAAGACCTAGCACCACTCGGAGTTAACATCTTAGAACTAGGTGTTCTGGTTTGGTGTTTGAGAAAGTCTCTGTTACGATCATTCTGTTTAAAGCTCTATGATAAAGCTCTGGAAACAGGTTTGACTAAAGTCTCTTCCTTTTGAGAGAGACTAGATTGTAAATTTTCCAGTTTATCTGGTCCCAGAAATCAAAGGTAAAAGCAGACTTCAAGTCCATATTTTGAGTATTCACTTTTACCCAGATTAATAAGTCTTTTAGTTCATGTTTTGAGCTGTCTGAATGTCCTTTTTCCTGTAAAATTGTCTGAAGCTGGTAAAAGACATCCCCTCCTGTTTTAGATAGATGGTTTCCCATCTCATTGCCCAGGAGCCCCTAAAGTTGTTACTTACAAGCATACCAGCGACAGACAACAAAGGGCATGATCCATTCCTCCTTTTAACAGCCTGGGCCTCTGGCAATAGCACTGTCCACGGTCTTATTTTTTATTTTTTATATTCCTCTAGTCTGCAAATCCTCCTCACTGAGGAGCACCATTTATTGCCGGACGGGGGGTCTACGTACAAATCACGAATGGGATGGGACTGCTGGGGAACACATCTCGAGCTGTTTCTTTTCCAGCATCAGTTCCATTACATGGCTATGACAATGGGAAGATGCCAGCAGCACACATCCCTGGCAGCAGACCAAGAACTTAATGTTACAACTTACTTCAAAAGTTTTTTGACCAATCACACAAAGCAAAAGCATATTGACAGTAGTTCTATTGGTGAGAAACAACTGCTCACTTTGAAAATTTAAAAAGGTTTATTAAACCTTAACAAAAATAAAACAAAGGACTATATAAGGAAAAATTTGCAGCGCTGGGAACTGGCCTCGTGGAGACCACGTTGCTGCTTCTTTTTCAAGATTGGTGCTCAGCCTGTTCTACCCTTGAGACTTGCATCAGACAGCCCTGGGCCCTGCCAAAGTCTCTCAGTCAGCTCTTTGCCATTTATCGGTGGAGATTGCTTTCTTGTAACTTGATGGGAGATCAGGTGTTGCCATGCTGCACCCCCTTGGCAACAAGCTTCTCCATTCCCAACTGCCCCAGGTAAGGGACACGTGCACGCCTTCTTCTACCTGGCCTTGACAACCCCGGCTGCCTGATGGTAACAACACATGGGGGGAAAGGGAACTATGGGGAGAACAGAGGACATCTAAACTACAATAACATAACTACACATCACTGTTGCTTGGCCCAGCTAGATGGTGACAGGGGGGCAACAATCCCCCTCCCCCGAGCTCCACTAAATCCCAGCTGCCAGTGATGGCACAGCATGAAACAAAGGAACAGCAACACGGGTCCCGGGGTAACTTTATTTGATGGTAAAACTTCCCTTCTTCATCATCCCAGGACCCTGAACTGAGGGCAAACAGTAACTTATAGACAGGGGCAGGTCCCAGCGGGAGGATACAACCTTTAACAAATCAGGAAAATTGGGAGTAAAAACAAGGCGGGAAATACAATGTATAAACCAATAAAGAATTTCAAGGGAGGAAAATGGTTTCAGTGAACTAATAAAATTTGAAGAAATACAAAACTGAAAATTTTCGAGGGGAGAAACTGGCATCTAATAAAAGAAAAGTGCTGAAAGTTCTGGGAAAAGGGCAGGGACAAAAGGAACAGCATAAGGAAACTACAAAATTACAAATAAACTAATATAAGAAAAAGCACATCACAATACCCAAAGCTCCATAATTAAGCTTCAGACTTCCTAATATTCAACTAGATGTAATTTTCCATTCATTTAATATTCATTGGTCTCAGGTCACATAGTTCTTAGTATTTTTTTTTTCTCCTGGAGCCAGATTTCTTGGACTCTTATGTTAATAAAGTCCACCCTCCTTGATTTTCTTCTCAACCTCTTCTAGACCAGGTGTCTCCAACTATGCCAGGGGGCAGTGTCTGGGGCAGATGTTCCTTGATGTTTGCTGATGGTCATTAATGTGTTCTTGATGGTCATTATCTTTTTGGGGACCTTTTTGGGTTATTCCTATTTCATTGAGATGTTCAGCTCATTTCCCTTAAAAAAGCCATGAGAATTCCTCTCCCCAAGTCAAAGGCAAACCAAGCCTGACTGGAGACATTAAACAAAAATTAAACTTGACATATTCTCCAACACACATGTGCAGCGCAAGTGCCCAGCTGCTGAGTCTCGGGAGAAGGCTGAGGGAAATGCACCCACTAGGCCCCCTCTGCAGCTCACTCAGCCTCTGGTGCAGAAGTTTGGATGCCTGCAGGGGTTGCTTGTCTCCTCTGGGTTTGTTCTTCCCTCTGGGAGGGCCCCAATGAAAATTAGTTCCATTTCCCCTGCAGACCAGAGTGGCAGTGAGTCACTGCAGGCTGCTGATAGTCTGATACAAGGAAACAGGTGTGCATAAAAATCACGCTGTGAAAAGCCAGTGTCCATAAAGGAGCCAGAGAAGTCCTGCAGCTTTGTTTGAACATAGGGAGAGAGTCCATTGGGACATCCCCTTGTGGGGTTGTCTCTCTCAGCTCGTGGGGAGCACAGCCTCCTTTTAAACCCCCGGCCACATGTTGGCCTCTTCCTTTCCCCACTGGCTGAGGTACTGGGGCAGGGGACTCCAGGGACCTTTGTACCCTCTTTTCCTTTTGCCAGCTATTAGTTCTGGTCTCCATCCAAACCCAGTGCGAAGGTGGGATGAGCGTGTTAGTCCTGACCAGGATGGGCTCCCTGCACTCCCAGCCCCTCTGCAGCCTGTGCTTTTCCGTGCCCCACTTGGCTCTTCAGGTGGCAGATGGCTTGGGGCAGGTTACTCCAGGCACACAGCGGTGCCCGTGGAGGCCTAATCCCTAAAGCTCTCCCAGAGCTGGGCTTGGCTCCAAATCTCGTCTGCATCCACCTGATTTTAAAGACTGTAGCACATCTGCAGTTTCAAGGGGTAGTACAGCCAGTGCTGCACTCTGAGAAATAAGTCCACAGTCTGAGATGTTGATGTAATTTAACTAATTTGTGGCTCATTGTGATGATGATGATGATGATGATGATTGTATCCCAGAACATTTCCTTTTTTTTCCTCCCCCAAATAAAATGGTGCCATTCAGCTTCTGGAGGAAAGAACTGTCAAAGGTGCTGTTTGTCAGTCATGGAGGGGGAGGTGCGGGGGAGTAAATTATGGCCTGGAAGGATGCTCTGGTGGGCTCCAGCATTTTAAAAAGTTCCTTTGATACACAGACTGGGTAATTTTCAGTACTAAATGGCTGCATTAAATGGTTTTCCAGGCCGTATGCTGGCCAGAAAGCGTTGAAAACCCATGGGAGTTTAGGCTCCATGAGAAAGGCAGCATCAGTTCCTTTGCCAGGTGAAACACAGCATTCAGAAGCTCAGCTTGTGTTTCGAGAAGCCACCAGCCTAATGTAAGCATGGCCAGAAAGCTTTTCCAATCCAGCTGAGCGGCTGTGGCAGAGCTGTTGTGTTTTACAGCAGCTCCACGGCAGTGCAGCAGCTGCAGGAGAGGGCTCAGGACAGGCTTGGGGGGAGCGGGGCGGCAGGAAGCTGAGAGAAGCCTCTGCTCTGGAACTGAGGCAGTTCTTGGCAGAAGCAAACAAAGATGGTGACTTGAAGAGATTCCTACTGTGCTCAAAGCTTGCCTCTGAAGACCAAGAGGCGAGCTTCTCAGAAATCCCAGAAAATATGAGAAAAAAGGTTCTTGGTTACTTGTGAGAAGATACAAATCTGCCCTGGGCAATGAGCCTCTGCAGTAGACTATGTTTCTTCAGTGAAGTTAGTTCTTCCAGGAATAAAGATTACCAATTAAATGTAATAGTTTTTTAATTCTAGAAGTGTGAAAATGTTCTATGTGTTTCCAAATTCTAAAACTACGTTGAAAAATATAGAACTATTGTGGAAAAGGGGAAGAACTATTAGGGGAATAGTTTATGAAAAATGTTCCTAAATCTTGCAAAATTAAAAATAACTATAGTAGCTCCTAGTCTCAGGAGACCCATGCCCGGCTGTTGCCAGCACAAATCTGGCTGTGCCCAGAAAATCAGCACAGGCAGGGCTGGTGCCACCACATAGAGAGCAGAGGTGAAAGATGCTGATCAAGACCTTCTCTGGCAGGAGGGGCCCACCTTCAGTCCTGGCTGGACACCAGGGCCAGCACGTTCAGGGACAGAGGCTCCTGTTCTGGGTGGTGGTGGCAGCAGCACATGCCCAGAAATAAGCTGGTCATGCAGCCGTGGCAGGGACAACGGACACTGGCACAGAGATTGAAGATGACAGGCCCAGTTCTCCATGACTGAGGCCATTGGCCGGTCTTGTGAATTTCCAGAGGTGCTCCTGTGGAGAGAGGAGGTGGCTGAGGCCCCAGCTGCCAGTGGCACACAGGGACCCTCGTGCACAGCAGGGCCCAGAGCTGGCAAGGCTCCCCAGCACGGCTGGAGCTGCTGGCACAGCTGGGCCCAGCTGGACAGCTGCCCCTCAAGGCCCCGGCCAGCAGGGCACGGCTCTGGGCAGGGTCCCTGGCCAGGAGCGGGCCCCAGAGCGCCTCTGCCTTTCAAGGGCAACCTCGGCCCTGCTCTTTCTCCTCCCCACCTCCCTCTGCCTCTGCCCCGTGCCCCTGGGGCTGCTCTTGGCCAGGCAGCCTCAGTGGGAGCCAGCACTGGCTGCAGCTCCAGCGGGGCACCCAGGACAAGGCCCAGCAATTGAGAGGCCAATGGAAGCACTGGGCAGCAGCAGAACCCTCAGCAGAGTTGTTTGGAGAACTATGGACTGGCCACAACTCCACTGCAGCCTCAGTGGGAATGCTTCCTGTCTACATTAGACTTTCAAAAGAAACTCTTTCAGGGAAAGATGACCACTCACCATTTCTTCTTCCAGTTACACAGCACAACATGAGAATAAGGTCCAAAAATAGCAGGCCTGCCATTAACCTTGCCCAGCAGCCTGTTCCCATATAGAAGACACTTCTGAGGCCTTTCTGGGCATCAGGAACATGTGTTGTGGTGCCGGCTGCATCTGTGGGAGCGATGGGGAGCATGAGCCCGTGCTGTGCTGTACTGCTGAGCTGGCAGCACGCTGGATACGGGCACGACGTTCTCTGTTTCCCCCAGAGCTGGGGCCTGCAGGCACCTTGCCGGCCCTTGGCACAGGCTGTGCCAGCCAACAAAGCCCAGCAGGCCGGGAGGAGAGCCCAGGGGCAGCGCAGCTGCTTGGGCAGTGGCTGCTGCCAGGGACACGGGCCAAAGCCATCCCTGAGCAGCCACTGCCAGCCCTGGCCCTCCCTGCCCCGTGACAGCTCCCCCAGCCCCAGGGGACAGGCTCAGGCCCACTAAGGACACACTGAAGCCTTGCTCCTCCCCTCTGTCCTTTCCCCACCATGGGCACCTCGTGCAGACACTCCCAGGTTTCGGGATGTGTCTCCCACGGAGGGACCCCAGCAGGACTGCTCAGAACCTGAGTGCCCTGAGCCTGCTTGGGATAATTCCCCTGAGCTATGCCAGTCTTTTCAGGCTGAGTAAGACTAAACATTAAGAATTAAAAGCAATTTTTCTTTTATTGCCCAAGTGTCAGAAGATTCTAGGTTTCCCTGACTGTAAAGCTACTTTATCAATTACAGAACTGTTGGAGGAAAGGGGAACAAATATCTGGTGTCCGTATTCTATGAAAAACTTTTCTCAATGCTACAAAGGAAAAACATATCTAAATGTTTCAAAAGAAAAGACAAAGATAACATGAGAGTGCTGTTGGTCGAATGAGCCCCATGCCCAGCTGCTGCCTGCCCATGCCTGGCTGTGCCCAGACGAGCAGCTCCGCCAGTGCGGGTGGTAGCACACAGACACCTGAGCTGAAGCTGGACTCAAGCCTGTGATAGATGAATAATGCGACAGTTGACTCTCACAATTAAAGGAAAAATGTCATGTATATATGTTAAGAGAAGTTTTATATATTTATAGATATGTTTTACCCCCTGATGTGTTATCTTGGCGTTACCTAAGTTTGGGACATATAAGAGGGTCAAATTGCTACGACAGCAGCACCTGACCTCCAAGTGAGATGTAAGGAAGTAAACTCCACCACTGGGCATCAAAGAAGGAGTCGATGGACAGAACTTTAAGAAGGGCAAAAGAGTTAAAAGGTGAAACCTCCATTGTGTGGATGAGCATGTGGTGGGAAAAAACCTCTACTCCCGACGACGTAACATTTTCCTTATTCAGTGTCCTGTTATATTTCTAATAAGGTTTTTAATAAACATTTAAAATTTTTACAAGTAAATATAACTTCTGGAACAATCCATTCCCTGGCTAGAGGGCTGCACCTCCTGTCCTGGATGGAGAGCGATGCCAGGCCCTTCAGGGAGAGACGGTTCTGTTCTAGGTACTGGCTGCAGCATATTTCCAGCAATAAGCTGGTAATACACCTCTGGAAGGGACAATGGACACTGGCACGGAGATGCATGATGACAGGCCCAGTTCTCCCGCACTGAGGCCTTTGGCTGGTCTTGTGAAGTTCCAGAGGTGCTCCTGTGGAGAGAGGAGGTGGCTGAGGCCCCAGCTGCCAGTGGCACACAGGGACCCTCCTGCACAGCAGGGCCCAGAGCTGGCAAGGCTCCCCAGCACGGCTGGAGCTGCTGGCACAGCTGGGCCCAGCTGGACAGCTGCCCCTCAAGGCCCCGGCCAGCAGGGCACGGCTCTGGGCAGGGTCCCTGGCCAGGAGCGGGCCCCAGAGCGCCTCTGCCTTTCAAGGGCAATCTTGGCCCTGCTCTTTCTCCTCCCCACCTCCCTCTGCCTCTGCCCCGTGCCCCTGGGGCTGCTCTTGGCCAGGCAGCCTCAGTGGGAGCCAGCACTGGCTGCAGCTCCAGCGGGGCCCCCAGGACAAGGCCCAGCAATTGAGAGGCCAATGGAAGCACTGGGCAGCAGCACAACCCTCAGCAGAGTTATTTGGAGAACCATGGACTGGCCACAACCCCAATGCAGCCTCAGTGGGAATGCTTCCTGTCTACATTAGACTTTCAAAAGAAACTCTTTCAGGGAAAGATGACCACTCACCATTTCTTCTTCCAGTTACACCAGATTCTGACACAGCACAATATGAGAACAAGGTCCAAAAATAGCAGGCCTGCCATTAACCCTGCCCAGCAGCCTGTTCCCATATGGAAGACACTTCTGAGGCCTTTCTGGGCATCGCAAACACGTGTTGTGGTGCCGGCTGCATCTGTGGGAGCAATGGGGAGCGTGAGCCCGTGCTGTGCTGCACTGCTGAGCTGGCAGCAAGGTGGATACGGGCAGGACGTTCTCTGTTTCCCCCAGAGCTGGGGCCTGCAGGCACCTTGCCGGCCCTTGGCACAGGCTGTGCCAGCCAACAAAGCCCAGCAGGCCGGGAGGAGAGCCCGGGGGCAGCGCAGCTGCTTGGGCAGTGGCTGCTGCCAGGGACACGGGCCAAAGCCATCCCTGAGCAGCCACTGCCACCCCTGGCCCTCCCTGCCCCGTCACAGCTCCCCCAGCCCCAGGGGACAGGCTCAGGCCTTGTCAGGACCCAGCGCAGCCCCTGCCCAGTCGGGAGCCAGGGCTGGCTCTGGCCCCGGGCTGGCGGCAGGGCTCCCGCTCGGGGCTGCTCCTGTGCCTTGGGCCTCTGGGCACTCAGGGCCAGCTCCGCAGCAGCTGCAGCGCCAGGGACGTTGCTGCACCAGTCCCGTTTCCCCGGGGCTCTGAACCAGCTCCAGAGGCCTGGAAGCCGAGGCGCCTCCAGCTTTGGCTGCTGCCGGGCCGGGCAAGGGCAGGCCCTGGGGGAAGAGCTGCTGCCACACAGCCCCGGCCAGGGCTGAGCCCGGCATAGCAATTACCTGCTGTGCCTGTGCCCGTGTCTGCCATCGCCTTCCTTCCTGCAGCAGGGGCTACCCATGAGGATATGCTTCCTCCAGGACGTGCCTCCTTCTGCACAGATGTTTGGTCCATCACTTCAGACAGGAAAAAGGACAGTTGGATTAGATGGAAGAGTTCCTGATTTGGGTTCTGGCATCTTCAGGATGTCATGTGCGTTAAACATGGGGATACGTTTAAGAAAACGTCTTGGCTTTCAGGGCAGGGTCAGGGCTCTCCTGTTTCCAAACCGCTGCCGTGCCTGAGCCACAGGAGCAGGGAGGGGATCGCGCATGGCGAGGGCACACACGTGCATGGTTCTGTGCTGGCACCTGCAGCGATGCCCCCCTGGCCCCGCTTTGGGCTCTGAGCTAGCAGCTCTCCCAGGGGGAAAGGCCTTGACATACCCTCAGCATCTCCCAGAGGCTCCGTCCTGGACGTGGCTTGGGAAGCTGCACCACCTTCACCAGCAGGTTCAGCTGCAAAGAAAGGCAGGACAGAAGAGCTCCTGTGGCACTGCAGGAGATCCTCAGGCTGCCCACAAGGCTCAGCCCCAGGGCACAGCCCTGGGCCCGGCCCCTTCCCTCTCTGCTCTTCTCTGTGGCTGCACAGAGCACATGGAAGGACACATGGGCATTGCACACGGGAGGAAGATGGACAGCTAAATGCTCCTTCCTCCCACTGACAGTGATCCTGTGGGATCCCTCAGGGCTCCAGAAGGGAGCAGAGCAAATTTTCCATATTCCATCGACCTTCAGATGATCTTAAGTGAAAGGGCAAATGTATGAGCTCTTGACACCTGGTCACTCTGTATTCTCTCAGGAAAGGTACATTGAGCACTTGCCTCCAGGATTTCCCATGAGTCTCAAGCCATAATCCAGCAGCTTTCCCAGATAATCCATGTCTTGATCCCAACCTAGAAGTTTGCAAAGATCAGAACCATTTCCATGATGTGCTGGAATCCCCTTCTGCCTCAGGGAACTGGGCACTGCATATAGATCAGGTAAGGCCATGGGAGCCAGATGTGAATGGACAAGGCCAAAGCTGCTCAGGGGCCTGGGGAGCTCTGGGCAGGCTCATGGTCAATCCCTATCCTCTTTGCAGACCCTGTACAACATCCCTGGAGAGGTGGCTGGAGCAGCCCAGGGCCCGTGGCAGTTCTCAGTCGCACAAGGAAAATGCTCCTTGAATCCCTGGGGAGAACTGCAGCAGGCAGTGCTGCAAGTATCCCTCGCAAACTCCCTCCTGCCTGTCCTCCCAGCCGCCCTTCCTCCATCTGGGCTGGGAGAGCTCCCACAGCCCAAGGGGACCCAGCCAGGCCCTCTCAGGACACACCGGAGCCTTGCTCTGCCCCTCTGTCCTTTCCCCACCATGGGCACCCCGTGCAGTCACTGCCAGGTTTCAGGAAGTGTCTCCCACACAGGGACCCCAGCAGGACTGCTCAGTACCCGAGTGCCCTGAGCGTGCTCGGGATAATTCCCCTGGGTTGTGCCCTCACTTCCAGGCAGCAGAGAGAGCAGCTGAAGCCTCAGCAGGGCTCAGGCTCAGAGGCACAGCAATTACCTCCTGTGACTGTGCCTGGCATCGCCTCCAGTCCTACAGCAGATGCTGTCATGGAGCCACTGCTTCCTTCGGGAAACGCCGCCTTCTGCCCAGCCTCTCCATCCACTTCTGGAGAAAGGAAGAGGGACGGCTGGATCAGGTGGGGCTGTTCCCCATTGGGGAGGTGGCATCTTCAGCAGCCAGTACTTGTGAAAGTCATGGTTAAGGATCAGGAATCCACACAATTTTCTGGGTAGGCCAGGGTCCACTTTCATGATAACACCCGCCCTTAGTGATCATCCTGGAGACTATGAAATTTCAGGGAATCTCAGGCCCGTGGTGCAGTTTGGGCTCCCTGTCAGCTGACGCCAAATGCCTTCCTGCAGAGACTGGGCAGAAGCTGCCGCCAGGCCAGGCTGGGAAGTAGCCCTGCGGGGCGTGAAAGCAGCAGTGGGGCAGAGAGGCTGCCATGGATCCCTTCCCGCTGTGCTGGGCACGGTGTGTCCAGATGTGCAGCCAAAGGCCCTGACTGCTGAGTCCCAGGGGAAGCATGAGGGAAATGCACCCACCTTGTTCGGTTTGCAGTAATTCTTTCACCATTTGTCCCGTGATTTTGAGTGGCTCATGGGGTTTCTTGTGACCTGTAGCTTTGTTCTTTCGCCTCGGAGGACCTTAGAGCAACAGAGTTCCATTTCCCAGGAACAGATCCCACAAAAGCAGGGCTCAGCCTGTGGGGTCAGCAGGGACACACTACTCACCCCTGCGATGGGAGCTGGGCTTGCGTGCAACATCCACCAAAGGACCTGGGAAAGTCTTCCCTGCAGGCACACCTGTAACACAACAGCCACAGAAGCTTCTGCCATCTCTGCTGATCTGCACGGGCACCACTGAGCCGCAGGAGCTGTGAGGGGATCGCGCAGGGCAAGGGCACACACATGCATGGATCTGTGCTGGCACCTGCAGCGCTGTCAGGATATTGTTAAGAAAGGCACAGGGACAACTTGCCTCCAGCATTCTTCAAGAGCCTTAAGCCATCATCCAGTAGGGCATCCAAATAGTGCAATTTGCCATCCCGATCTAGAAGGGAGCACAGATCAGAACCATTTCCCTGGTGTATTGTGGCCCCCTCTGCCTCAGATAACAGGGCATTGCAAGTGGGTTGCATAAGGTTGTGGGAGCCAGATGTGAATGGACGTGGCCAAAGCTGCACAGGGGCCTGGGGAGCTCTGGGCAGGCTCCTGGCCAATCCCCATCCTCTCTGCAGGCCCTGTGTAACATCCCTGGCGAGGTGGCTGGAGCAGCCCGAGGTGCATTTGGGCTCTCCCACTCCCAGAGCTAAAACTCTTGCTAAAGCACTAGTGAAAAAATGCAGCAGGCACTGCCACAATCATCCCTCCCTCCCTCTGCCCTCTCTCCCTCCCTTCCTAATTTCTTCTCTCCCTCTATTCCTCTTCCCCCTGAAATTCCTCCCTGAAGGGAGAGGACATAACCAGGCCCCTCAGGACACACTGGAGACTTCCTGTCCTGCTCTGTCAATACCCCACCATGGGAATGCAGTCGCTCCTAGGTTTCAGGATCTCCCTCCCACGCAGGGACCCCAGCAGGACTGCTCAGTACTGAGTGCCCTGAGCCTGCTCGGGATAATTCCCCTGGGCTGTGCCTGCACTGCCAAGCAGCAGAGAGGGCAGCTCAAACCGCAGCAGGTCTCAAGTCCAGAGGCACAGCAATTACCTCCCATGCCTGTGCCTGGCATCGCCTCTCTTCCTGCAGCAGAGGCTGGCATGGAGCCACTGCTTCCTTCGGGAAACGCCGCGTTCTGTACAGCCTCTCCATCCACTTGTGGAGAAAGGAAAAGCAACAGCTCATCAGGTAAGACTGATCCCCACTGGAGAGGCGGCATCTTCAAGAGGCAATTCTTGTCAAAGACATAAACATCCTAGGTAGGACAGGGCCCACTTTCACCAAAACACCCACTGTTAGTGATCAGCCTGGATACTGCAAAATCGCAGGGGACCTCAGGTTGGGCATGGCCTGTGGTGCAGTTTGGGCTGCCTGTCAGCTGATGCCAAATGCCTTCCTGCAGAGGCTGGGCTGAAGCTGCAGCCAGGCCAGGCTGGGAAGCAGCCCTGCAGGGCGTGAAAGCAGCAGCGGGGCAGAGAAGCTGCCATGGATCCCTTCCCACTGTGCCTGGCACGGCGTGTCCAGATGTGCAGCCAAAGCCCCCAGATGCTGAGTCCCAGGGGAAGCATGAGGGAAATGCATCCTCCACGGCATCATTCCAGATCACTCAGCATCTTCTCCATGTGTTTGGATGCCTCCAGGGACTTACTGTTCCTTCTGGGTTTGTTCTCCATTCTCAGGGGACCTTAAGAGGAATATTTCTATTTCCTCGGAACAGATCCCACAAAAGCAGGGATCAGCCTGTGGGGTCAGCAGGGACACACTACTCACCCCTGCCATGGGAGGCAGGCTTCTCTGTAGGAATCAGCAAAGGAGCTGGAGAAGTCCTCCCTGCAGACACACCTGTAACACAACAGCCACAGAAGCTTCTGCCATCTCTGCTGATCTGCACGGGCACCACTGAGCCGCAGCAGCGGTGAGGGGATCGCGCAGGGCGAGGGCACACACGTGCATGGTTCTGTGCTGGCACCTGCAGTGATGCCCCCCTGGCCCAGCTTTGGGCTCTGAGCTGGCAGCTCTCCCAGGGGGAAAGGCCTTGACCTACCCTCAGCATCACCCAAAGGCTCCGTCCTGGACGTGGCTTGGGAAGCTGCACCACCTTCACCAGCAGGTTCAGCTGCAAAGAAAGGCAGGACAGAAGAGCTCCTGTGGCACTGCAGGAGATCCTCAGGCTGCCCACAAGGCTCAGTCCCGGGGCACAGCCCTGGGCCCGGCCCCTTCCCTCTCTGCTCTTCTCTGTGGCTGCACAGAGCACATGGAAGGACACACTGGCATTGCACACGGGAGGAAGACTGACAACTAAATGCTCCTTCCTCCCACTGACAGCGATCCTGTGGGATCCCTCAGGGCTCCAGAAGGGAGCAGAGCAAATTTTTCAGCCTTTCAACCCTGACAGAACCTTGAGGAAAGTGGCATGAATGAGCTCTTGCCACATTGACACTGATTATTCTATCAGATAAAACAGAAATTCAGAACTTGCCTCCAGCATTTTCCAAGATCTTTAAAGTGTCATTCACCAGTACTTGCAAATAATTTATGTCGCCATCCAAATCTAGAGAGAGCAGAGATCATAACTATTTCCATGCTGTGTTTTATCCCCTTCTGCCTCAGGGAGCTGGGTACAGGAAATGGGAAAGGAAAGGCCATGGGAGCCAGTTGTGAATGGACATGCCCAAAGCTGCACAGGGGCCTGGGGAACACTGGGCTGGCTCCTGGCCACTCTCCACCCTCTTTCCCTGCCCTGTGTAACATTCTGGGAGAGGAAAGGGAAATGGGGCTGTCCAGGGCCCCTTGGGACCCTCTCCCTCCCACAGAGGAAACCCTCCCTAATGCCCTGGGCAAAACCATCCCCAGCGCTTCCCAGGGAGCAGGGAGCACTGTCCCGGGAAAGGGCAGCCAGGCTGCCGGCTCACCTGCTCGCCGCGCTTGCAGCGGAGCAGCCTGGGCAGCCCTGGCAGGCAGGGCCACAGCCAGGAGGAGCAGGAGTAGGAGGCGCAGAGCAAAGGCCATGCTGCCTTGCCCTCTGCCAGTCCCGCAGCTCTTGCTGCCACCGCTGTCCCAACACCGCTGTCCCAATGTCAGCACCGCTGCTGCCACAGCCGCTGCTGCTGCAACAGTTGTGCTCAGGGACTGACTGCTGGCTCCTTGTGCTGCTGTGCAACCACGGGGCTCTGGCACCTCTGGCACCTCTGTGACCTCAGGGCCTGCTGTGAGCTCAGCCAGCTGTGACCCCAGAGCCCTGCTGTGACCTCATGGCCTTAGCTGTACCCCCAGAGTGTGCGCCCATCCGCATGAATGGACTGCCCTGATTGTAAATGTTTTGCTTCATCAAAGGGCCATTCACAAAACTTTTTTTTCGCCTACTGACATTGCAGGTCAGGCTGTGTCCCTGGAGATGCTCAGTATTCATACAGAATTCACAGAATGACCAGGTTGGAAGAGACCTTCAAGATCATCCAGTCCAACCCATGTCCCAACACCACAACTAAACCATGGCACCAAGTGCCACATTCAGTCTTATTTAAACCCATCCAGGGATGGTGTCTCCACCACCTCCCCTGGCAGGCCATTCCAGAATTTTATCACTCTTTCGGTGGAAAATATTTTCATGATATCCAACCTACATTTCCCTTGATGCAGCTTGAGACTGTGTCCTCTGGTTCTGTCAGTGCTCTCTGGAGAAAGAAACCAACCCCACCTGACTACAACTACCCTTCAGGGAGCTGTGGAGTGATAAGGTCACCTCGGACTCTCCTTTTCTCCAGGGTAAACACCCCCAGCTCCCTCAGTCATTCCTCACCAGGGCTTGTGCTCCCAGCCCCTCACCATCCTCGTTGCCCCCTCTAGATGTGCTCGAGCGACTCAATGTCCTTCCCAAACTGATGGCCCAGAACTGGACACAGCACTCGAGGTGCGGCCTCACCAGTGCCAAGAACAGGGACAGAATGACCTCCCTGCTCCTGCTGGCCACACTGTTCCTGACACAGGCCAGGAGCCATTGGCCTCCTTGGCCACCAGGCCACACTGCTGGCTCATGTTCAGCTGGCTGTGACCAGTGCCCCCAGCTCCCTTTCTGCCTGGCCACTGTCCAGCCACACTATCCCCAGCCTAGAACACTGCAGGTGCTTCTTGCGGCCAAAGTGCAGCACTGGGCACTTGCACCTACTGAGCTTCATCCCACTGGACTCTGCCCATTGCTCCAACCATTCCAGCTCTCCCTGCAGAGCCCTCCTACCTTCCAACAGATCAACACACTCTCCCAGCTTAGTGTTGTCTGCAGATTTGCTAATGAAAGACTCAATCCCCTCATCCATGTTGTCAATAAAACCATTGACCAGAGCTGGCCCCAGCACAGAGCCCGGAGGGACACCACTGGTGACTGGCTGCCAGCTGGGTGCAGCACCGTTCACCAGCCCTCTCTGGGCCAGCCATCCAGCCAGTTCTGAGCCCAGCAAAGAGTGTTCCTCTCCCGGCCCTGGGCTGCAGCTTTTCCAGGAGCGTGCTGTGGAAGACAGTGCAAAGGCCTTTCTGCAGTCCAAATAGACACATCCACAGCCTTTCCTGCATCCATCAGGCAGGTCACTTGCTCATAAAAGGAGATCAGGTTGGTCAGACACGACGTACCCCTCCTAAACCCCTGCTGGCTGGGTCTGATACCCTGGCCATCCTGTAAGTGCCGTGTGATGACTCAGTATAAACTGTTACATCACCTTACTGGGTACTGAGGTCAGACTGACTGGCCTATAATTACAAGGATCCTCCTTCCCACCCTTGTTGTACATGGGCGTCACATTGGCCAGCTTCCAGTCATCTGGAATCTCACCAGTGAGCCAGGACTGTTGGTAAATGATGGAGAGCGGCTTCACCAGCTCATCTGCCAGCTCCCTCATCACCCTGGGGTGGATCCCATCTGGCCCCATAGATTTAGGAACATCCAAGCAGCTCAGCAGTTCTCTGGCTGCCTCCTCTTGGCTAACAGGGGGCCCATTCTGCTCCCTGACACCATCTACCAGCCCAGCAGGACACTTGTCCTGAGGACAAGTCGTCTTCCTACTAAAGACTGAGGCAAAGAAGGTGTTCAGTGCCTCTGCCTTGTCCTCATCTGCAGTTCCTAAGTTCCCTCCCACATCTAAGAAAGAACAAAGGTTGGTCTTACCCTTCCTTTTATCGGTGATATATTTGTAAATACATTTTTTTATTATCCCTTACAGAAGTCGCCATTTAAATTTCAAACTGAGCTTTGGCCTCCCTAATTTTTTTTTTCCTACGTGCTCTAGCAGCTCCTTTAAAAACTTCCTGAGAGACTTGATCCTCCTTCCAAAGATGATACATCCTCTTTTTATTCCTAAATTCCTCCAAAACCTCCTTGCCCATCCAGGCTGGGCGTTTGCCTCATTGACTCATCTTTCGGCACCCAGAGACAGACTGTTCCTGTGCCCTGTAGATCTCTGTTTTGAAGCATGCCCACCTTTCCTGGACTCCTTGGTTTTTAAGGGCTGCTTGCCAAGGAACTCTCTGAAGAAGTCTCCTAAACAGGCCAAAGTCTGCCCTCTGAAAGTCATGTGTAGAAGTCTTCTTGATGTTCCTCCTGTTTTCACAAAATACCAAGAATTCTTCATACATTGGTGTTCCCCTGTCTGAGACATAAGACAGACCACTCGTGTTTCCTCAGAAAAACAGCCTTGTTTATTGTCCGGAGTGTTCTTTTATAGCCCATTCAAATCTCCTGGGCCGAGACAGCTCATTGGTCTATCTGTGTGCCCCCAGACTCTGAACCAAGACAATGTCTGCATCCTAGGAGAGTTCCCACTGCATGTGAGCTTCTGTCAGTCAGACACAGAGGCTAGTACATGGAGCTGAGCTGGACTGCTTATTAGAACTTGATTAATGCTGACTACAGATCAGCTTACAATGCAACAAATTCCATCATTTCATGATCACTGTGCCCCAAGCGGGCTCCAGCCACCACATGTCCCCCCAGCCCACCTCTATCTGCAAACAGCAGATCTAACATAGTCCCTCCCCTGCTGGGCTCACCCACCTGCTGCAACCAACACTTGTCCTCCACACACTCTACAAATTTCCTGGGCTGCTTTTTCTTCTGTTGTATTAAGTTCCCAGCAGATGTCTGGCAAGTTGAAGTCACCTACAAGAACAAGGGCTGATGATCCTGAAACATCCTCTAGCTGTTTATAGAATGAGTTGTCCACCACTTCTTCCTGGTTGGGTGGATGATGACAGACTCCCAGTAGGATGTCAGCCTTGTTGGCCTTCCCCCTCATTCTCATCCATAGGCATTCCACTTCATCATCATTAGTTTCAATATCCATGGTGTCCAAAGCCTCTCTTAATATAAAAAAAAGCCACGTCTCCACCTCTTCTCCCTTTCCTGTCTCTCCTGAAGAGCTTGTAGCCATCCAGTGTAGTGCTCCAGCCATGTGAGGCATCCCACCACATTTCTGTGATGGCAATGACATCACAGCTCTGCTGCTGGACCATGGCCTCCAGCTCTTGCTGTTTGTTACCCATGCTGTGTGCACTGCTATCCATGCACCTCAGCTGGGCTGCTGATTTCATCCCTAACTCAGGCTTACCACCCTTGGGCCTGCTTCCAGACAGCCCAGCTGCATCCCGTTCCCTCTTCAAACCTAGTTTAAAGCCCTCTCAACAAGTTCTGCAAGCTCATCAGCTAAAAACCTTCTGCCCTTAACAGAGAGCTGGAGCCCATCTGGTTCCAGCAGGCCAGGTGCCATAAAAGCTGCGCCATAATCAAAGAATCCAAAATTCTGCCAATGACACCAGCCCTTGAGCCACTTGTTGATGATATGAGCTCTCCTATTACTTTCACCATTTTTCTCAGCCAGCAAAGGGACTGAGGAAAAGACTACCTGTGTCCCTGTCCTATCAACCACTTGTCCCTGTGCCCTAAAGTCCCTTTCAATGGTCCTGACACTCCTCAATCTCATCACTTCCAGCCTGGAGTTTCAACAGTGGATAATAATCAGAGGACTGAATGAGCCCAGGAAGTCCCTCAGGAATATCCTGCACCTGGGCCCCAGGGAGGCAGCAGAGCTCCCTGTGGGGTGGATCCCCTTGACATGGGGCCCTCTGTTCCCCTCAGAAGGGAGTCACCCACCACGATTACCATTCTTTCCTTTTTGATGTTAGAGGTGGCAATCCTTGTATACAGATTAATCATAATTAGGAGGCTCTCTGGGCAGATAATTTTCTTCTTAATCATTTGGCCGACTCTTTAGATCCAGGGGGTCATACCTATTCTGAAGTGGCCCCTGGCTAGGGGATGGGGGTCAGGAGGAATTTTTATCATAACCTCCCCGTGCAGGGACCATTTCCACTCCCCTTCATCTACCAGGTGTCCTTCTCTTGCCTGAGAGTGTGCGGCATAGGAGTCCTGTGACTCTTGCTGGGCCTTCCGTAAAGATGGAAGGGCTGAACTCCACCAATCTATTTCCCTTTCACTTTCCCTGATACTCCTTAGTCTTTAAACTTCCTCCCTAAGCTCGGCCACCAGTGAAAGGAGATCATTCACCTGTTCACACCGCAGGCAGCTTTTCTCCGCACTGCCCCCTGAAACCACTGCTAAGCTCAAACACTCTGCACAGGAATGGGTCAGGACAGACACATCCTTTTTGGAGGGTTCCATCTAGTTACATGCACTTGTACTAACTACAGTTTTCAATTGCGTAAAAACCACTACTACCAGAAACCCCAAAACCAAGCAACCAACAGAAACACTGCAAACAACACACAGTAAACCTTCCTAACAAGAAAACCTGCAACCCTGCCTGCTTGCCCTGCCTGTGCACACTGCCTCGTGAATTGTCTCTCAGAGACATGCCATGGCCCTGTTTGCCCACTCCTGTTTGCCACAAACCCTAGAGGCCTCTTTTAATCCGCCCGCTAACCAAGGAGGGAGGAAGCTGCAGCCCATCCCTGCGTAACTCACAGGCTCTTGATGGCTTCCCTCTTTTCCTGGGCATGCCATTGGAGGAGGTCCAGGCCCAGATGGTCCCAGGGAAGGAAAGGTCCCTCAGCCCAGGGACGCTCAGCATGGGCTGCCCCATCCTCCCCGGGGACCCGCCACTGGTCACAGCAGCCCCTGCCTGGCTCCTGCCTGCCCACACCGTGCCCATCCCCAGCTGCCCCTGGGCACGGAGCTCAGCCAGTGGTGATCCTGGCTGGGCTTTGCTGCTGCTACCACCCGGACACTGGGGTGACAGCTCCATCTCTTTAGTGCAAGAAAAGAGCTGGGCCAAGCCCTGCCCACCTTCAGTAGGGGCCAGAGAGCAGGGCCAGTGCCTTCAGGGGGAGAGGACCTTGTCTGGCTGGAGGCAGCATCTGCACAGCAACAAGCTGCTAAAGCAGCTGGCACAGGGACATCGGGCATGGGCCTGGAGATGTGCCATGCAATTAGAAGTCCAGTTCTCCCTTAGGTGTTTGGCAGGACATATGAAGGGAGAAAGATACAACTGTGAAAGAGGCCATGGCAAGTGACACAGTGAACAGAGGCTCTGCTATACCTATCATGCTCTGCTTGTGCCCGTCCTGCAAGCAGAAAATCATTGGGATTCATCAAAGTGGAAGCAGGGCACGTGTTCCTGTCTTGCTTTGAACCTCTACAAGATCCGTGGGGAGAGTGAGCCCGTGCTGTGCTGCACTGCTGAGCTGGCAGCACGGTGGATACGGGCAGGACGTTCTCTGTTTCCCCCAGAGCTGGAGCCTGCAGGCACCTTGCCGGCCCTTGGCACAGGCTGTGCCAGCCAACAAAGCCCAGCAGGCCGGGAGGAGAGCCCGGGGGCAGTGCAGCTGCTTGGGCAGTGGCTGCTGCCAGGGACAGGGGCCAAAGCCACCCCTGAGCAGCCACTGCCACCCCTGGCCCTCCCTGCCCCGTGACAGCTCCCCCAGCCCCAGGGGACAGGCTCAGGCCCACTAAGGACACACTGGAGCCTTGCTCTCCCTCTCTGTCCTGTCCTCACCATGGGCACCCCATGCAGTCACTCCCAGGTTTCAGGATGTGTCCCCATGGAGGGACCCAGCAGGACTGCTCAGAACCCGAGTGCCCTGAGCCTGTTTGGGATAATTCCCCCGAGCTATGCCGGTCGTGCCTGGGCTGTGTAAGACTGAACATTAAGAATTAAAAGCAATTTTACTTTTTATTGCCAAAGTGTCAGAAGATTCTAGGTTTCCCTGACTGTAAAACTACTTTATCAATTACAGAACTGTTGGAGGAAAGGGGAACAAATATCTGCTGTCCGTATTCTATGAAAAACTCTCCTCAATGCTGCAAAGGAAAAATATATCTAAATGTTTTAAAATGAAAGACAAAGATAACATGAGAGTGCTGTTGGTCTGATGAGCCCCATGCCCAGCTGCTGCCTGCCCATGCCTGGCTGTGCCCAGACGAGCAGCTCCGCCAGTGCTGGTGGTAGCACACAGACACCTGAGCTGAACCTGGACTCAAGCCTGTGATAGATGAGTAAAGTGACAGTTGACTCTCACAATTAAAGGATAAATATCATGTATATTTGTTAAGAGAAGTTTTATATATTTATAGATATGTTTTACCCCCTGTTGTGTTGTTATCTTGGGATTACCTGAGTTTGAGACATTTAAGAGGGTCACCTTGCTACGACAGCAGCACCTGACCTCCAAGCGAGATGTAAGGAAGTAAACTCCAGCACTGGACATCAAAGAAGGAGTCGATGGACAGAACTTTAAGAAGGGCAAAAGAGTTGAAAGGTGAAACCTCCATTGTGTGGATGAGAATGTGGTGGGAAAAATCCTCTACTCCCGGCACAGTAACATTGTCTTTATTCACTGTCCTGTTATATTTCTAATAAGGTTTTTAATAAACATCTAATATTTTTACAAGTAAATATAACTTTGCGAATAATCTATTCCCTGGCTAGAGGGCTGCACCTCCTGTCCTGGATGGGCAGCTAGGCCAGTCCCTTCAGGGAGAGACGGAGCTGTTCTAGGCAGTGCTTGTAGCATACTTCCAGCTACAAGCTGGTAATACACCTGTGGAAGGGACAATGGACACTGGCACAGAGATGCACGACGACAGGCCAAGTTCTCCATGACTGAGGTATTTGGCTGGACTTGTGAAGTTTCAGAGGTGCTCCTGTGGAGAGAGGAGGTGGCTGAGGTCCCAGCTGCCAGTGGCACACAGGGACCCTCGTGCACAGCAGGGCCCAGAGCTGGCAAGGCTCCCCAGCACGGCTGGAGCTGCTGGCACAGCTGGGCCCAGCTGGACAGCTGCCCCTCAAGGCCCTGGCCAGCAGGGCACGGCTCTGGGCAGGGTCCCTGGCCAGAAGCGGGCCCCAGAGCGCCTCTGCCTTTCAAGGGCAATCTCAGCCCTGCTCTTTCTCCTCCCCACCTCCCTCTGCCTCTGCCGCGTGCCCCTGGGGCTGCTTTTGGCCAGGCAGCCTCAGTGGGAGCCAGCACTGGCTGCAGCTCCAGCGGGGCCCCCAGGACAAGGCCCAGCAATTGAGAGGCCAATGGAAGCACTGGGCAGCAGCAGAACCCTCAGCAGAGTTGTTTGGAGAACCATGGACTGGCCACAGCTCCAATGCAGCCTCTGTGGGAATGCTTCCTGTCTACATTACACTTTCAAAAGAAGCTCTTTCAGGGAAAGATAACCACTCACCATTTCTTCTTCCAGTTACACCAGATTTTGACACAGCAAAATATGATAATAAGGTCCAAAATAAGCAGGCCTGCCATTAACCCTGCCCAGCAGCCTGTTCCCATATAGAAGCCCCTTCCCAGGCCATCCTCGGCATCAGGAACAGGTGTTGTGGTGCCGGCTGCATCTGTGGGAGCAATGGGGAGCGTGAGCCCGTGCTGTGCTGCACTGCTGAGCTGGCAGCACGGTGGATACGGGCAGGACGTTCTCTGTTTCCCCCAGAGCTGGGGCCTGCAGGCACCTTGCCGGCCCTTGGCACAGGCTGTGCCAGCCAACAAAGCCCAGCAGGCTGGGAGGAGAGCCCGGGGAAGCGCAGCTGCTTGGGCAGTGGCTGCTGCCAGGGACACGGGCCAAAGCCATCCCTGAGCAGCCACTGCCAGCCCTGGCCCTCCCTGCCCCGTGACAGCTCCCCCAGCCCCAGGGGACAGGCTCAGGCCCTGTCAGGAGCCAGTGCAGCCCCTGCCCAGTCGGGAGCCAGGGCTGGCTCTGGCCCTGGGCTGGCGGCAGGGCTCCCGCTCGGGGCTGCTCCTGTGCCTTGGGCCTCTGGGCACTCAGGGCCAGCTCTGCAGCAGCTGCAGCGCCAGGGACGCTGCTGCACCAGTCCCGTTTCCCTGGGGCTCTGAACCAGCTCCAGAGGCCTGGAAGCCAAGGCGCCTCCAGCTTTGGCTGCTGCCGGGCTGGGCAAGGGCAGGCCCTGGGGGAAGAGCTGCTGCCACACAGCCCCGGCCAGGGCTGAGCCCAGCACAGCAATTACCTGCTGTGCCTGTGCCCGTGTCTGCCATCGCCTTCCTTCCTGCAGCAGGGGCTGCCAGTGAGCCCCTGCTTCCTTGGGGAAACACCTCCTTCAGCCCTGCCTTTTGGTCCATCACTTGAGAAACAAAAAAGGACAGTTGGATCAGATGGAACAATTCCCCATTCCTTTGCTGGCATCTTCAAGGCAGCATGCTTATCAAAAATTGGGAAAAGATTTACAAAGTATCTGGGCTTTTGTGTCTGGGCCAGGGCCCTCCCTTCCCCAGACAGCTGCCAGTGCTGAGCAGAAATCATGAGGGGATTGTGCAGGGCGCGGGCACACACGTGCATGGTTCTGTGCTGGCACCTGCAGCGCTGCCTCTGTGGCCAAGCTTTGGGCTCTTGAGCTGGCACCTCTTTCAGGGGAAAGGCCTTGACCTACCCTCAGCCTCTCCCCGAGGCTCAGTCCTGGACGTGGGTTGGGAAGCCAGATCACTTTCACCAACCGGGTTAGCTGCAAAGAACGGCAGGACAGAAGAGCTGCTGTGACCCTGCTGAAGATTCTCCTTCAGGCCTGAGTGGCAGTGAGGGCACCTGGGTGACTGGTGCCCTCCAAAGCACTCCCTCAGCTCTGCCTCCCACTCAGGAGCAGGGGGACCTCGTGCCTGCAATGGCCCCACACTGGGATGGAAGGGGCCCCTTGCAGGGCTGTGTGGGCAGAAAGGACTCCCTGGAGCTGCCAGCAGCTCTAAAGCCAGCCCCGGGCAGGGCCAGGGCTTGGCAGTGGCAGCAGGAGCAGCTCAGGCTCCCTGGGGCTGGCAAAGGAGCTGCCAAAGGCTCAGCCCCGGGGCACAGCCCTGGGCCCGGCCCCTTCCCTCTCTGGCCTTCTCCCTGGCTGCACAGAGCACATGGAAGGACAGACTGGCATTGCCCACGGGAGGAAGATGGACAGCTAAATGCTCCTTCCTCCCACTGACAGCCATCCTGTGGGATCACTGTTGGGTACAAGAGTAGAAATTTGGAGGCCAGGATTTCCACAATTCATCAAACTTCAGACGATCTCAAGGGAAATGACAGAGGAATATTACTCTGGACAATGATTACACTTGGACAATGATTGCTCTGTTAGCAAAGAGTTGCTGAAAACCTACCATCACCAAGCTCCAACATCCTTAAACTGTGCTTTAACAGTGTTTCCCAGTGATGCAAGTCACGTTCCCAATCTAGAAAGGAGCACAGATGGGAACTGTTCCATGCTGTGCTGGGATCCCCTTGTATAGGGAACCGAGCACTGCAAGGGGGTCAGGTAATGCTGTGTGCCTTCACTCCCAAGAACCAGAGAGGGCAGCTGAAGCCTTAGCAGGGCTCAGGCCCAGAGGCACAGCAATTACCTCCTGGGCCTGTGCCTGGCAGCGCCTCCCTTCCTGGGGCAGAGGCTGCCATGGAGCCACTGCTTCCTCCGGGAAACTCAGCCTTCAGCACAGGCTCTCCTTCCATGTCTGCAGAAAGGAAAAAGGACAGCTGAATCAGGTGGGGTTGTTTCCCAATGGGAATGTGGCATCCTCAGGAGGCAATGCTTGTCTAAGTAATGGATAAGATTAAGGAGAAAGACCAGGGCCCTGTCTCTTCCAAAGAGCTGCCCCTCCAGATGCGCTCACAGACTGGGAAAGTGCAGGGGATCTCAGGGTGGGCCATGGTGTAGTTTGGGCTCCCTGGCAGCTGATGCCAAATGCCTTCCTGCAGAGGCTGGGCAGAAGCTGCAGCCAGGCCAGACTGGGAAACAGCCCTGCAGGGCGTGAAAGCAGCAGCAGCAGCAGCGGGGCAGCGAGGCTGCCCTGGATCCCTTCCCACTGTGCCTGGCACGGCGTGTCCAGATGTGCAGCCAAAGCCCCCGGCTGCTGAGTCCCAGGGGAAGCATGAGGGAAATGCACCCACCACGTTGTCTCTCCAGGTCACTCCAGATCCTGTCCATCTGTTTGGATGCCTCCAGGGACTTGCTGTCTCCTCTAGGTTTGTTCCTCCCTCTCGGAGGACCTTAAGAAAAGCATTTGCATTTCAGGTGAATGGATCCCACAGAACCAGGGCTCAGCCTGTGGGGTCAGCAAGCACACACTACTCACCCCTGCAATGGGAGCGGGGCTTATGTGCAGCAACCAGGAAAGGAGCCTGAAAAGTCATTCCTGCAGACACACCTGTAATTCAACAGCCACAGAAGCTCCTGTCACCTGCTTCCTGCCAGGTTCTCAATGATTATTATTTTAGCAACATTGACAACATACCTGCTGGAGGGTTAAGAGACTGGAAATCTTCATTAAGCCAAGCTGCTGAAGAAGCCTTCCTAGTATGCTCATCTAGAGGCGAGCACAGATCAGATCAGACCCATTTCCATGGTGTGCTGGGATTCCCCTCTCCCTTAGAGAACTGGGCACTGCAAGGGGTCGGGTAAGGCTGCGGGAGCCAGATGTCAGTGGACAAGGCCAAAGCTGCACAGGGGCCTGGGGAGCTCTGGGCTGGCTCTGGTCACTCTCCACCCTCTTTGCAGGCCCTTTGCAACATCCCTGGAGTGGTGGCTGGTGGAGCCCAGGGACCATGGGGGCTCTCTCCTTCCCACACAGGAAACCCTCCCCAAAGCCCTGGGCAAAACCATCCCCAGCACTTCCCAGGGAGCAGGGAGCGCTGTCCCGGGAAAGGGCAGCCAGGCTGCCGGCTCACCTGCTCGCCACACTTGGAGAGGAGCAGCCTGGGCAGCCCTGGTAGACAGGGCCACGGCCAGGAGGAGCAGGAGGAAGAGGCGCAGAGCAAGGGCCATGCTGCCTTGCCCTCTGCCAGTCCCGCAGCTCTTGCTGCCACGGCTGTCCCGACACCGCTGTCCCAATGTCAGCACCGCTGCTGCCACCGCTGCTGCTGCCGCAACAGTTGTGCTCCAGGACTGACTGCTGGCTCCCTGTGCTGCTGTGCAACCACGGGGCTCTGGCACCTCTGTGATCTCAGAGCCTTCTGTGACCTCATGGCCAGGGTGGAGTTGTTTTTGGAGCTGGATCTGCCTTCTTCGGAAGGGAGCTCATCCTGTCCAGCTGCTCTGCCCAAGGGCTGTGACACAGTCCCAGCTCAGCTGATCTCACTGGTTGGGGCATGAAGGGATGCAGAGCAGCCCTGCCGAGAAGGACTTGGTGTTGCAGCCAGATGAGAGGCTGGACATGAGGCAGCCATGTGCATCCAAAGGACAGTGCCCAGCAGGTTGAAGGAGGTGTTTCCCCACCTCTGCTCAGGTGAGACCCTACTGGGAGTACTCTGGAAGAGGTTTTATAGTGATTTCTGTGAGCCATCGAGAAGTTTGATAACAAGATCCATGTTTACCCCTGAAAGAATTTCCTACCAATGTTTTTGACATGAAAACCAAGAAAGAAAGAATAAATAAGAGAAACCTGCAACTCCCTATTCCATTGAGCATTTTGCTTGTCTCTCGTGACCAATGAATAAAGTGTAAACATAAGAGCTTTGTAAGAATGGAGAAAAAGCATGCAGGCTAGAATAAAAACAGGGTTTGAGGCCTTCTGGAAATGGACTGTGTTGCTTTGTAGTGTCTCAGTCTCTACCACGACAGAGTACTGCATCCTGCTCTGGGTCCCCAAGACAGGAAGGACATGGACCTGTTGGATCTAGTCCAGAGGAGGGACAAAATGCTCTGAGGGCTGGAGCCCTTCTGCTTTGGAGACAGGCTGGGAGAGCTGGCAGTGTTCAGCCTGGAAGAGAGAAGACTCCAGGGACACCTGATTGCTGCCTTTCAGGGCGTTCTGAGCGCTTGTAAAGAGATGGGACAGAATTTTTAGTAGAGTCTTTTGTGACCAAACCGAGGGGGAATGGTTTTAATCTAAAAGATGGTCAATTCAGACTAGATGAAAGAAACACATTTTTTACACTGTTTGTTATGAAAACCTGGCACAGGATGCCCAGAGAGGTGGACATCCATCCCTGCAGACATTCAAACTCCTGCTCAGAGCAACCTGACCTAGTTCAAGGTGTCCCTGCACACTGCAGGCCATTGGGACTAGATGGCCTTTAAATGTCCCTTCCAACCCAAGCCATTCTGTGCTCCTGTGCACCATCAAAGCAGTGCTGCATTAGTGCTGGGCTGATTGTGCTGGCACCTGTATTTTGGTACTTGTGCCATTTAGCAATTGGCCACGAGAGGATTGATGGGCTGGACAGTGAAGTCTGCAAATAACACACAGTGTGCTCAAGGAGAAAAAGGAGAGGAACACGGCTTCCAGTTCAGATAAATGTCAGCATTTTGCTGCCCATTTCCAGTTAAGAAATAAAGGAATGTCCTGAAGATCCCTTCATGTGGGTGCATTATTGGCCATATCAGTACTTGTGTTCTGTAAAACAGATTAAGTTGTTACAGCTTCTTGCCACATTTATCCCTGGATAAAACCCAAATACTGCATTGCTCCTTGTCTACTTTCTTCCAAGTCAAGGCAAATTTTGTTCATTACTGAGTGGGACATAGTCATCTCTTCACAAGCAAATTCCTCTTGCCATTCACACAATGGCTAGACTGCTTTGTTGATTTGCTCTAATTGGACTGTAATTAAGGCCTACCTTTCACTAGAATTAAAGCTGATGCAGTGGGAGGCAAAGTGTTGAGTCATTTCTCCTGGAGTCTGACACTGTAGAGAGTTGTTCTGTAAGTAAATGACATCTGAAGACAGGTGTAGTCTACCATACTTCTGGCATACTAGAAGTGAGAAAAAACCCTTTGAATCAGGATTTTATCCTTACTTCCTCCACCTCCTCCTCCTAGGAATTTTAATCTCTGAGGTCTAAGCTCTTCAGCTGCCTCACAAACATTCTTTTAATTCAGGCAGGCATCCATGCATTGAGCCACAAATCAGGACCGTGCTGTGAACCTTGAAGCAATGTAGGTTTATAGCACTGAAAATAATAATCCAATACCCAGGATAAGCCAAGCCTATTGGTTATTTCTCAAATAACTCTACCTATCCTCAGTGATGTTTCAAAAACAATCATTGTGAAAGCTAGGAGCGGGGAGAGAGAATGTTATCAAAATTAAAAATAGAGCTTTCTCAGATCTTTATATTCCTATAAAAAGAGAGTCCAAACTATTCATCTATGGAACATTAAGTAAGAAGTGAACAAAAGACTGTCAAAATAATTGCTTGGGGAACAAAAAACCCATAAATAAAAACAAGCTTAAATGTAGATAATAAGTAAACCATCATGCAAAGAAAAAAAACAGACCTGCCAAAACTAAAACAAATAAGGCTGTTTCATCTGTCTCAATTAAAAAAAAAAAAAAAAAGAAAATAAAACCTGAAAATAATCAGAGATTCTCAAGGGCATTACTACATATAGAAACTTCCTGGTATAGGGAAAAACATGAAGGAAAGTGTAGCATGCAATTCACAGATGTAACCTAGAATTTGTTAGGGAGGGCCAGAGGTGGCAGTGGCTGCTCAGGGATGGCTTTGGCCCGTGTCCCTGGCAGCAGCCACTGCCCAAGTATCTGCGCTGCCCCCGGGCTCTCCTCCCGGCCTGCTGGGCTTTGTTGGGTGGCACAGCCTGTGCCAAGGGCCGGCAAGGTGCCTGCAGGCCCCAGCTCTGGGGGAAACAGAGAACGTCCTGCCCATATCCACCGTGCTGCCAGCTCAGCAGTGCAGCACAGCACGGGCTCACGGTCCCCATCGCTCCCACAGATGTGGCCGACCCCACAACACGTGTTTCCCATTCCCAGAAGAGCCTCAGACTGGGTTGCTGTTGGGGAACCCTCTGTTTGCATGTGATAAGGGCAAGTCTGGCTATCTGTTTCTGCCAGGAAATTATTTGGAAGTGCTCAACTGAACCTCAACTCAGAGTTTCGGCACTGCAGTTCATGTCTTTGATTGTAATTCGGTCCTAGCAGTCAGTTTTATACCCCTCCCCTTATTTTCTATTGTTATAGCATATTTTATTACCAATGGGTTGCTCCTTTACCCCATGTGTTGGTTTTGCCCCACTTGTCCATCTCCCCAAAGACCTGCCCTTTTGTTCACTGTTCCTCCTCCCATTGCATGTCAGATCTGGACTCTCCATGCACTCTAACACCAGAGGCCCGAGATGCCATCACCAAGGTCCAAGAAGCCCTGTCTTCACTCAAAGCCCATCGCTTTGAGCCCAGCCTGCCTTTCCAGTTCGTCATTCTGGGAAAAGCACCTTGGTTCTATGGACTGATCTTCCAATGGGACACTCAACTTCGAGACCCTTTACTAATACTGGAATGGATCTTTACAAATAACCAACCCACAAAGACAATTACCACCTTCCAAGAAATTATGGCACATTTAATAAAAAAGGCTAGAACTCACCTTCGCTCCCTTGCAGGGTGTGAGTTCATATGCATATATTTGCCAGTGACCACTGGGGACCTGGAACATTTGCTCCAGACCAATGAAAATCTCCAGTATGCCTTAGACAGCTATACAGGCCAAATTTCCATACATATCCCAAAACATAAGCTTTTTAATAGTGATGTAACATTTCATCTGACCCCAAAATTAATCCAAAGTAGAACACCTCTCAAAGCTCTAACCATCTTTACAGATGGCTCAGGGTCATCCCACAAGTCAGTAATGACATGGAAAGACCCTAAGACCCAAAACTGGGAATCTGACACGGAAATAGTGGAGCGATCTCCACAGATTGCAGAATTAGCAGCTGTTATCAGAGCCTTTGAGAAATTCAAAAACGAACCTTTTAATCTGGTCACATAAGATTCAGCTTATGTTGCTGGCATAGCTATGAGAGCAGAACATGCTCTTCTCAAAGAGGTTTCCAATCCAAAGTTATACCAATTGATTTCTACATTAACACGCTTAATTTCCCACAGAAAACAACCTTACCATATAATGCACATGAGGTCACACACTGACCTCCCAGGTTTCATTACAGAAGGGAACAGGAAAGCAGACACCTTAGCCATGGCAATAGAGACTGCTAATGTCCCTAACATCTTTGCCCAGGCAAAGTTGTCACACTCATTTTTTCATCAACATGTGCCTGCCCTTATCAGAATGTTCAAGCATTCAAAAGATCAAGCAGAAGCTATTGTTGCCACGTGCCCGAACTGTCAAAACTACCATCTATGGGGACAGGAGTTTAAACAGGTTTAAACAGCTGCCAGCTGTGGCAGACAGATGTAACCCACTTTGCACCTTTTGGAAAGTCAAAATACTTGCATGTATCGGTCGATACATTTTCAGGAGCAGTACTTGGATCAACACAACCAGGAAAAACTGCGCAGCACACTATAAAACAATTTTTCCTGGCCTTTGCTACCCTGGGAGTACCAAAGGAGATCAAAACAGACAATGGACCTGCCTATACCTCTCGCAAGTTGAAAGAGTTCTTCACTGAGTGGGGAATAGAACATAAGACAGGTATACCTGCAAACCCCACAGGACAATCCATCATAGAAAGGACGCATCAAACCCTCAAAAGAGTCCTCAATCAGCAACAGAGAGAAACAAAAATCATTTCTCCAGTTGAAAGACTTTGCAAGGCTCTCTATGTCATCAGCTTCTTGAACTGTACAACATCAGAGCCTGATCCACCAATATTTCACCACTTTGCACATACCACCCCAGAAAAGCTCACTGAGAAACCACCTGTGCTCCTGAGTGGGAGGCAGAGCTGAGGGAGTGCCTTGGAGGGCACCAGTCACCCAGGTGCCCTCACTGCCACTCAGGCCTGAAGGAGAAATTGAATCACTTTCCATTAAGGTCCCCCTAGATGGAAGAACCAAGACACAGGAGACAGCAAGTCTCTGGAGGCAGCCAAATCTCTGCACAAGATGCTGAGTGATCTGGAGAGGTGCCATGGTGAGTGCATTTCCCTCATGCTGCCCCTGGGACTCAGCAGCTGGGGGCTTTGGCTGCACATCTGGACACGCCGTGCCCGGCACAGCGGGAAGGGATCCATGGCAGCCTCGCTGCCCCACTGCTGGTGTTGCTGCTTTGACGCCCTGCAGGGCTGTTTCCCAGCCTGGCCTGGCTGCAGCTTCTGCCCAGCCTCTGCAGGAAGGCATTTGGCATCTGCTGACAGGGAGCCCAAACTGCACCATGGGCCATGTCCACCCTGAGTTACCCTGCAATTTCCCAGTCTCCAGGCAGATCATGAGAGGTGGTGGTTTGGAGAAGGGAGGGGCCTGTCCAATCCCAAAAGCTCATCTGATTTCCTCATCCTTGTCCATGACTTTCACCAGTGTTAGCTTGTGAAGACGACAGCTCCCCATGGGGAACTGTCCCATCTGATCCATCTGTCCCTTTTCTTTCTCCAGCGATGACCCAAAAGCTGACAGAGAAGGTGGCTGTTCCAGGATGAAGCAGCGGCTAAGTGGCAGACTCTTCTGCAGGAGAACAGGCAGTTCCAGGCACTGGCACAGCAGGTGATTGCTCCAGTGTCTCCTGACAGGGCCTGAGCCTGTCCCCTGGGGCTGGGGGAGCTGTCACGGGGCAGGGAGGGCCAGGGCTGGCAGTGGCTGCTCAGGGATGGCTTTGGCCCATGTCCCTGGCAGCAGCCACTGCCCAAGCAGCTGCGCTGCCCCCGGGCTCTCCTCCCAGCCTGCTGGGCTTTGTTGGCTGGCACAGCCTGTGCCAAGGGCCGGCAAGGTGCCTGCAGGCCCCAGCTCTGGGGGAAACAGAGAACGTCCTGCCTGTATCCACCGTGCTGCCAGCTCAGCAGTGCAGCACAGCACGGGCTCACACTCCCCATTGCTCCCACAGATGCAGCCGGCACCACAACACGTGTTCCCGATGCCCAGAAGGGCCTCGGAAGGTGTTGCTATTTTTGGAACCCTCTGTTTGCATGGGATAAGGGCAAGTTTGGCTATCTGTTTCTGCCAGGAAATTATTTGAAGAGCTCATCCGAGCCTTGACTCAGAGCTTCTCCATTGCAGTTCATGTTGTAATAAATAGGTGTGATTCCTGCTGATAAAATTGTAAAGTAATCAATATTGATATAATAATTAATATTTGGAAACAGTAGAACAGTTAGAAGGTGTAATGCCAAGGAAGAAAGGGAGAGGAGGGGCTCCCCCCCTTCTCCTGCAGATGTTCAGAACAGGAAGAAGAAAGAGATAAGTATTACTGAATTTAGTTGGAAGAGAGGAAAGTTTGGTTGGACATCCAGGAAAATGTTAATTATAGGAGATTTATTGCTTTGATGCTATAACATAGTATTGGCTTGTATGATATTAGCTTTGACTTACATTATACCAGCTTGTTGCGCATGTGTAATCCAAAAGGTGAATCAAAGGACATCGAGGAAGAGGAGAGGCCTTCATCAGAGATGACCCCAAAGAACAGTGCAACCACCTAAAAACGGTGGAGCATGCGTGGTAAAAGTGATAATGAAGGTGGAGATACAAGTGTGACAAATTGAAAATGGGAGGAGATGGTGATGATGTACACGGTAAAAAGGAGAATTTTAGGCTTGGCAATTTGTATGTGAGGGGACAGGGGTCAAGCCCTGCCCTCCGTACCCCCTGTGTACCCCGCACGGTTATTTTTCCTTATGCGCTATTATAAGAACCAAATTATCCCTTATCATAACCAAATTATATTGTCAATATTTTGAGTGGATTCAATTTCATATACTTTTCAGCTACTTCATTAAAATTGCTGCAACATTTAATTTGCTTGGTTTTCTTTCATGATACAGTAATTGGAGAAATATAACAAAATTTTTTACTGTAATTCAGTCCTAGCAGTCAGTTTTATACCCCTCCCCTTATTTTCTATTGTTATAGCATATTTTATTACCAATGGGTTGCTCCTTTCCCCCCTGTGATGTTGGTTTTGCCCCACTTGTCCATCTCCCCAAAGACCTGCCCTTTTGTTCACTGTTCCTCCTCCCATTGCATGTCAGTCCCTCTCCAAGCCTGCCCCTTGCTCTAGAAACTTCCCTATCAATTTTGTATCCTTCGGAATCCCATTGGTTTGTTTAAGTTCTTCCCCTCCCCTGTAATCCCCAATTGGTTTAAACCTTGTATTCCCCGCCTGGTGTTCCACCCTCAGTTTCTCCCAATTGGCTAAAGATTGGATCCTGCCCTGGGACCCTGCATTGTTTGTAAGTTGGTGTATGCCTTTAATGCAGTGTTGGCCTGCCCCTGATGGTCTGCAGAATAATCACCTTAGGAAAACATAGAGCAGACCTCACCCTGTTCCTTGTCCCTACCCTCAGGGCAGTCCTACCCCCAAGGCAGTCCAGCTGTGCTGTAGAGCAGCTGTGCCCTGCAGCCACAGCCCAGATTCGACAGTTTTCTGGGGGCGGCCCAGTGCCACTGTGGGTGTGGGCAGCTAGTGGGGCTGAAGAAATGGGGCAGCACAGCACTTCCCAAATCAGCTCTTCTGTTGCAGTAGAGAGATGCAGCTGTGACCAGATTGTCCTGGTGGTAGCACCAGCAAAGCCCACCAGGCACCAGCAGTGGCTGAGCTCCATGTCCAGAAGCAGCCGTGGATGGCCACGGTGTGGGCAGGCAGGAGCCAGGCAGGGGCTGCTGTGCCCAGCGGCAGGGCCCCGAGGGGATGGGGGAGCCCATGCTGAGCGTCCCTGGGCTGAGGGCACATTTCCTTCTGTGGGATCATCTGGGCCTGGACCTGAAGAGGCACAAAGGGATATTTTGGTGTCCCTGATGAATGGTTCCAGGAGTCCCGGATGTTTTAAATGAATTAGCTTTTTCTGATTAATACGGAGAATTTATTCCATAATTAAAATTCAGTCGTAGAAAATCTAGAAGCATATATCAGATTGGCCCTGAACCAGGCTGACAGCGTCAGATGAGACAGGTGGGGCATTTCTCTCCCCTGTGCATCACGAAGGGACAGCTTTCACAAAGTGTTTTTGTACATTTCCAAGCTCCAAGGGTTGTTGGGGGCAGGCGTTTTTCTGCTTTCTTATGGTTGTTTTTATCCTTTTTGCATATTCATGTATTTTTTCCTTTCTTGCTGCAGCTCTTGCTGAGAGTTTCCCCAAAACTGGTAAAAAAATCACTTTGTTAGAGGAAAATCTCCTGCAATATGCATTCTAGGAGGCACACATTTATCTTATAGATGATGCAAATTGAATGCACATTGCTGAGGTTTGGTCAGAGAAATAATCTTCTGGAATCAGCATTTCTGGGGACGAATATTCAGGCTAGGATTCTGGTGCATGTTGATTGCCCTGAACCCTTCTTTGTTATGCTAGGATTTTCATTAGGCGAGATTACTGTAGTCTCAGCATGAATTTGTGCATACAATCTATCAGAATCCCTCCCTTTCTCTATTAATTTATTAAATTTGTACTTTTAGGATACACTTTGACAAAGCTTACTTATTTTCTAATTTTATGTTTAGTATTTATAAAACTTGACAACTACACTTTCATACTACTAGTCAGGGTATAAAATTAACAGCTCTTCTCATAAGGTAGATTATTCTAAATCTTTAATTTCTTTTCTTTGGATTGTCAATTATATTTTTTTATATCAATGCATGTGCTTATTGTAATTTAGATATATTTTGACTCCATAGTCGTTTAAGGCTGGTAATATTTGTAAAATAAGTTTTTCATGTTTTCTTATGTTGCCTGCTAAAATGTGTCTTTATAACTGTCTCATGTTCTTGTTTTCTAATTCTTGAGCAATTTGCTTTATTCTACTCTCAGGATTTATTTCTTCTCTATCTCTTCCAGAACAAAAGGTTTTAATATATTGCTTACAAATTTTGCAATTTTATTCTTTTTGCTCTATTTCCCATTTTCTTTTTTGCAGTGTCTTTTACTACTCATAGTGCACATTCTGAATTTGTTAACATTATAGCGTACTACACTAACTTGGGAGTGTGCATATGGCTCATTCTTTTTGGGCTTGGATGACTGATACAGTGACAATAATCCTCTGCAGTTTTAACACTCTTGCTCTCTCAAAGCCCCTTTGGGTTGCAGCCAAAGGGCCAAGATGTGTATCTTCTTGGTAGCAGAGCTTACACCTTGGGATCTAGTCACTGATGTAATTCGTCTCATTCTCAGTATTTACTTCATAAGATTTATAAGAGCCTTTTAAATTTTTTTTCGGGATTTATGATAGCATCTCCTCATTTCTAATTGTTATATTTTTATTTATTTGACATTTTAGCTCTAAAGTTGTAATTAGTCTGTACACTTCTCTTTCTTTCAGCTATACTTGGCTGTTTTCCTTTATTTTCATTTGATCCTTATTAAATATCTAACGGCTTTTGTTATATCCTCTCTGATTTAATGTTACTTTTAGTGTTTCTTGGAACTTAAATCAGGTTTGTGTCTTATATACTTAATTTTTTCCCAATTTTTCACGAATCATATTATTGTTCTAATATATTCTTTACAGTGTTTCATTAGCTTTTACTTCTATTTCTTTTGTCTGTTATGACAAAAGCACTAAAATATTTTATTTTTTGAAATAAATTTGCATATCACACCTTAAATATTCAGTTCACTTAAAACAACCTCATGAATAATACAGTTTAAAATAAAATATTTTACTTCTCATAACAATGGGTTTTACAGCTTACAAGCTTAGGTATGAACATGCATCAGTCTATTTTACTTCAAGGAGTAGTGGTGACTTTTTAGTGAGGTTTGGCTGGTGTTTCTGTTGGTGGATTTACAGGTCTTCTGTCCTGCCTTTCTTTGCAGCTGAACCTGCTGGTGAAGGTGGTGCAGCTTCCCAAGCCACGTCCAGGACTGAGGCTCAGGGAGATGCTGAGGGTAGGTCAAGGCCTTTCCCCTGGGAGAGCTGCCAGCTCAGAGCCCAAAGCTGGGCCAGGGGGGCATTGCTGTAGGTGCCAGCACAGAACCATGCACGTGTGTGCCCTCGCCCTGCGCCATCCCCTCACCGCTCCTGCGGCTCAGTGGTGCCCGTGCAGATCAGCAGAGATGGCAGAAGCTTCTGTGGCTGTTGAGTTACAGGTGTGTCTGCAGGGAGGACTTCTCCAGCTCCTTTGCTGATTCCTACACAGAAGCCTGGCTCCCATCGCAGAGGTGAGTAGTGTGTCCCTGCTGACCCCACAGGCTGAGCCCTGCTTTTGTGGGATCCATTCCTGGGAAATGGAACTACTTTCTCTTAAGGTCCTCCACCAGAAGAGATCAAAGACATGGCAGACAAGAAATTCCAGAATCCATTAGAAATTATGTGGCAAATGCTGAAGGAAGTGCTGCAGGGAGGACAAGGTGGGTGCATTTCCCTCATGCTTCCCCTGGCACACAGGAGCCGGGGGCTTTGGCTGCACATCTGGACACGCCGTGCCCGGCACAGCAGGAAGGGATCCATGGCAGCCTCGCTGCCCCGCTGCTGCTTTCATGCCCTGCAGGGCTGTTTCCCAGCCTGGCCTGGCTGCAGCTTCTGCCCAGCCTCTGCAGGAAGGCATTTGGCATCAGCTGGCAGACAGCCCCAATTGCACCACAGGCCATGCCCACCCTCAGATCCCCTGCAGTTTCCTGCTGTCCAGATAGTTCAGATGTTGGGGCTGTTTGGGGAAGGAAGCAGCCTTGGGTTGTCCCAAAATCCTGGGTGTTTTCTGATCCTTATGCATTCCTTTCACAAGTGATGCCTCCTGAAATTGTCCCCTTCCCCATTCCCAGTCAGGAATGTTTTCATCTGATCCAGCTGTCTCTTTTCCATTCTCCAGAAATGAAAGGAGAGCCTGCGGAGAAAGAAGCATTTCCCGGAGGAAGCAGTGGTTGCATGCCAGCCTCAGCTCCAGGAAGGGAGGCCATGCCAGGCACAGGCACAGGAGGTAATTGCTGTGCCTCTGGGCCTGAGCCCTGCTGAGGCTTGAGCTGCCCTCTCTGCTGTTTGGCAGTGCGGGCACAGCCTGGACTAGAGCAGCACAGCCCAGGGGAATTATCCCGAGCAGGCTCAGGGCACTGAGCAGTCCTGCTGGGGTCCCTCCAAGGGAGACATGTCCTGAAACCTGGGAGTGACTGCACGGGGTGCCTACGGTGGGGAAAGGACAGAGGGGGAGAGCAAGGCTCCAGTGTGTCCTGAGAGGGCCTGGCTGTTTGCCCTTGGGATCTGGGGGGTTTCCCCACAGAAGGAGGGCAGGAGGGACAGAGGGAGGGCAGGATGGATAGCTGTGGCACTGCCTGCTGCAGTTTTCCCCCATGCTTTAGGGAGGATTTCTTCTGTGTGTGAGGGGGAGAGTCCCAGGTCCCTGCACTGCTGCAGCCACCCCTCCCAGGGATGTTGCTGAGGGCAGGGAAAGAGTGTGGAGAGTGACCAGGAGCCAGCCCAGAGCTCCCCAGGCCCCTGGGCAGCTTTGGCCATGTCTATTCACATCTGGCTCCCATGGCCTTACCCGACTCCCTGGCAGTGCCCAGTTCCCTGGGGCAGAAAGAGATCCCAGCACACACTGGAAAATGTTCTCATCTGTGCTGCATTGTAGATGAGGGTGCTGGGAAGGCTTCTCCATCAGCTTGGATGAAGAAAGTTTTGAAGCCCTTGGAGCCTCCTGCAGGTATGTTCTCAGTGTGCCACCAAGGAAGAATTGTAGACAAGCGGGCAGGCACCAGGTGACAGAAGCTTCTGTGGCTGTTGTGTTACAGATGTGTCTACAGGGAAGACTTCTCCAGCTTCTCCAGCTGCTACCTTGGATGCTGCACTCAAGCCCAGCTCCCATCTCAGGGGTGAGTAGTGTGTCCCTGCTGACCCCACAGGCTGAGCCCTGCTTTTCTGGGATCCATTCCTGGGAAATGGAACTATTTTTCTCTAAGGTACTCCAACAGGGAAAATCCAAGATACAACAGATAAGATATCCCTGGAACCATCCAAACAGATGAGGCAAGAGCTGAAGGAACCCCTGCAGACAAGAGAAGGTGGGTGCATTTCCCTCATGCTTCCCCTGGGAGTCAGCAGCCGGGGGCTTTGGCTGCACATCTGGACACGCCGTGCCTGGCACAGTGGGAAGGGATCCATGGCAGCCTCGCTGCCCCGCTGCTGCTTTCACGCCCTGCAGGGCTGTTTCCCAGCCTGGCCTGGTTGCAGCTTCTGCCCAGCCTCTGTAGGAAGTTATTGGGCATCAGCTGACAGGCCATGCCCTAACTGTAACACACCCTGAGATCCCCCACTATATCCAGCCCTGCAGATTAGGAAAAGGGTGGCTGTTTGGAGGTGGAAGTGCTCTCATCATGCCACTGTAACCTGGCCATTTTCCTGCTCCATAAATTTCACAAATATTACCTCTGATGCCACCACCCAAGTGGGAAACAGCCCCATCTGATGCAGCTGTCTCCCTTCCTTTGTCAAGAGATGGACATAGTGCTTCAGTGGAAGGTGGCATTTCTTGAAGGAAGCACTCCATCTTCGGTGCCAGCCCCTGCTGCAGGAAGGAAGGCGATGGCAGACACGGGCACAGGCACAGCAGGTAATTGCTGTGCCGGGCTCAGGCCTGGCCGGGGCTGTGTGGCAGCAGCTCTTCCCCCAGGGCCTGCCCTTGCCCGGCCCGGCAGCAGCCAAAGCTGGAGGCGCCTCGGCTTCCAGGCCTCTGGAGCTGGTTCAGAGCCCCGGGGAAACGGGACTGGTGCAGCAACGTCCCTGGCGCTGCAGCTGCTGCGGAGCTGGCCCTGAGTGCCCAGAGGCCCAAGGCACAGGAGCAGCCCCGAGCGGGAGCCCTGCCGCCAGCCCAGGGCCAGAGCCAGCCCTGGCACACAATGGAAACAGTTCTCATCTTGGTTTGCTTCCAGACTGGGATGCTGGGAAGGATTCTCCATTAGCCTGGCGCTCTGAAGTTGTGAAGCACTCTGAGCATTCTGCAGGTATGTTCTCACTGTCCCACCAAGGCGTAATGTGTGACTGACTGGTAAGAACCAGGTGACAGAAGCTTCTGTGGCTGTTGTGTTACAGGCGTGTCTGCAGGGACGACCTCACCAACTCCTACCTTGGATGCTGCACAAAAGGCCAGCTCCCATGGCAGGGGTGAGTAGTGTGTCCCTGCTGACCCCTCAGGCTGAGCCCTGCTTTTGTGGGGTCCATTCCTGGGAAATGGAACTACTTTCTCTTAAGGTCCTCTGACAGGAGAGACCAAAGACATGGCAGGCAGGAAATTCCAGGACCCATTAGAAATCATGTGGCAAATGCTGAAGGAATGTCTGCAGAGAAGACAAGGTGGGTGCATTTCCCTCATGCTTCCCCTGGGACTCAGCAGCCGGGGGCTTTGGCTGCACATCTGGACATGCCGTGCCCGGCACAGCGGGAAGGGATCCATGGCAGCCTCGCTGCCCCGCTGCTGCTTTCACGCCCTGCAGGGCTGTTTGCCAGCCTGGCCTGGCTGCAGCTTCTGCCCAGCCTCTGCAGGAAGGCATTTGGCATCAGCTGGCAGACAGCCCCAATTGCACCACAGGCCATGCCCACCCTCAGATGCCCTGCAATTTCCTGGTGCCCAGGCAGATCAGATGTTGGGGCTGTTTGGGGAAGGAAGCAGCCTTGGGTTGTCCCAAAATCCTGGGTGTTTTCTGATCCTTATGCATTCCTTTCACAAGTGATGCCTCCTGAAATTGTCGCCTTCCCCATTCCCAGTCAGGAATGTTTTCATCTGATCCAGCTGTCTCTTCTCCATTCTCCAGAAATGAAAGGAGAGCCTGCGGAGAAAGAAGCATTTCCCGGAGGAAGCAGTGGTTGCATGCCAGCCTCAGCTCCAGGAAGGGAGGCCATGCCAGGCACAGGCACAGGAGGTAATTGCTGTGCCTCTGGGCCTGAGCCCTGCTGAGGCTTGAGCTGCCCTCTCTGCTGTTTGGCAGTGCGGGCACAGCCTGGACTAGAGCAGCACAGCCCAGGGGAATTATCCCGAGCAGGCTCAGGGCACTGAGCAGTCCTGCTGGGGTCCCTCCAAGGGAGACATGTCCTGAAACCTGGGAGTGACTGCACGGGGTGCCCACGGTGGGGAAAGGACAGAGGGGGAGAGCAAGGCTCCAGTGTGTCCTGAGAGGGCCTGGCTGTTTGCCCTTGGGATCTGGGAGCTGTCCCAGCAGAAGGAGGGCAGGAGGGACAGAGGGAGGGCAGGATGGATAGCTGTGGCACTGCCTGCTGCAGTTTTCCCCCATGCTTTAGGGAGGATTTCTTCTGTGTGTGAGGGGGAGAGTCCCAGGTCCCTGCACTGCTGCAGCCACCCCTCCCAGGGATGTTGCTGAGGGCAGGGAAAGAGTGTGGAGAGTGACCAGGAGCCAGCCCAGAGCTCCCCAGGCCCCTGGGCAGCTTTGGCCATGTCTATTCACATCTGGCTCCCATGGCCTTACCCGACTCCCTGGCAGTGCCCAGTTCCCTGGGGCAGAAAGAGATCCCAGCACACACTGGAAAATGTTCTCATCTGTGCTGCATTGTAGATGAGGGTGCTGGGAAGGCTTCTCCATCAGCTTGGATGAAGAAAGTTTTGAAGCCCTTGGAGCCTCCTGCAGGTATGTTCTCAGTGTGCCACCAAGGAAGAATTGTAGACAAGCGGGCAGGCACCAGGTGACAGAAGCTTCTGTGGCTGTTGTGTTACAGATGTGTCTACAGGGAAGACTTCTCCAGCTTCTCCAGCTGCTACCTTGGATGCTGCACTCAAGCCCAGCTCCCATCTCAGGGGTGAGTAGTGTGTCCCTGCTGACCCCACAGGCTGAGCCCTGCTTTTCTGGGATCCATTCCTGGGAAATGGAACTATTTTTCTCTAAGGTACTCCAACAGGGAAAATCCAAGATACAACAGATAAGATATCCCTGGAACCATCCAAACAGATGAGGCAAGAGCTGAAGGAACCCCTGCAGACAAGAGAAGGTGGGTGCATTTCCCTCATGCTTCCCCTGGGAGTCAGCAGCCGGGGGCTTTGGCTGCACATCTGGACACGCCGTGCCTGGCACAGTGGGAAGGGATCCATGGCAGCCTCGCTGCCCCGCTGCTGCTTTCACGCCCTGCAGGGCTGTTTCCCAGCCTGGCCTGGTTGCAGCTTCTGCCCAGCCTCTGTAGGAAGTTATTGGGCATCAGCTGACAGGCCATGCCCAAACTGTAACACACCCTGAGATCCCCCACTATATCCAGCCCTGCAGATTAGGAAAAGGGTGGCTGTTTGGAGGTGGAAGTGCTCTCATCATGCCACTGTAACCTGGCCATTTTCCTGCTCCATAAATTTCACAAATATTACCTCTGATGCCACCGCCCAAGTGGGGAACAGCTCCATCTGATGCAGCTGTCTCCCTTCCTTTGTCAAGAGATGGACATAGTGCTTCAGTGGAAGGTGGTATTTCTTGAAGGAAGCACTCCATCTTCGGTGCCAGCCCCTGCTGCAGGAAGGAAGGCGATGGCAGACACGGGCACAGGCACAGCAGGTAATTGCTGTGCCGGGCTCAGCCCTGGCCGGGGCTGTGTGGCAGCAGCTCTTCCCCCAGGGCCTGCCCTTGCCCGGCCCGGCAGCAGCCAAAGCTGGAGGCGCCTCGGCTTCCAGGCCTCTGGAGCTGGTTCAGAGCCCCGGGGAAACGGGACTGGTGCAGCAACGTCCCTGGCGCTGCAGCTGCTGCGGAGCTGGCCCTGAGTGCCCAGAGGCCCAAGGCACAGGAGCAGCCCCGAGCGGGAGCCCTGCCGCCAGCCCAGGGCCAGAGCCAGCCCTGGCACACAATGGAAACAGTTCTCATCTTGGTTTGCTTCCAGACTGGGATGCTGGGAAGGATTCTCCATTAGCCTGGCGCTCTGAAGTTGTGAAGCACTCTGAGCATTCTGCAGGTATGTTCTCACTGTCCCACCAAGGCGTAATGTGTGACTGACTGGTAAGAACCAGGTGACAGAAGCTTCTGTGGCTGTTGTGTTACAGGCGTGTCTGCAGGGACGACCTCACCAACTCCTACCTTGGATGCTGCACAAAAGGCCAGCTCCCATGGCAGGGGTGAGTAGTGTGTCCCTGCTGACCCCTCAGGCTGAGCCCTGCTTTTGTGGGGTCCATTCCTGGGAAATGGAACTACTTTCTCTTAAGGTCCTCTGACAGGAGAGACCAAAGACATGGCAGGCAGGAAATTCCAGGACCCATTAGAAATCATGTGGCAAATGCTGAAGGAATGTCTGCAGAGAAGACAAGGTGGGTGCATTTCCCTCATGCTTCCCCTGGGACTCAGCAGCCGGGGGCTTTGGCTGCACATCTGGACATGCCGTGCCCGGCACAGCGGGAAGGGATCCATGGCAGCCTCGCTGCCCCGCTGCTGCTTTCACGCCCTGCAGGGCTGTTTGCCAGCCTGGCCTGGCTGCAGCTTCTGCCCAGCCTCTGCAGGAAGGCATTTGGCATCAGCTGGCAGACAGCCCCAATTGCACCACAGGCCATGCCCACCCTCAGATGCCCTGCAATTTCCTGGTGCCCAGGCAGATCAGATGTTGGGGCTGTTTGGGGAAGGAAGCAGCCTTGGGTTGTCCCAAAATCCTGGGTGTTTTCTGATCCTTATGCATTCCTTTCACAAGTGATGCCTCCTGAAATTGTCGCCTTCCCCATTCCCAGTCAGGAATGTTTTCATCTGATCCAGCTGTCTCTTCTCCATTCTCCAGAAATGAAAGGAGAGCCTGCGGAGAAAGAAGCATTTCCCGGAGGAAGCAGTGGTTGCATGCCAGCCTCAGCTCCAGGAAGGGAGGCCATGCCAGGCACAGGCACAGGTGGTAATTGCTGTGCCTCTGGGCCTGAGCCCTGCTGAGGCTTGAGCTGCCCTCTCTGCTGTTTGGCAGTGCGGGCACAGCCTGGACTAGAGCAGCACAGCCCAGGGGAATTATCCCGAGCAGGCTCAGGGCACTGAGCAGTCCTGCTGGGGTCCCTCCAAGGGAGACATGTCCTGAAACCTGGGAGTGACTGCACGGGGTGCCCACGGTGGGGAAAGGACAGAGGGGGAGAGCAAGGCTCCAGTGTGTCCTGAGAGGGCCTGGCTGTTTGCCCTTGGGATCTGGGGGGTTTCCCCACAGAAGGAGGGCAGGAGGGACAGAGGGAGGGCAGGATGGATAGCTGTGGCACTGCCTGCTGCAGTTTTCCCCCATGCTTTAGGGAGGATTTCTTCTGTGTGTGAGGGGGAGAGTCCCAGGTCCCTGCACTGCTGCAGCCACCCCTCCCAGGGATGTTGCTGAGGGCAGGGAAAGAGTGTGGAGAGTGACCAGGAGCCAGCCCAGAGCTCCCCAGGCCCCTGGGCAGCTTTGGCCATGTCTATTCACATCTGGCTCCCATGGCCTTACCCGACTCCCTGGCAGTGCCCAGTTCCCTGGGGCAGAAAGAGATCCCAGCACACACTGGAAAATGTTCTCATCTGTGCTGCATTGTAGATGAGGGTGCTGGGAAGGCTTCTCCATCAGCTTGGATGAAGAAAGTTTTGAAGCCCTTGGAGCCTCCTGCAGGTATGTTCTCAGTGTGCCACCAAGGAAGAATTGTAGACAAGCGGGCAGGCACCAGGTGACAGAAGCTTCTGTGGCTGTTGTGTTACAGATGTGTCTACAGGGAAGACTTCTCCAGCTTCTCCAGCTGCTACCTTGGATGCTGCACTCAAGCCCAGCTCCCATCTCAGGGGTGAGTAGTGTGTCCCTGCTGACCCCACAGGCTGAGCCCTGCTTTTCTGGGATCCATTCCTGGGAAATGGAACTATTTTTCTCTAAGGTACTCCAACAGGGAAAATCCAAGATACAACAGATAAGATATCCCTGGAACCATCCAAACAGATGAGGCAAGAGCTGAAGGAACCCCTGCAGACAAGAGAAGGTGGGTGCATTTCCCTCATGCTTCCCCTGGGAGTCAGCAGCCGGGGGCTTTGGCTGCACATCTGGACACGCCGTGCCTGGCACAGTGGGAAGGGATCCATGGCAGCCTCGCTGCCCCGCTGCTGCTTTCACGCCCTGCAGGGCTGTTTCCCAGCCTGGCCTGGTTGCAGCTTCTGCCCAGCCTCTGTAGGAAGTTATTGGGCATCAGCTGACAGGCCATGCCCTAACTGTAACACACCCTGAGATCCCCCACTATATCCAGCCCTGCAGATTAGGAAAAGGGTGGCTGTTTGGAGGTGGAAGTGCTCTCATCATGCCACTGTAACCTGGCCATTTTCCTGCTCCATAACTTTCACAAATATTACCTCTGATGCCACCACCCAAGTGGGAAACAGCTCCATCTGATGCAGCTGTCTCCCTTCCTTTGTCAAGAGATGGACATAGTGCTTCAGTGGAAGGTGGCATTTCTTGAAGGAAGCACTCCATCTTCGGTGCCAGCCCCTGCTGCAGGAAGGAAGGCAAAGGCAGACACGGGCACAGGCACAGCAGGTAATTGCTGTGCCGGGCTCAGGCCTGGCCGGGGCTGTGTGGCAGCAGCTCTTCCCCCAGGGCCTGCCCTTGCCCGGCCCGGCAGCAGCCAAAGCTGGAGGCGCCTCGGCTTCCAGGCCTCTGGAGCTGGTTCAGAGCCCCGGGGAAACGGGACTGGTGCAGCAACGTCCCTGGCGCTGCAGCTGCTGCGGAGCTGGCCCTGAGTGCCCAGAGGCCCAAGGCACAGGAGCAGCCCCGAGCGGGAGCCCTGCCGCCAGCCCAGGGCCAGAGCCAGCCCTGGCACACAATGGAAACAGTTCTCATCTTGGTTTGCTTCCAGACTGGGATGCTGGGAAGGATTCTCCATTAGCCTGGCGCTCTGAAGTTGTGAAGCCCTCTGAGCATTCTGCAGGTATGTTCTCACTGTCCCACCAAGGCGTAATGTTTGACTGACTGGTAAGAACCAGGTGACAGAAGCTTCTGTGGCTGTTGTGTTACAGGCGTGTCTGCAGGGACGACCTCACCAACTCCTACCTTGGATGCTGCACAAAAGGCCAGCTCCCATGGCAGGGGTGAGTAGTGTGTCCCTGCTGACCCCTCAGGCTGAGCCCTGCTTTTGTGGGGTCCATTCCTGGGAAATGGAACTACTTTCTCTTAAGGTCCTCTGACAGGAGAGACCAAAGACATGGCAGGCAGGAAATTCCAGGACCCATTAGAAATCATGTGGCAAATGCTGAAGGAATGTCTGCAGAGAAGACAAGGTGGGTGCATTTCCCTCATGCTGCTCCTGGGACTCAGCAGCCGGGGGCTTTGGCTGCACATCTGGACATGCCGTGCCCGGCACAGCAGGAAGGGATCCATGGCAGCCTCGCTGCCCCGCTGCTGCTTTCACGCCCTGCAGGGCTGTTTGCCAGCCTGGCCTGGCTGCAGCTTCTGCCCAGCCTCTGCAGGAAGGCATTTGGCATCAGCTGGCAGACAGCCCCAATTGCACCACAGGCCATGCCCATCCTCAGATGCCCTGCAATTTCCTGGTGCCCAGGCAGATCAGATGTTGGGGCTGTTTGGGGAAGGAAGCAGCCTTGGGTTGTCCCAAAATCCTGGGTGTTTTCTGATCCTTATGCATTCCTTTCACAAGTGATGCCTCCTGAAATTGTCCCCTTCCCCATTCCCAGTCAGGAATGTTTTCATCTGATCCAGCTGTCTCTTCTCCATTCTCCAGAAATGAAAGGAGAGCCTGCGGAGAAAGAAGCATTTCCCGGAGGAAGCAGTGGTTGCATACCAGCCTCAGCTCCAGGAAGGGAGGCCATGCCAGGCACAGGCACAGGAGGTAATTGCTGTGCCTCTGGGCCTGAGCCCTGCTGAGGCTTGAGCTGCCCTCTCTGCTGTTTGGCAGTGCGGGCACAGCCTGGACTAGAGCAGCACAGCCCAGGGGAATTATCCCGAGCAGGCTCAGGGCACTGAGCAGTCCTGCTGGGGTCCCTCCAAGGGAGACATGTCCTGAAACCTGGGAGTGACTGCACGGGGTGCCCACGGTGGGGAAAGGACAGAGGGGGAGAGCAAGGCTCCAGTGTGTCCTGAGAGGGCCTGGCTGTTTGCCCTTGGGATCTGGGGGGTTTCCCCACAGAAGGAGGGCAGGAGGGACAGAGGGAGGGCAGGATGGATAGCTGTGGCACTGCCTGCTGCAGTTTTCCCCCATGCTTTAGGGAGGATTTCTTCTGTGTGTGAGGGGGAGAGTTCCAGGTCCCTGCACTGCTGCAGCCACCCCTCCCAGGGATGTTGCTGAGGGCAGGGAAAGAGTGTGGAGAGTGACCAGGAGCCAGCCCAGAGCTCCCCAGGCCCCTGGGCAGCTTTGGCCATGTCTATTCACATCTGGCTCCCATGGCCTTAGCCGACTCCCTGGCAGTGCCCAGTTCCGTGGGGCAGAAAGAGATCCCAGCACACACTGGAAAATGTTCTCATCTGTGCTGCATTGTAGATGAGGGTGCTGGGAAGGCTTCTCCATCAGCTTGGATGAATAAAGTTTTGAAGCCCTTGGAGCCTCCTGCAGGTATGTTCTCAGTGTGCCACCAAGGAAGAATTGTAGACAAGCGGGCAGGCACCAGGTGACAGAAGCTTCTGTGGCTGTTGTGTTACAGATGTGTCTACAGGGAAGACTTCTCCAGCTTCTCCAGCTGCTACCTTGGATGCTGCACTCAAGCCCAGCTCCCATCTCAGGGGTGAGTAGTGTGTCCCTGCTGACCCCACAGGCTGAACCCTGCTTTTCTGGGATCCATTCCTGGGAAATGGAAATATTTTTCTCTAAGGTACTCCAACAGGGAAAATCCAAGATACAACAGATAAGATATCCCTGGAACCATCCAAACAGATGAGGCAAGAGCTGAAGGAACCCCTGCAGAGAAGAGAAGGTGGGTGCATTTCTTTCATGCTTCCCCTGGGACTCAGCAGCCGGGGGCTTTGGCTGCGCTTCTGGAGACGCCATGCCCGGCAGAGTAGGAAGGGATCCGTGGCAGCCTCGCTGCCCCGCTGCTGCTTTCACGCCCTGCAGGGCTGTTTCCCAGCCTGGCCTTGCTGCAGCTTCTGCCTAGCCTCTGCCGGAAGGCATTTGGCATCAGCTGACAGGCCATGCCCAAACTGTAACACACCCTGAGATCCCCCACTATATCCAGCCCTGCAGATTAGGAAAAGGGTGGCTGTTTGGAGGTGGAAGTGCTCTCATCATGCCACTGTAACCTGGCCATTTTCCTGCTCCATAACTTTCACAAATATTACCTCTGATGCCACCACCCAAGTGGGAAACAGCTCCATCTGATGCAGCTGTCTCCCTTCCTTTGTCAAGAGATGGACATAGTGCTTCAGTGGAAGGTGGCATTTCTTGAAGGAAGCACTCCATCTTCGGTGCCAGCCCCTGCTGCAGGAAGGAAGGCAAAGGCAGACACGGGCACAGGCACAGCAGGTAATTGCTGTGCCGGGCTCAGGCCTGGCCGGGGCTGTGTGGCAGCAGCTCTTCCCCCAGGGCCTGCCCTTGCCCGGCCCGGCAGCAGCCAAAGCTGGAGGCGCCTCGGCTTCCAGGCCTCTGGAGCTGGTTCAGAGCCCCGGGGAAACGGGACTGGTGCAGCAACGTCCCTGGCGCTGCAGCTGCTGCGGAGCTGGCCCTGAGTGCCCAGAGGCCCAAGGCACAGGAGCAGCCCCGAGCGGGAGCCCTGCCGCCAGCCCAGGGCCAGAGCCAGCCCTGGCACACAATGGAAACAGTTCTCATCTTGGTTTGCTTCCAGACTGGGATGCTGGGAAGGATTCTCCATTAGCCTGGCGCTCTGAAGTTGTGAAGCCCTCTGAGCATTCTGCAGGTATGTTCTCACTGTCCCACCAAGGCGTAATGTTTGACTGACTGGTAAGAACCAGGTGACAGAAGCTTCTGTGGCTGTTGTGTTACAGGCGTGTCTGCAGGGACGACCTCACCAACTCCTACCTTGGATGCTGCACAAAAGGCCAGCTCCCATGGCAGGGGTGAGTAGTGTGTCCCTGCTGACCCCTCAGGCTGAGCCCTGCTTTTGTGGGGTCCATTCCTGGGAAATGGAACTACTTTCTCTTAAGGTCCTCTGACAGGAGAGACCAAAGACATGGCAGGCAGGAAATTCCAGGACCCATTAGAAATCATGTGGCAAATGCTGAAGGAATGTCTGCAGAGAAGACAAGGTGGGTGCATTTCCCTCATGCTGCTCCTGGGACTCAGCAGCCGGGGGCTTTGGCTGCACATCTGGACATGCCGTGCCCGGCACAGCAGGAAGGGATCCATGGCAGCCTCGCTGCCCCGCTGCTGCTTTCACGCCCTGCAGGGCTGTTTGCCAGCCTGGCCTGGCTGCAGCTTCTGCCCAGCCTCTGCAGGAAGGCATTTGGCATCAGCTGGCAGACAGCCCCAATTGCACCACAGGCCATGCCCATCCTCAGATGCCCTGCAATTTCCTGGTGCCCAGGCAGATCAGATGTTGGGGCTGTTTGGGGAAGGAAGCAGCCTTGGGTTGTCCCAAAATCCTGGGTGTTTTCTGATCCTTATGCATTCCTTTCACAAGTGATGCCTCCTGAAATTGTCCCCTTCCCCATTCCCAGTCAGGAATGTTTTCATCTGATCCAGCTGTCTCTTCTCCATTCTCCAGAAATGAAAGGAGAGCCTGCGGAGAAAGAAGCATTTCCCGGAGGAAGCAGTGGTTGCATACCAGCCTCAGCTCCAGGAAGGGAGGCCATGCCAGGCACAGGCACAGGAGGTAATTGCTGTGCCTCTGGGCCTGAGCCCTGCTGAGGCTTGAGCTGCCCTCTCTGCTGTTTGGCAGTGCGGGCACAGCCTGGACTAGAGCAGCACAGCCCAGGGGAATTATCCCGAGCAGGCTCAGGGCACTGAGCAGTCCTGCTGGGGTCCCTCCAAGGGAGACATGTCCTGAAACCTGGGAGTGACTGCACGGGGTGCCCACGGTGGGGAAAGGACAGAGGGGGAGAGCAAGGCTCCAGTGTGTCCTGAGAGGGCCTGGCTGTTTGCCCTTGGGATCTGGGGGGTTTCCCCACAGAAGGAGGGCAGGAGGGACAGAGGGAGGGCAGGATGGATAGCTGTGGCACTGCCTGCTGCAGTTTTCCCCCATGCTTTAGGGAGGATTTCTTCTGTGTGTGAGGGGGAGAGTTCCAGGTCCCTGCACTGCTGCAGCCACCCCTCCCAGGGATGTTGCTGAGGGCAGGGAAAGAGTGTGGAGAGTGACCAGGAGCCAGCCCAGAGCTCCCCAGGCCCCTGGGCAGCTTTGGCCATGTCTATTCACATCTGGCTCCCATGGCCTTACCCGACTCCCTGGCAGTGCCCAGTTCCCTGGGGCAGAAAGAGATCCCAGCACACACTGGAAAATGTTCTCATCTGTGCTGCATTGTAGATGAGGGTGCTGGGAAGGCTTCTCCATCAGCTTGGATGAAGAAAGTTTTGAAGCCCTTGGAGCCTCCTGCAGGTATGTTCTCAGTGTGCCACCAAGGAAGAATTGTAGACAAGCGGGCAGGCACCAGGTGACAGAAGCTTCTGTGGCTGTTGTGTTACAGATGTGTCTACAGGGAAGACTTCTCCAGCTTCTCCAGCTGCTACCTTGGATGCTGCACTCAAGCCCAGCTCCCATCTCAGGGGTGAGTAGTGTGTCCCTGCTGACCCCACAGGCTGAACCCTGCTTTTCTGGGATCCATTCCTGGGAAATGGAAATATTTTTCTCTAAGGTACTCCAACAGGGAAAATCCAAGATACAACAGATAAGATATCCCTGGAACCATCCAAACAGATGAGGCAAGAGCTGAAGGAACCCCTGCAGAGAAGAGAAGGTGGGTGCATTTCTTTCATGCTTCCCCTGGGACTCAGCAGCCGGGGGCTTTGGCTGCGCTTCTGGAGACGCCATGCCCGGCAGAGTAGGAAGGGATCCGTGGCAGCCTCGCTGCCCCGCTGCTGCTTTCACGCCCTGCAGGGCTGTTTCCCAGCCTGGCCTTGCTGCAGCTTCTGCCTAGCCTCTGCCGGAAGGCATTTGGCATCAGCTGACAGGCCATGCCCAAACTGTAACACACCCTGAGATCCCCCACTATATCCAGCCCTGCAGATTAGGAAAAGGGTGGCTGTTTGGTGGTGGAAGTGCTCTCATCATGCCACTGTAACCTGGCCATTTTCCTGCTCCATAAATTTCACAAATATTACCTCTGATGCCACCACCCAAGTGGGAAACAGCTCCGTCTGATGCAGCTGTCTCCCTTCCTTTGTCAAGAGATGGACATAGTGCTTCAGTGGAAGGTGGCATTTCTTGAAGGAAGCACTCCATCTTCGGTGCCAGCCCCTGCTGCAGGAAGGAAGGCAAAGCCAGACATGGGCACAGGCACAGCAGGTAATTGCTGTGCCGGTCTCAGCCCTGGCCGGGGCTGTGTGGCAGCAGCTCTTCCCCCAGGGCCTGCCCTTGCCCGGCCCGGCAGCAGCCAAAGCTGGAGGCGCCTCGGCTTCCAGGCCTCTGGAGCTGGTTCAGAGCCCCGGGGAAACGGGACTGGTGCAGCAACGTCCCTGGCGCTGCAGCTGCTGCGGAGCTGGCCCTGAGTGCCCAGAGGCCCAAGGCACAGGAGCAGCCCCGAGCGGGAGCCCTGCCGCCAGCCCAGGGCCAGAGCCAGCCCTGGCACACAATGGAAACAGTTCTCATCTTGGTTTGCTTCCAGACTGGGATGCTGGGAAGGATTCTCCATTAGCCTGGCGCTCTGAAGTTGTGAAGCCCTCTGAGCATTCTGCAGGTATGTTCTCACTGTCCCACCAAGGCGTAATGTTTGACTGACTGGTAAGAACCAGGTGACAGAAGCTTCTGTGGCTGTTGTGTTACAGGCGTGTCTGCAGGGACGACCTCACCAACTCCTACCTTGGATGCTGCACAAAAGGCCAGCTCCCATGGCAGGGGTGAGTAGTGTGTCCCTGCTGACCCCTCAGGCTGAGCCCTGCTTTTGTGGGGTCCATTCCTGGGAAATGGAACTACTTTCTCTTAAGGTCCTCTGATAGGAGAGACCAAAGACATGGCAGGCAGGAAATTCCAGGACCCATTAGAAATCATGTGGCAAATGCTGAAGGAATGTCTGCAGAGAAGACAAGGTGGGTGCATTTCCCTCATGCTGCTCCTGGGACTCAGCAGCTGGGGGCTTTGGCTGCACATCTGGACACGCCGTGCCCGGCACAGCAGGAAGGGATCCACGGCAGCCTCGCTGCCCCGCTGCTGCTTTCATGCCCTGCAGGGCTGTTTGCCAGCCTGGCCTGGCTGCAGCTTCTGCCCAGCCTCTGCAGGAAGGCATTTGGCATCAGCTGGCAGACAGCCCCAATTGCACCACAGGCCATGCCCACCCTCAGATCCCCTGCAGTTTCCTGCTGTCCAGGCAGTTCAGATGTTGGGGCTGTTTGGGGAAAGAAGCAGCCTTGGGTTGTCCCAAAATCCTGGGTGTTTTCTGATCCTTATGCATTCCTTTCACAAGTGATGCCTCCTGAAATTGTCCCCTTCCCCATTCCCAGTCAGGAATGTTTTCATCTGATCCAGCTGTCTCTTCTCCATTCTCCAGAAATGAAAGGAGAGCCTGCGGAGAAAGAAGCATTTCCCGGAGGAAGCAGTGGTTGCATGCCAGCCTCAGCTCCAGGAAGGGAGGCCATGCCAGGCACAGGCACAGGAGGTAATTGCTGTGCCTCTGGGCCTGAGCCCTGCTGAGGCTTGAGCTGCCCTCTCTGCTGTTTGGCAGTGCGGGCACAGCCTGGACTAGAGCAGCACAGCCCAGGGGAATTATCCCGAGCAGGCTCAGGGCACTGAGCAGTCCTGCTGGGGTCCCTCCAAGGGAGACATGTCCTGAAACCTGGGAGTGACTGCACGGGGTGCCCACGGTGGGGAAAGGACAGAGGGGGAGAGCAAGGCTCCAGTGTGTCCTGAGAGGGCCTGGCTGTTTGCCCTTGGGATCTGGGGGGTTTCCCCACAGAAGGAGGGCAGGAGGGACAGAGGGAGGGCAGGATGGATAGCTGTGGCACTGCCTGCTGCAGTTTTCCCCCATGCTTTAGGGAGGATTTCTTCTGTGTGTGAGGGGGAGAGTCCCAGGTCCCTGCACTGCTGCAGCCACCCCTCCCAGGGATGTTGCTGAGGGCAGGGAAAGAGTGTGGAGAGTGACCAGGAGCCAGCCCAGAGCTCCCCAGGCCCCTGGGCAGCTTTGGCCATGTCTATTCACATCTGGCTCCCATGGCCTTAGCCGAATCCCTGGCAGTGCCCAGTTCCGTGGGGCAGAAAGAGATCCCAGCACACACTGGAAAATGTTCTCATCTGTGCTGCATTGTAGATGAGGGTGCTGGGAAGGCTTCTCCATCAGCTTGGATGAATAAAGTTTTGAAGCCCTTGGAGCCTCCTGCAGGTATGTTCTCAGTGTGCCACCAAGGAAGAATTGTAGACAAGCGGGCAGGCACCAGGTGACAGAAGCTTCTGTGGCTGTTGTGTTACAGATGTGTCTACAGGGAAGACTTCTCCAGCTTCTCCAGCTGCTACCTTGGATGCTGCACTCAAGCCCAGCTCCCATCTCAGGGGTGAGTAGTGTGTCCCTGCTGACCCCACAGGCTGAACCCTGCTTTTCTGGGATCCATTCCTGGGAAATGGAACTATTTTTCTCTAAGGTACTCCAACAGGGAAAATCCAAGATACAACAGATAAGATATCCCTGGAACCATCCAAACAGATGAGGCAAGAGCAGAAGGAACCCCTGCAGGCAAGAGAAGGTGGGTGCATTTCCCTCATGCTTCCCCTGGGAGTCAGCAGCCGGGGGCTTTGGCTGCACATCTGGACACGCCGTGCCTGGCACAGTGGGAAGGGATCCATGGCAGCCTCGCTGCCCCGCTGCTGCTTTCACGCCCTGCAGGGCTGTTTCCCAGCCTGGCCTGGTTGCAGCTTCTGCCCAGCCTCTGTAGGAAGTTATTGGGCATCAGCTGACAGGCCATGCCCTAACTGTAACACACCCTGAGATCCCCCACTATATCCAGCCCTGCAGATTAGGAAAAGGGTGGCTGTTTGGTGGTGGAAGTGCTCTCATCATGCCACTGTAACCTGGCCATTTTCCTGCTCCATAAATTTCACAAATATTACCTCTGATGCCACCACCCAAGTGGGAAACAGCCCCATCTGATGCAGCTGTCTCCCTTCCTTTGTCAAGAGATGGACATAGTGCTTCAGTGGAAGGTGGCATTTCTTGAAGGATGTACTCCATCTTCGGTGCCAGCCCCTGCTGCAGGAAGGAAGGCGATGGCAGACACGGGCACAGGCACAGCAGGTAATTGCTGTGCCGGGCTCAGCCCTGGCCGGGGCTGTGTGGCAGCAGCTCTTCCCCCAGGGCCTGCCCTTGCCCGGCCCGGCAGCAGCCAAAGCTGGAGGCGCCTCGGCTTCCAGGCCTCTGGAGCTGGTTCAGAGCCCCGGGGAAACGGGACTGGTGCAGCAACGTCCCTGGCGCTGCAGCTGCTGCGGAGCTGGCCCTGAGTGCCCAGAGGCCCAAGGCACAGGAGCAGCCCCGAGCGGGAGCCCTGCCGCCAGCCCAGGGCCAGAGCCAGCCCTGGCACACAATGGAAACAGTTCTCATCTTGGTTTGCTTCCAGAGTGGGATGCTGGGAAGGATTCTCCATTAGCCTGGCGCTCTGAAGTTGTGAAGCCCTCTGAGCATTCTGCAGGTATGTTCTCACTGTCCCACCAAGGCGTAATGTTTGACTGACTGGTAAGAACCAGGTGACAGAAGCTTCTGTGGCTGTTGTGTTACAGGCGTGTCTGCAGGGACGACCTCACCAACTCCTACCTTGGATGCTGCACAAAAGGCCAGCTCCCATGGCAGGGGTGAGTAGTGTGTCCCTGCTGACCCCTCAGGCTGAGCCCTGCTTTTGTGGGGTCCATTCCTGGGAAATGGAACTACTTTCTCTTAAGGTCCTCTGATAGGAGAGACCAAAGACATGGCAGGCAGGAAATTCCAGGACCCATTAGAAATCATGTGGCAAATGCTGAAGGAATGTCTGCAGAGAAGACAAGGTGGGTGCATTTCCCTCATGCTGCTCCTGGGACTCAGCAGCTGGGGGCTTTGGCTGCACATCTGGACACGCCGTGCCCGGCACAGCAGGAAGGGATCCACGGCAGCCTCGCTGCCCCGCTGCTGCTTTCATGCCCTGCAGGGCTGTTTGCCAGCCTGGCCTGGCTGCAGCTTCTGCCCAGCCTCTGCAGGAAGGCATTTGGCATCAGCTGGCAGACAGCCCCAATTGCACCACAGGCCATGCCCACCCTCAGATCCCCTGCAGTTTCCTGCTGTCCAGGAAGTTCAGATGTTGGGGCTGTTTGGGGAAAGAAGCAGCCTTGGGTTGTCCCAAAATCCTGGGTGTTTTCTGATCCTTATGCATTCCTTTCACAAGTGATGCCTCCTGAAATTGTCCCCTTCCCCATTCCCAGTCAGGAATGTTTTCATCTGATCCAGCTGTCTCTTCTCCATTCTCCAGAAATGAAAGGAGAGCCTGCGGAGAAAGAAGCATTTCCCGGAGGAAGCAGTGGTTGCATGCCAGCCTCAGCTCCAGGAAGGGAGGCCATGCCAGGCACAGGCACAGGAGGTAATTGCTGTGCCTCTGGGCCTGAGCCCTGCTGAGGCTTGAGCTGCCCTCTCTGCTGTTTGGCAGTGCGGGCACAGCCTGGACTAGAGCAGCACAGCCCAGGGGAATTATCCCGAGCAGGCTCAGGGCACTGAGCAGTCCTGCTGGGGTCCCTCCAAGGGAGACATGTCCTGAAACCTGGGAGTGACTGCACGGGGTGCCCACGGTGGGGAAAGGACAGAGGGGGAGAGCAAGGCTCCAGTGTGTCCTGAGAGGGCCTGGCTGTTTGCCCTTGGGATCTGGGGGGTTTCCCCACAGAAGGAGGGCAGGAGGGACAGAGGGAGGGCAGGATGGATAGCTGTGGCACTGCCTGCTGCAGTTTTCCCCCATGCTTTAGGGAGGATTTCTTCTGTGTGTGAGGGGGAGAGTCCCAGGTCCCTGCACTGCTGCAGCCACCCCTCCCAGGGATGTTGCTGAGGGCAGGGAAAGAGTGTGGAGAGTGACCAGGAGCCAGCCCAGAGCTCCCCAGGCCCCTGGGCAGCTTTGGCCATGTCTATTCACATCTGGCTCCCATGGCCTTAGCCGACTCCCTGGCAGTGCCCAGTTCCGTGGGGCAGAAAGAGATCCCAGCACACACTGGAAAATGTTCTCATCTGTGCTGCATTGTAGATGAGGGTGCTGGGAAGGCTTCTCCATCAGCTTGGATGAATAAAGTTTTGAAGCCCTTGGAGCCTCCTGCAGGTATGTTCTCAGTGTGCCACCAAGGAAGAATTGTAGACAAGCGGGCAGGCACCAGGTGACAGAAGCTTCTGTGGCTGTTGTGTTACAGATGTGTCTACAGGGAAGACTTCTCCAGCTTCTCCAGCTGCTACCTTGGATGCTGCACTCAAGCCCAGCTCCCATCTCAGGGGTGAGTAGTGTGTCCCTGCTGACCCCACAGGCTGAACCCTGCTTTTCTGGGATCCATTCCTGGGAAATGGAACTATTTTTCTCTAAGGTACTCCAACAGGGAAAATCCAAGATACAACAGATAAGATATCCCTGGAACCATCCAAACAGATGAGGCAAGAGCAGAAGGAACCCCTGCAGGCAAGAGAAGGTGGGTGCATTTCCCTCATGCTTCCCCTGGGAGTCAGCAGCCGGGGGCTTTGGCTGCACATCTGGACACGCCGTGCCTGGCACAGTGGGAAGGGATCCATGGCAGCCTCGCTGCCCCGCTGCTGCTTTCACGCCCTGCAGGGCTGTTTCCCAGCCTGGCCTGGTTGCAGCTTCTGCCCAGCCTCTGTAGGAAGTTATTGGGCATCAGCTGACAGGGCATGCCCTAACTGTAACACACCCTGAGATCCCCCACTATATCCAGCCCTGCAGATTAGGAAAAGGGTGGCTGTTTGGTGGTGGAAGTGCTCTCATCATGCCACTGTAACCTGGCCATTTTCCTGCTCCATAAATTTCACAAATATTACCTCTGATGCCACCACCCAAGTGGGAAACAGCCCCATCTGATGCAGCTGTCTCCCTTCCTTTGTCAAGAGATGGACATAGTGCTTCAGTGGAAGGTGGCATTTCTTGAAGGATGTACTCCATCTTCGGTGCCAGCCCCTGCTGCAGGAAGGAAGGCGATGGCAGACACGGGCACAGGCACAGCAGGTAATTGCTGTGCCGGGCTCAGCCCTGGCCGGGGCTGTGTGGCAGCAGCTCTTCCCCCAGGGCCTGCCCTTGCCCGGCCCGGCAGCAGCCAAAGCTGGAGGCGCCTCGGCTTCCAGGCCTCTGGAGCTGGTTCAGAGCCCCGGGGAAACGGGACTGGTGCAGCAACATCCCTGGCGCTGCAGCTGCTGCGGAGCTGGCCCTGAGTGCCCAGAGGCCCAAGGCACAGGAGCAGCCCCGAGCGGGAGCCCTGCCGCCAGCCCAGGGCCAGAGCCAGCCCTGGCACACAATGGAAACAGTTCTCATCTTGGTTTGCTTCCAGAGTGGGATGCTGGGAAGGATTCTCCATTAGCCTGGCGCTCTGAAGTTGTGAAGCCCTCTGAGCATTCTGCAGGTATGTTCTCACTGTCCCACCAAGGCGTAATGTTTGACTGACTGGTAAGAACCAGGTGACAGAAGCTTCTGTGGCTGTTGTGTTACAGGCGTGTCTGCAGGGATGACCTCACCAACTCCTACCTTGGATGCTGCACAAAAGGCCAGCTCCCATGGCAGGGGTGAGTAGTGTGTCCCTGCTGACCCCTCAGGCTGAGCCCTGCTTTTGTGGGGTCCATTCCTGGGAAATGGAACTACTTTCTCTTAAGGTCCTCTGACAGGAGAGACCAAAGACATGGCAGGCAGGAAATTCCAGGACCCATTAGAAATCATGTGGCAAATGCTGAAGGAATGTCTGCAGAGAAGACAAGGTGGGTGCATTTCCCTCATGCTGCTCCTGGGACTCAGCAGCCGGGGGCTTTGGCTGCACATCTGGACACGCCGTGCCCGGCACAGCAGGAAGGGATCCATGGCAGCCTCGCTGCCCCGCTGCTGCTTTCACGCCCTGCAGGGCTGTTTGCCAGCCTGGCCTGGCTGCAGCTTCTGCCCAGCCTCTGCAGGAAGGCATTTGGCATCAGCTGGCAGACAGCCCCAATTGCACCACAGGCCATGCCCACCCTCAGATGCCCTGCAATTTCCTGGTGCCCAGGCAGATCAGATGTTGGGGCTGTTTGGGGAAGGAAGCAGCCTTGGGTTGTCCCAAAATCCTGGGTGTTTTCTGATCCTTATGCATTCCTTTCACAAGTGATGCCTCCTGAAATTGTCCCCTTCCCCATTCCCAGTCAGGAATGTTTTCATCTGATCCAGCTGTCTCTTCTCCATTCTCCAGAAATGAAAGGAGAGCCTGCGGAGAAAGAAGCATTTCCCGGAGGAAGCAGTGGTTGCATACCAGCCTCAGCTCCAGGAAGGGAGGCCATGCCAGGCACAGGCACAGGAGGTAATTGCTGTGCCTCTGGGCCTGAGCCCTGCTGAGGCTTGAGCTGCCCTCTCTGCTGTTTGGCAGTGCGGGCACAGCCTGGACTAGAGCAGCACAGCCCAGGGGAATTATCCCGAGCAGGCTCAGGGCACTGAGCAGTCCTGCTGGTGTCCCTCCAAGGGAGACATGTCCTGAAACCTGGGAGTGACTGCACGGGGTGCCCACGGTGGGGAAAGGACAGAGGGGGAGAGCAAGGCTCCAGTGTGTCCTGAGAGGGCCTGGCTGTTTGCCCTTGGGATCTGGGGGGTTTCCCCACAGAAGGAGGGCAGGAGGGACAGAGGGAGGGCAGGATGGATAGCTGTGGCACTGCCTGCTGCAGTTTTCCCCCATGCTTTAGGGAGGATTTCTTCTGTGTGTGAGGGGGAGAGTTCCAGGTCCCTGCACTGCTGCAGCCACCCCTCCCAGGGATGTTGCTGAGGGCAGGGAAAGAGTGTGGAGAGTGACCAGGAGCCAGCCCAGAGCTCCCCAGGCCCCTGGGCAGCTTTGGCCATGTCTATTCACATCTGGCTCCCATGGCCTTACCCGACTCCCTGGCAGTGCCCAGTTCCCTGGGGCAGAAAGAGATCCCAGCACACACTGGAAAATGTTCTCATCTGTGCTGCATTGTAGATGAGGGTGCTGGGAAGGCTTCTCCATCAGCTTGGATGAAGAAAGTTTTGAAGCCCTTGGAGCCTCCTGCAGGTATGTTCTCAGTGTGCCACCAAGGAAGAATTGTAGACAAGCGGGCAGGCACCAGGTGACAGAAGCTTCTGTGGCTGTTGTGTTACAGATGTGTCTACAGGGAAGACTTCTCCAGCTTCTCCAGCTGCTACCTTGGATGCTGCACTCAAGCCCAGCTCCCATCTCAGGGGTGAGTAGTGTGTCCCTGCTGACCCCACAGGCTGAACCCTGCTTTTCTGGGATCCATTCCTGGGAAATGGAAATATTTTTCTCTAAGGTACTCCAACAGGGAAAATCCAAGATACAACAGATAAGATATCCCTGGAACCATCCAAACAGATGAGGCAAGAGCTGAAGGAACCCCTGCAGAGAAGAGAAGGTGGGTGCATTTCCTTCATGCTTCCCCTGGGACTCAGCAGCCGGGGGCTTTGGCTGCGCTTCTGGAGACGCCATGCCCGGCAGAGTAGGAAGGGATCCGTGGCAGCCTCGCTGCCCCGCTGCTGCTTTCACGCCCTGCAGGGCTGTTTCCCAGCCTGGCCTTGCTGCAGCTTCTGCCTAGCCTCTGCCGGAAGGCATTTGGCATCAGCTGACAGGCCATGCCCAAACTGTAACACACCCTGAGATCCCCCACTATATCCAGCCCTGCAGATTAGGAAAAGGGTGGCTGTTTGGTGGTGGAAGTGCTCTCATCATGCCACTGTAACCTGGCCATTTTCCTGCTCCATAAATTTCACAAATATTACCTCTGATGCCACCACCCAAGTGGGAAACAGCTCCATCTGATGCAGCTGTCTCCCTTCCTTTGTCAAGAGATGGACATAGTGCTTCAGTGGAAGGTGGCATTTCTTGAAGGAAGCACTCCATCTTCGGTGCCAGCCCCTGCTGCAGGAAGGAAGGCAAAGCCAGACATGGGCACAGGCACAGCAGGTAATTGCTGGGCCGGTCTCAGCCCTGGCCGGGGCTGTGTGGCAGCAGCTCTTCCCCCAGGGCCTGCCCTTGCCCGGCCCGGCAGCAGCCAAAGCTGGAGGCGCCTCGGCTTCCAGGCCTCTGGAGCTGGTTCAGAGCCCCGGGGAAACGGGACTGGTGCAGCAACGTCCCTGGCGCTGCAGCTGCTGCGGAGCTGGCCCTGAGTGCCCAGAGGCCCAAGGCACAGGAGCAGCCCCGAGCGGGAGCCCTGCCGCCAGCCCAGGGCCAGAGCCAGCCCTGGCACACAATGGAAACAGTTCTCATCTTGGTTTGCTTCCAGACTGGGATGCTGGGAAGGATTCTCCATTAGCCTGGCGCTCTGAAGTTGTGAAGCCCTCTGAGCATTCTGCAGGTATGTTCTCACTGTCCCACCAAGGCGTAATGTTTGACTGACTGGTAAGAACCAGGTGACAGAAGCTTCTGTGGCTGTTGTGTTACAGGCGTGTCTGCAGGGACGACCTCACCAACTCCTACCTTGGATGCTGCACAAAAGGCCAGCTCCCATGGCAGGGGTGAGTAGTGTGTCCCTGCTGACCCCTCAGGCTGAGCCCTGCTTTTGTGGGGTCCATTCCTGGGAAATGGAACTACTTTCTCTTAAGGTCCTCTGATAGGAGAGACCAAAGACATGGCAGGCAGGAAATTCCAGGACCCATTAGAAATCATGTGGCAAATGCTGAAGGAATGTCTGCAGAGAAGACAAGGTGGGTGCATTTCCCTCATGCTGCTCCTGGGACTCAGCAGCTGGGGGCTTTGGCTGCACATCTGGACACGCCGTGCCCGGCACAGCAGGAAGGGATCCACGGCAGCCTCGCTGCCCCGCTGCTGCTTTCATGCCCTGCAGGGCTGTTTGCCAGCCTGGCCTGGCTGCAGCTTCTGCCCAGCCTCTGCAGGAAGGCATTTGGCATCAGCTGGCAGACAGCCCCAATTGCACCACAGGCCATGCCCACCCTCAGATCCCCTGCAGTTTCCTGCTGTCCAGGCAGTTCAGATGTTGGGGCTGTTTGGGGAAAGAAGCAGCCTTGGGTTGTCCCAAAATCCTGGGTGTTTTCTGATCCTTATGCATTCCTTTCACAAGTGATGCCTCCTGAAATTGTCCCCTTCCCCATTCCCAGTCAGGAATGTTTTCATCTGATCCAGCTGTCTCTTCTCCATTCTCCAGAAATGAAAGGAGAGCCTGCGGAGAAAGAAGCATTTCCCGGAGGAAGCAGTGGTTGCATGCCAGCCTCAGCTCCAGGAAGGGAGGCCATGCCAGGCACAGGCACAGGAGGTAATTGCTGTGCCTCTGGGCCTGAGCCCTGCTGAGGCTTGAGCTGCCCTCTCTGCTGTTTGGCAGTGCGGGCACAGCCTGGACTAGAGCAGCACAGCCCAGGGGAATTATCCCGAGCAGGCTCAGGGCACTGAGCAGTCCTGCTGGGGTCCCTCCAAGGGAGACATGTCCTGAAACCTGGGAGTGACTGCACGGGGTGCCCACGGTGGGGAAAGGACAGAGGGGGAGAGCAAGGCTCCAGTGTGTCCTGAGAGGGCCTGGCTGTTTGCCCTTGGGATCTGGGGGGTTTCCCCACAGAAGGAGGGCAGGAGGGACAGAGGGAGGGCAGGATGGATAGCTGTGGCACTGCCTGCTGCAGTTTTCCCCCATGCTTTAGGGAGGATTTCTTCTGTGTGTGAGGGGGAGAGTCCCAGGTCCCTGCACTGCTGCAGCCACCCCTCCCAGGGATGTTGCTGAGGGCAGGGAAAGAGTGTGGAGAGTGACCAGGAGCCAGCCCAGAGCTCCCCAGGCCCCTGGGCAGCTTTGGCCATGTCTATTCACATCTGGCTCCCATGGCCTTAGCCGACTCCCTGGCAGTGCCCAGTTCCGTGGGGCAGAAAGAGATCCCAGCACACACTGGAAAATGTTCTCATCTGTGCTGCATTGTAGATGAGGGTGCTGGGAAGGCTTCTCCATCAGCTTGGATGAATAAAGTTTTGAAGCCCTTGGAGCCTCCTGCAGGTATGTTCTCAGTGTGCCACCAAGGAAGAATTGTAGACAAGCGGGCAGGCACCAGGTGACAGAAGCTTCTGTGGCTGTTGTGTTACAGATGTGTCTACAGGGAAGACTTCTCCAGCTTCTCCAGCTGCTACCTTGGATGCTGCACTCAAGCCCAGCTCCCATCTCAGGGGTGAGTAGTGTGTCCCTGCTGACCCCACAGGCTGAACCCTGCTTTTCTGGGATCCATTCCTGGGAAATGGAACTATTTTTCTCTAAGGTACTCCAACAGGGAAAATCCAAGATACAACAGATAAGATATCCCTGGAACCATCCAAACAGATGAGGCAAGAGCAGAAGGAACCCCTGCAGGCAAGAGAAGGTGGGTGCATTTCCCTCATGCTTCCCCTGGGAGTCAGCAGCCGGGGGCTTTGGCTGCACATCTGGACACGCCGTGCCTGGCACAGTGGGAAGGGATCCATGGCAGCCTCGCTGCCCCGCTGCTGCTTTCACGCCCTGCAGGGCTGTTTCCCAGCCTGGCCTGGTTGCAGCTTCTGCCCAGCCTCTGTAGGAAGTTATTGGGCATCAGCTGACAGGGCATGCCCTAACTGTAACACACCCTGAGATCCCCCACTATATCCAGCCCTGCAGATTAGGAAAAGGGTGGCTGTTTGGTGGTGGAAGTGCTCTCATCATGCCACTGTAACCTGGCCATTTTCCTGCTCCATAAATTTCACAAATATTACCTCTGATGCCACCACCCAAGTGGGAAACAGCCCCATCTGATGCAGCTGTCTCCCTTCCTTTGTCAAGAGATGGACATAGTGCTTCAGTGGAAGGTGGCATTTCTTGAAGGATGTACTCCATCTTCGGTGCCAGCCCCTGCTGCAGGAAGGAAGGCGATGGCAGACACGGGCACAGGCACAGCAGGTAATTGCTGTGCCGGGCTCAGCCCTGGCCGGGGCTGTGTGGCAGCAGCTCTTCCCCCAGGGCCTGCCCTTGCCCGGCCCGGCAGCAGCCAAAGCTGGAGGCGCCTCGGCTTCCAGGCCTCTGGAGCTGGTTCAGAGCCCCGGGGAAACGGGACTGGTGCAGCAACGTCCCTGGCGCTGCAGCTGCTGCGGAGCTGGCCCTGAGTGCCCAGAGGCCCAAGGCACAGGAGCAGCCCCGAGCGGGAGCCCTGCCGCCAGCCCAGGGCCAGAGCCAGCCCTGGCACACAATGGAAACAGTTCTCATCTTGGTTTGCTTCCAGAGTGGGATGCTGGGAAGGATTCTCCATTAGCCTGGCGCTCTGAAGTTGTGAAGCCCTCTGAGCATTCTGCAGGTATGTTCTCACTGTCCCACCAAGGCGTAATGTTTGACTGACTGGTAAGAACCAGGTGACAGAAGCTTCTGTGGCTGTTGTGTTACAGGCGTGTCTGCAGGGACGACCTCACCAACTCCTACCTTGGATGCTGCACAAAAGGCCAGCTCCCATGGCAGGGGTGAGTAGTGTGTCCCTGCTGACCCCTCAGGCTGAGCCCTGCTTTTGTGGGGTCCATTCCTGGGAAATGGAACTACTTTCTCTTAAGGTCCTCTGATAGGAGAGACCAAAGACATGGCAGGCAGGAAATTCCAGGACCCATTAGAAATCATGTGGCAAATGCTGAAGGAATGTCTGCAGAGAAGACAAGGTGGGTGCATTTCCCTCATGCTGCTCCTGGGACTCAGCAGCTGGGGGCTTTGGCTGCACATCTGGACACGCCGTGCCCGGCACAGCAGGAAGGGATCCACGGCAGCCTCGCTGCCCCGCTGCTGCTTTCATGCCCTGCAGGGCTGTTTGCCAGCCTGGCCTGGCTGCAGCTTCTGCCCAGCCTCTGCAGGAAGGCATTTGGCATCAGCTGGCAGACAGCCCCAATTGCACCACAGGCCATGCCCACCCTCAGATCCCCTGCAGTTTCCTGCTGTCCAGGCAGTTCAGATGTTGGGGCTGTTTGGGGAAAGAAGCAGCCTTGGGTTGTCCCAAAATCCTGGGTGTTTTCTGATCCTTATGCATTCCTTTCACAAGTGATGCCTCCTGAAATTGTCCCCTTCCCCATTCCCAGTCAGGAATGTTTTCATCTGATCCAGCTGTCTCTTCTCCATTCTCCAGAAATGAAAGGAGAGCCTGCGGAGAAAGAAGCATTTCCCGGAGGAAGCAGTGGTTGCATGCCAGCCTCAGCTCCAGGAAGGGAGGCCATGCCAGGCACAGGCACAGGAGGTAATTGCTGTGCCTCTGGGCCTGAGCCCTGCTGAGGCTTGAGCTGCCCTCTCTGCTGTTTGGCAGTGCGGGCACAGCCTGGACTAGAGCAGCACAGCCCAGGGGAATTATCCCGAGCAGGCTCAGGGCACTGAGCAGTCCTGCTGGGGTCCCTCCAAGGGAGACATGTCCTGAAACCTGGGAGTGACTGCACGGGGTGCCCACGGTGGGGAAAGGACAGAGGGGGAGAGCAAGGCTCCAGTGTGTCCTGAGAGGGCCTGGCTGTTTGCCCTTGGGATCTGGGGGGTTTCCCCACAGAAGGAGGGCAGGAGGGACAGAGGGAGGGCAGGATGGATAGCTGTGGCACTGCCTGCTGCAGTTTTCCCCCATGCTTTAGGGAGGATTTCTTCTGTGTGTGAGGGGGAGAGTCCCAGGTCCCTGCACTGCTGCAGCCACCCCTCCCAGGGATGTTGCTGAGGGCAGGGAAAGAGTGTGGAGAGTGACCAGGAGCCAGCCCAGAGCTCCCCAGGCCCCTGGGCAGCTTTGGCCATGTCTATTCACATCTGGCTCCCATGGCCTTAGCCGACTCCCTGGCAGTGCCCAGTTCCGTGGGGCAGAAAGAGATCCCAGCACACACTGGAAAATGTTCTCATCTGTGCTGCATTGTAGATGAGGGTGCTGGGAAGGCTTCTCCATCAGCTTGGATGAATAAAGTTTTGAAGCCCTTGGAGCCTCCTGCAGGTATGTTCTCAGTGTGCCACCAAGGAAGAATTGTAGACAAGCGGGCAGGCACCAGGTGACAGAAGCTTCTGTGGCTGTTGTGTTACAGATGTGTCTACAGGGAAGACTTCTCCAGCTTCTCCAGCTGCTACCTTGGATGCTGCACTCAAGCCCAGCTCCCATCTCAGGGGTGAGTAGTGTGTCCCTGCTGACCCCACAGGCTGAACCCTGCTTTTCTGGGATCCATTCCTGGGAAATGGAACTATTTTTCTCTAAGGTACTCCAACAGGGAAAATCCAAGATACAACAGATAAGATATCCCTGGAACCATCCAAACAGATGAGGCAAGAGCAGAAGGAACCCCTGCAGGCAAGAGAAGGTGGGTGCATTTCCCTCATGCTTCCCCTGGGAGTCAGCAGCCGGGGGCTTTGGCTGCACATCTGGACACGCCGTGCCTGGCACAGTGGGAAGGGATCCATGGCAGCCTCGCTGCCCCGCTGCTGCTTTCACGCCCTGCAGGGCTGTTTCCCAGCCTGGCCTGGTTGCAGCTTCTGCCCAGCCTCTGTAGGAAGTTATTGGGCATCAGCTGACAGGCCATGCCCTAACTGTAACACACCCTGAGATCCCCCACTATATCCAGCCCTGCAGATTAGGAAAAGGGTGGCTGTTTGGTGGTGGAAGTGCTCTCATCATGCCACTGTAACCTGGCCATTTTCCTGCTCCATAAATTTCACAAATATTACCTCTGATGCCACCACCCAAGTGGGAAACAGCCCCATCTGATGCAGCTGTCTCCCTTCCTTTGTCAAGAGATGGACATAGTGCTTCAGTGGAAGGTGGCATTTCTTGAAGGATGTACTCCATCTTCGGTGCCAGCCCCTGCTGCAGGAAGGAAGGCGATGGCAGACACGGGCACAGGCACAGCAGGTAATTGCTGTGCCGGGCTCAGCCCTGGCCGGGGCTGTGTGGCAGCAGCTCTTCCCCCAGGGCCTGCCCTTGCCCGGCCCGGCAGCAGCCAAAGCTGGAGGCGCCTCGGCTTCCAGGCCTCTGGAGCTGGTTCAGAGCCCCGGGGAAACGGGACTGGTGCAGCAACGTCCCTGGCGCTGCAGCTGCTGCGGAGCTGGCCCTGAGTGCCCAGAGGCCCAAGGCACAGGAGCAGCCCCGAGCGGGAGCCCTGCCGCCAGCCCAGGGCCAGAGCCAGCCCTGGCACACAATGGAAACAGTTCTCATCTTGGTTTGCTTCCAGAGTGGGATGCTGGGAAGGATTCTCCATTAGCCTGGCGCTCTGAAGTTGTGAAGCCCTCTGAGCATTCTGCAGGTATGTTCTCACTGTCCCACCAAGGCGTAATGTTTGACTGACTGGTAAGAACCAGGTGACAGAAGCTTCTGTGGCTGTTGTGTTACAGGCGTGTCTGCAGGGACGACCTCACCAACTCCTACCTTGGATGCTGCACAAAAGGCCAGCTCCCATGGCAGGGGTGAGTAGTGTGTCCCTGCTGACCCCTCAGGCTGAGCCCTGCTTTTGTGGGGTCCATTCCTGGGAAATGGAACTACTTTCTCTTAAGGTCCTCTGACAGGAGAGACCAAAGACATGGCAGGCAGGAAATTCCAGGACCCATTAGAAATCATGTGGCAAATGCTGAAGGAATGTCTGCAGAGAAGACAAGGTGGGTGCATTTCCCTCATGCTGCTCCTGGGACTCAGCAGCCGGGGGCTTTGGCTGCACATCTGGACACGCCGTGCCCGGCACAGCAGGAAGGGATCCATGGCAGCCTCGCTGCCCCGCTGCTGCTTTCACGCCCTGCAGGGCTGTTTGCCAGCCTGGCCTGGCTGCAGCTTCTGCCCAGCCTCTGCAGGAAGGCATTTGGCATCAGCTGGCAGACAGCCCCAATTGCACCACAGGCCATGCCCACCCTCAGATGCCCTGCAATTTCCTGGTGCCCAGGCAGATCAGATGTTGGGGCTGTTTGGGGAAGGAAGCAGCCTTGGGTTGTCCCAAAATCCTGGGTGTTTTCTGATCCTTATGCATTCCTTTCACAAGTGATGCCTCCTGAAATTGTCCCCTTCCCCATTCCCAGTCAGGAATGTTTTCATCTGATCCAGCTGTCTCTTCTCCATTCTCCAGAAATGAAAGGAGAGCCTGCGGAGAAAGAAGCATTTCCCGGAGGAAGCAGTGGTTGCATACCAGCCTCAGCTCCAGGAAGGGAGGCCATGCCAGGCACAGGCACAGGAGGTAATTGCTGTGCCTCTGGGCCTGAGCCCTGCTGAGGCTTGAGCTGCCCTCTCTGCTGTTTGGCAGTGCGGGCACAGCCTGGACTAGAGCAGCACAGCCCAGGGGAATTATCCCGAGCAGGCTCAGGGCACTGAGCAGTCCTGCTGGGGTCCCTCCAAGGGAGACATGTCCTGAAACCTGGGAGTGACTGCACGGGGTGCCCACGGTGGGGAAAGGACAGAGGGGGAGAGCAAGGCTCCAGTGTGTCCTGAGAGGGCCTGGCTGTTTGCCCTTGGGATCTGGGGGGTTTCCCCACAGAAGGAGGGCAGGAGGGACAGAGGGAGGGCAGGATGGATAGCTGTGGCACTGCCTGCTGCAGTTTTCCCCCATGCTTTAGGGAGGATTTCTTCTGTGTGTGAGGGGGAGAGTTCCAGGTCCCTGCACTGCTGCAGCCACCCCTCCCAGGGATGTTGCTGAGGGCAGGGAAAGAGTGTGGAGAGTGACCAGGAGCCAGCCCAGAGCTCCCCAGGCCCCTGGGCAGCTTTGGCCATGTCTATTCACATCTGGCTCCCATGGCCTTACCCGACTCCCTGGCAGTGCCCAGTTCCCTGGGGCAGAAAGAGATCCCAGCACACACTGGAAAATGTTCTCATCTGTGCTGCATTGTAGATGAGGGTGCTGGGAAGGCTTCTCCATCAGCTTGGATGAAGAAAGTTTTGAAGCCCTTGGAGCCTCCTGCAGGTATGTTCTCAGTGTGCCACCAAGGAAGAATTGTAGACAAGCGGGCAGGCACCAGGTGACAGAAGCTTCTGTGGCTGTTGTGTTACAGATGTGTCTACAGGGAAGACTTCTCCAGCTTCTCCAGCTGCTACCTTGGATGCTGCACTCAAGCCCAGCTCCCATCTCAGGGGTGAGTAGTGTGTCCCTGCTGACCCCACAGGCTGAACCCTGCTTTTCTGGGATCCATTCCTGGGAAATGGAAATATTTTTCTCTAAGGTACTCCAACAGGGAAAATCCAAGATACAACAGATAAGATATCCCTGGAACCATCCAAACAGATGAGGCAAGAGCTGAAGGAACCCCTGCAGAGAAGAGAAGGTGGGTGCATTTCCTTCATGCTTCCCCTGGGACTCAGCAGCCGGGGGCTTTGGCTGCGCTTCTGGAGACGCCATGCCCGGCAGAGTAGGAAGGGATCCGTGGCAGCCTCGCTGCCCCGCTGCTGCTTTCACGCCCTGCAGGGCTGTTTCCCAGCCTGGCCTTGCTGCAGCTTCTGCCTAGCCTCTGCCGGAAGGCATTTGGCATCAGCTGACAGGCCATGCCCAAACTGTAACACACCCTGAGATCCCCCACTATATCCAGCCCTGCAGATTAGGAAAAGGGTGGCTGTTTGGTGGTGGAAGTGCTCTCATCATGCCACTGTAACCTGGCCATTTTCCTGCTCCATAAATTTCACAAATATTACCTCTGATGCCACCACCCAAGTGGGAAACAGCTCCATCTGATGCAGCTGTCTCCCTTCCTTTGTCAAGAGATGGACATAGTGCTTCAGTGGAAGGTGGCATTTCTTGAAGGAAGCACTCCATCTTCGGTGCCAGCCCCTGCTGCAGGAAGGAAGGCAAAGCCAGACATGGGCACAGGCACAGCAGGTAATTGCTGGGCCGGTCTCAGCCCTGGCCGGGGCTGTGTGGCAGCAGCTCTTCCCCCAGGGCCTGCCCTTGCCCGGCCCGGCAGCAGCCAAAGCTGGAGGCGCCTCGGCTTCCAGGCCTCTGGAGCTGGTTCAGAGCCCCGGGGAAACGGGACTGGTGCAGCAACGTCCCTGGCGCTGCAGCTGCTGCGGAGCTGGCCCTGAGTGCCCAGAGGCCCAAGGCACAGGAGCAGCCCCGAGCGGGAGCCCTGCCGCCAGCCCAGGGCCAGAGCCAGCCCTGGCACACAATGGAAACAGTTCTCATCTTGGTTTGCTTCCAGAGTGGGATGCTGGGAAGGATTCTCCATTAGCCTGGCGCTCTGAAGTTGTGAAGCCCTCTGAGCATTCTGCAGGTATGTTCTCACTGTCCCACCAAGGCGTAATGTTTGACTGACTGGTAAGAACCAGGTGACAGAAGCTTCTGTGGCTGTTGTGTTACAGGCGTGTCTGCAGGGACGACCTCACCAACTCCTACCTTGGATGCTGCACAAAAGGCCAGCTCCCATGGCAGGGGTGAGTAGTGTGTCCCTGCTGACCCCTCAGGCTGAGCCCTGCTTTTGTGGGGTCCATTCCTGGGAAATGGAACTACTTTCTCTTAAGGTCCTCTGATAGGAGAGACCAAAGACATGGCAGGCAGGAAATTCCAGGACCCATTAGAAATCATGTGGCAAATGCTGAAGGAATGTCTGCAGAGAAGACAAGGTGGGTGCATTTCCCTCATGCTGCTCCTGGGACTCAGCAGCTGGGGGCTTTGGCTGCACATCTGGACACGCCGTGCCCGGCACAGCAGGAAGGGATCCACGGCAGCCTCGCTGCCCCGCTGCTGCTTTCATGCCCTGCAGGGCTGTTTGCCAGCCTGGCCTGGCTGCAGCTTCTGCCCAGCCTCTGCAGGAAGGCATTTGGCATCAGCTGGCAGACAGCCCCAATTGCACCACAGGCCATGCCCACCCTCAGATCCCCTGCAGTTTCCTGCTGTCCAGGCAGTTCAGATGTTGGGGCTGTTTGGGGAAAGAAGCAGCCTTGGGTTGTCCCAAAATCCTGGGTGTTTTCTGATCCTTATGCATTCCTTTCACAAGTGATGCCTCCTGAAATTGTCCCCTTCCCCATTCCCAGTCAGGAATGTTTTCATCTGATCCAGCTGTCTCTTTTCCATTCTCCAGAAATGAAAGGAGAGCCTGCGGAGAAAGAAGCATTTCCCGGAGGAAGCAGTGGTTGCATGCCAGCCTCAGCTCCAGGAAGGGAGGCCATGCCAGGCACAGGCACAGGAGGTAATTGCTGTGCCTCTGGGCCTGAGCCCTGCTGAGGCTTGAGCTGCCCTCTCTGCTGTTTGGCAGTGCGGGCACAGCCTGGACTAGAGCAGCACAGCCCAGGGGAATTATCCCGAGCAGGCTCAGGGCACTGAGCAGTCCTGCTGGGGTCCCTCCAAGGGAGACATGTCCTGAAACCTGGGAGTGACTGCACGGGGTGCCCACGGTGGGGAAAGGACAGAGGGGGAGAGCAAGGCTCCAGTGTGTCCTGAGAGGGCCTGGCTGTTTGCCCTTGGGATCTGGGGGGTTTCCCCACAGAAGGAGGGCAGGAGGGACAGAGGGAGGGCAGGATGGATAGCTGTGGCACTGCCTGCTGCAGTTTTCCCCCATGCTTTAGGGAGGATTTCTTCTGTGTGTGAGGGGGAGAGTTCCAGGTCCCTGCACTGCTGCAGCCACCCCTCCCAGGGATGTTGCTGAGGGCAGGGAAAGAGTGTGGAGAGTGACCAGGAGCCAGCCCAGAGCTCCCCAGGCCCCTGCGCAGCTTTGGCCATGTCTATTCACATCTGGCTCCCATGGCCTTACCCGACTCCCTGGCAGTGCCCAGTTCCCTGGGGCAGAAAGAGATCCCAGCACACACTGGAAAATGTTCTCATCTGTGCTGCATTGTAGATGAGGGTGCTGGGAAGGCTTCTCCATCAGCTTGGATGAAGAAAGTTTTGAAGCCCTTGGAGCCTCCTGCAGGTATGTTCTCAGTGTGCCACCAAGGAAGAATTGTAGACAAGCGGGCAGGCACCAGGTGACAGAAGCTTCTGTGGCTGTTGTGTTACAGATGTGTCTACAGGGAAAACTTCTCCAGCTTCTCCAGCTGCTACCTTGGATGCTGCACTCAAGCCCAGCTCCCATCTCAGGGGTGAGTAGTGTGTCCCTGCTGACCCCACAGGCTGAACCCTGCTTTTCTGGGATCCATTCCTGGGAAATGGAAATATTTTTCTCTAAGGTACTCCAACAGGGAAAATCCAAGATACAACAGATAAGATATCCCTGGAACCATCCAAACAGATGAGGCAAGAGCTGAAGGAACCCCTGCAGAGAAGAGAAGGTGGGTGCATTTCCCTCATGCTTCCCCTGGGACTCAGCAGCCGGGGGCTTTGGCTGCACATCTGGACACGCCGTGCCTGGCACAGTGGGAAGGGATCCATGGCAGCCTCGCTGCCCCGCTGCTGCTTTCACGCCCTGCAGGGCTGTTTCCCAGCCTGGCCTTGCTGCAGCTTCTGCCTAGCCTCTGCCGGAAGGCATTTGGCATCAGCTGACAGGCCATGCCCAAACTGTAACACACCCTGAGATCCCCCACTATATCCAGCCCTGCAGATTAGGAAAAGGGTGGCTGTTTGGTGGTGGAAGTGCTCTCATCATGCCACTGAAACCTGGCCATTTTCCTGCTCCATAAATTTCACAAATATTACCTCTGATGCCACCACCCAAGTGGGAAACAGCTCCATCTGATGCAGCTGTCTCCCTTCCTTTGTCAAGAGATGGACATAGTGCTTCAGTGGAAGGTGGCATTTCTTGAAGGAAGCACTCCATCTTCGGTGCCAGCCCCTGCTGCAGGAAGGAAGGCGATGGCAGACACGGGCACAGGCACAGCAGGTAATTGCTGTGCCGGGCTCAGGCCTGGCCGGGGCTGTGTGGCAGCAGCTCTTCCCCCAGGGCCTGCCCTTGCCCGGCCCGGCAGCAGCCAAAGCTGGAGGCGCCTCGGCTTCCAGGCCTCTGGAGCTGGTTCAGAGCCCCGGGGAAACGGGACTGGTGCAGCAACGTCCCTGGCGCTGCAGCTGCTGCGGAGCTGGCCCTGAGTGCCCAGAGGCCCAAGGCACAGGAGCAGCCCCGAGCGGGAGCCCTGCCGCCAGCCCAGGGCCAGAGCCAGCCCTGGCACACAATGGAAACAGTTCTCATCTTGGTTTGCTTCCAGAGTGGGATGCTGGGAAGGATTCTCCATTAGCCTGGCGCTCTGAAGTTGTGAAGCCCTCTGAGCATTCTGCAGGTATGTTCTCACTGTCCCACCAAGGCGTAATGTTTGACTGACTGGTAAGAACCAGGTGACAGAAGCTTCTGTGGCTGTTGTGTTACAGGCGTGTCTGCAGGGACGACCTCACCAACTCCTACCTTGGATGCTGCACAAAAGGCCAGCTCCCATGGCAGGGGTGAGTAGTGTGTCCCTGCTGACCCCTCAGGCTGAGCCCTGCTTTTGTGGGGTCCATTCCTGGGAAATGGAACTACTTTCTCTTAAGGTCCTCTGACAGGAGAGACCAAAGACATGGCAGGCAGGAAATTCCAGGACCCATTAGAAATCATGTGGCAAATGCTGAAGGAACGTCTGCAGAGAAGACAAGGTGGGTGCATTTCCCTCATGCTGCTCCTGGGACTCAGCAGCCGGGGGCTTTGGCTGCACATCTGGACACGCCGTGCCCGGCACAGCAGGAAGGGATCCCTGGCAGCCTCGCTGCCCCGCTGCTGCTTTCACGCCCTGCAGGGCTGTTTCCCAGCCTGGCCTGGCTGCAGCTTCTGCCCAGCCTCTGCAGGAAGGCATTTGGCATCAGCTGGCAGACAGCCCCAATTGCACCACAGGCCATGCCCACCCTCAGATGCCCTGCAATTTCCTGGTGCCCAGGCAGATCAGGTGTTGGGGCTGTTTGGGGAAGGAAGCAGCCTTGGGTTGTCCCAAAATCCTGGGTGTTTTCTGATCCTTATGCATTCCTTTCACAAGTGATGCCTCCTGAAATTGTCCCCTTCCCCATTCCCAGTCAGGAATGTTTTCATCTGATCCAGCTGTCTCTTTTCCATTCTCCAGAAATGAAAGGAGAGCCTGCGGAGAAAGAAGCATTTCCCGGAGGAAGCAGTGGTTGCATGCCAGCCTCAGCTCCAGGAAGGGAGGCCATGCCAGGCACAGGCACAGGAGGTAATTGCTGTGCCTCTGGGCCTGAGCCCTGCTGAGGCTTGAGCTGCCCTCTCTGCTGTTTGGCAGTGCGGGCACAGCCTGGACTAGAGCAGCACAGCCCAGGGGAATTATCCCGAGCAGGCTCAGGGCACTGAGCAGTCCTGCTGGGGTCCCTCCAAGGGAGACATGTCCTGAAACCTGGGAGTGACTGCACGGGGTGCCCACGGTGGGGAAAGGACAGAGGGGGAGAGCAAGGCTCCAGTGTGTCCTGAGAGGGCCTGGCTGTTTGCCCTTGGGATCTGGGGGGTTTCCCCACAGAAGGAGGGCAGGAGGGACAGAGGGAGGGCAGGATGGATAGCTGTGGCACTGCCTGCTGCAGTTTTCCCCCATGCTTTAGGGAGGATTTCTTCTGTGTGTGAGGGGGAGAGTCCCAGGTCCCTGCACTGCTGCAGCCACCCCTCCCAGGGATGTTGCTGAGGGCAGGGAAAGAGTGTGGAGAGTGACCAGGAGCCAGCCCAGAGCTCCCCAGGCCCCTGGGCAGCTTTGGCCATGTCTATTCACATCTGGCTCCCATGGCCTTACCCGACTCCCTGGCAGTGCCCAGTTCCGTGGGGCAGAAAGAGATCCCAGCACACACTGGAAAATGTTCTCATCTGTGCTGCATTGTAGATGAGGGTGCTGGGAAGGCTTCTCCATCAGCTTGGATGAAGAAAGTTTTGAAGCCCTTGGAGCCTCCTGCAGGTATGTTCTCAGTGTGCCACCAAGGAAGAATTGTAGACAAGCGGGCAGGCACCAGGTGACAGAAGCTTCTGTGGCTGTTGTGTTACAGATGTGTCTACAGGGAAGACTTCTCCAGCTTCTCCAGCTGCTACCTTGGATGCTGCACTCAAGCCCAGCTCCCATCTCAGGGGTGAGTAGTGTGTCCCTGCTGACCCCACAGGCTGAACCCTGCTTTTCTGGGATCCATTCCTGGGAAATGGAACTATTTTTCTCTAAGGTACTCCAACAGGGAAAATCCAAGATACAACAGATAAGATATCCCTGGAACCATCCAAACAGATGAGGCAAGAGCAGAAGGAACCCCTGCAGGCAAGAGAAGGTGGGTGCATTTCCCTCATGCTTCCCCTGGGAGTCAGCAGCCGGGGGCTTTGGCTGCACATCTGGACACACCGTGCCTGGCACAGTGGGAAGGGATCCATGGCAGCCTCGCTGCCCCGCTGCTGCTTTCACGCCCTGCAGGGCTGTTTCCCAGCCTGGCCTGGTTGCAGCTTCTGCCCAGCCTCTGTAGGAAGTTATTTGGCATCAGCTGACAGGGCATGCCCTAACTGTAACACACCCTGAGATCCCCCACTATATCCAGCCCTGCAGATTAGGAAAAGGGTGGCTGTTTGGTGGTGGAAGTGCTCTCATCATGCCACTGTAACCTGGCCATTTTCCTGCTCCATAAATTTCACAAATATTACCTCTGATGCCACCACCCAAGTGGGAAACAGCCCCATCTGATGCAGCTGTCTCCCTTCCTTTGTCAAGAGATGGACATAGTGCTTCAGTGGAAGGTGGCATTTCTTGAAGGATGTACTCCATCTTCGGTGCCAGCCCCTGCTGCAGGAAGGAAGGCGATGGCAGACACGGGCACAGGCACAGCAGGTAATTGCTGTGCCGGGCTCAGCCCTGGCCGGGGCTGTGTGGCAGCAGCTCTTCCCCCAGGGCCTGCCCTTGCCCGGCCCGGCAGCAGCCAAAGCTGGAGGCGCCTCGGCTTCCAGGCCTCTGGAGCTGGTTCAGAGCCCCGGGGAAACGGGACTGGTGCAGCAACGTCCCTGGCGCTGCAGCTGCTGCGGAGCTGGCCCTGAGTGCCCAGAGGCCCAAGGCACAGGAGCAGCCCCGAGCGGGAGCCCTGCCGCCAGCCCAGGGCCAGAGCCAGCCCTGGCACACAATGGAAACAGTTCTCATCTTGGTTTGCTTCCAGAGTGGGATGCTGGGAAGGATTCTCCATTAGCCTGGCGCTCTGAAGTTGTGAAGCCCTCTGAGCATTCTGCAGGTATGTTCTCACTGTCCCACCAAGGCGTAATGTTTGACTGACTGGTAAGAACCAGGTGACAGAAGCTTCTGTGGCTGTTGTGTTACAGGCGTGTCTGCAGGGACGACCTCACCAACTCCTACCTTGGATGCTGCACAAAAGGCCAGCTCCCATGGCAGGGGTGAGTAGTGTGTCCCTGCTGACCCCTCAGGCTGAGCCCTGCTTTTGTGGGGTCCATTCCTGGGAAATGGAACTACTTTCTCTTAAGGTCCTCTGACAGGAGAGACCAAAGACATGGCAGGCAGGAAATTCCAGGACCCATTAGAAATCATGTGGCAAATGCTGAAGGAATGTCTGCAGAGAAGACAAGGTGGGTGCATTTCCCTCATGCTGCTCCTGGGACTCAGCAGCCGGGGGCTTTGGCTGCACATCTGGACACGCCGTGCCCGGCACAACAGGAAGGGATCCCTGGCAGCCTCGCTGCCCCGCTGCTGCTTTCACGCCCTGCAGGGCTGTTTCCCAGCCTGGCCTGGCTGCAGCTTCTGCCCAGCCTCTGCAGGAAGGCATTTGGCATCAGCTGGCAGACAGCCCCAATTGCACCACAGGCCATGCCCACCCTCAGATGCCCTGCAATTTCCTGGTGCCCAGGCAGATCAGGTGTTGGGGCTGTTTGGGGAAGGAAGCAGCCTTGGGTTGTCCCAAAATCCTGGGTGTTTTCTGATCCTTATGCATTCCTTTCACAAGTGATGCCTCCTGAAATTGTCCCCTTCCCCATTCCCAGTCAGGAATGTTTTCATCTGATCCAGCTGTCTCTTTTCCATTCTCCAGAAATGAAAGGAGAGCCTGCGGAGAAAGAAGCATTTCCCGGAGGAAGCAGTGGTTGCATGCCAGCCTCAGCTCCAGGAAGGGAGGCCATGCCAGGCACAGGCACAGGAGGTAATTGCTGTGCCTCTGGGCCTGAGCCCTGCTGAGGCTTGAGCTGCCCTCTCTGCTGTTTGGCAGTGCGGGCACAGCCTGGACTAGAGCAGCACAGCCCAGGGGAATTATCCCGAGCAGGCTCAGGGCACTGAGCAGTCCTGCTGGGGTCCCTCCAAGGGAGACATGTCCTGAAACCTGGGAGTGACTGCACGGGGTGCCCACGGTGGGGAAAGGACAGAGGGGGAGAGCAAGGCTCCAGTGTGTCCTGAGAGGGCCTGGATGTTTGCCCTTGGGATCTGGGGGGTTTCCCCACAGAAGGAGGGCAGGAGGGACAGAGGGAGGGCAGGATGGATAGCTGTGGCACTGCCTGCTGCAGTTTTCCCCCATGCTTTAGGGAGGATTTCTTCTGTGTGTGAGGGGGAGAGTTCCAGGTCCCTGCACTGCTGCAGCCACCCCTCCCAGGGATGTTGCTGAGGGCAGGGAAAGAGTGTGGAGAGTGACCAGGAGCCAGCCCAGAGCTCCCCAGGCCCCTGGGCAGCTTTGGCCATGTCTATTCACATCTGGCTCCCATGGCCTTACCCGACTCCCTGGCAGTGCCCAGTTCCCTGGGGCAGAAAGAGATCCCAGCACACACTGGAAAATGTTCTCATCTGTGCTGCATTGTAGATGAGGGTGCTGGGAAGGCTTCTCCATCAGCTTGGATGAAGAAAGTTTTGAAGCCCTTGGAGCCTCCTGCAGGTATGTTCTCAGTGTGCCACCAAGGAAGAATTGTAGACAAGCGGGCAGGCACCAGGTGACAGAAGCTTCTGTGGCTGTTGTGTTACAGATGTGTCTACAGGGAAGACTTCTCCAGCTTCTCCAGCTGCTACCTTGGATGCTGCACTCAAGCCCAGCTCCCATCTCAGGGGTGAGTAGTGTGTCCCTGCTGACCCCACAGGCTGAGCCCTGCTTTTCTGGGATCCATTCCTGGGAAATGGAACTATTTTTCTCTAAGGTACTCCAACAGGGAAAATCCAAGATACAACAGATAAGATATCCCTGGAACCATCCAAACAGATGAGGCAAGAGCAGAAGGAACCCCTGCAGGCAAGAGAAGGTGGGTGCATTTCCCTCATGCTTCCCCTGGGAGTCAGCAGCCGGGGGCTTTGGCTGCACATCTGGACACGCCGTGCCTGGCACAGTGGGAAGGGATCCATGGCAGCCTCGCTGCCCCGCTGCTGCTTTCACGCCCTGCAGGGCTGTTTCCCAGCCTGGCCTGGTTGCAGCTTCTGCCCAGCCTCTGTAGGAAGTTATTGGGCATCAGCTGACAGGCCATGCCCTAACTGTAACACACCCTGAGATCCCCCACTATATCCAGCCCTGCAGATTAGGAAAAGGGTGGCTGTTTGGTGGTGGAAGTGCTCTCATCATGCCACTGAAACCTGGCCATTTTCCTGCTCCATAAATTTCACAAATATTACCTCTGATGCCACCACCCAAGTGGGAAACAGCTCCATCTGATGCAGCTGTCTCCCTTCCTTTGTCAAGAGATGGACATAGTGCTTCAGTGGAAGGTGGCATTTCTTGAAGGAAGCACTCCATCTTCGGTGCCAGCCCCTGCTGCAGGAAGGAAGGCGATGGCAGACAGGGGCACAGGCACAGCAGGTAATTGCTGTGCCGGGCTCAGCCCTGGCCGGGGCTGTGTGGCAGCAGCTCTTCCCCCAGGGCCTGCCCTTGCCCGGCCCGGCAGCAGCCAAAGCTGGAGGCGCCTCGGCTTCCAGGCCTCTGGAGCTGGTTCAGAGCCCCGGGGAAACGGGACTGGTGCAGCAACGTCCCTGGCGCTGCAGCTGCTGCGGAGCTGGCCCTGAGTGCCCAGAGGCCCAAGGCACAGGAGCAGCCCCGAGCGGGAGCCCTGCCGCCAGCCCAGGGCCAGAGCCAGCCCTGGCACACAATGGAAACAGTTCTCATCTTGGTTTGCTTCCAGAGTGGGATGCTGGGAAGGATTCTCCATTAGCCTGGCGCTCTGAAGTTGTGAAGCCCTCTGAGCATTCTGCAGGTATGTTCTCACTGTCCCACCAAGGCGTAATGTTTGACTGACTGGTAAGAACCAGGTGACAGAAGCTTCTGTGGCTGTTGTGTTACAGGCGTGTCTGCAGGGACGACCTCACCAACTCCTACCTTGGATGCTGCACAAAAGGCCAGCTCCCATGGCAGGGGTGAGTAGTGTGTCCCTGCTGACCCCTCAGGCTGAGCCCTGCTTTTGTGGGGTCCATTCCTGGGAAATGGAACTACTTTCTCTTAAGGTCCTCTGACAGGAGAGACCAAAGACATGGCAGGCAGGAAATTCCAGGACCCATTAGAAATCATGTGGCAAATGCTGAAGGAATGTCTGCAGAGAAGACAAGGTGGGTGCATTTCCCTCATGCTGCTCCTGGGACTCAGCAGCCGGGGGCTTTGGCTGCACATCTGGACACGCCGTGCCCGGCACAGCAGGAAGGGATCCCTGGCAGCCTCGCTGCCCCGCTGCTGCTTTCACGCCCTGCAGGGCTGTTTCCCAGCCTGGCCTGGCTGCAGCTTCTGCCCAGCCTCTGCAGGAAGGCATTTGGCATCAGCTGGCAGACAGCCCCAATTGCACCACAGGCCATGCCCACCCTCAGATGCCCTGCAATTTCCTGGTGCCCAGGCAGATCAGATGTTGGGGCTGTTTGGGGAAGGAAGCAGCCTTGGGTTGTCCCAAAATCCTGGGTGTTTTCTGATCCTTATGCATTCCTTTCACAAGTGATGCCTCCTGAAATTGTCCCCTTCCCCATTCCCAGTCAGGAATGTTTTCATCTGATCCAGCTGTCTCTTCTCCATTCTCCAGAAATGAAAGGAGAGCCTGCGGAGAAAGAAGCATTTCCCGGAGGAAGCAGTGTTTGCATGCCAGCCTCAGCTCCAGGAAGGGAGGCCATGCCAGGCACAGGCACAGGTGGTAATTGCTGTGCCTCTGGGCCTGAGCCCTGCTGAGGCTTGAGCTGCCCTCTCTGCTGTTTGGCAGTGCGGGCACAGCCTGGACTAGAGCAGCACAGCCCAGGGGAATTATCCCGAGCAGGCTCAGGGCACTGAGCAGTCCTGCTGGGGTCCCTCCAAGGGAGACATGTCCTGAAACCTGGGAGTGACTGCACGGGGTGCCCACGGTGGGGAAAGGACAGAGGGGGAGAGCAAGGCTCCAGTGTGTCCTGAGAGGGCCTGGCTGTTTGCCCTTGGGATCTGGGGGGTTTCCCCACAGAAGGAGGGCAGGAGGGACAGAGGGAGGGCAGGATGGATAGCTGTGGCACTGCCTGCTGCAGTTTTCCCCCATGCTTTAGGGAGGATTTCTTCTGTGTGTGAGGGGGAGAGTCCCAGGTCCCTGCACTGCTGCAGCCACCCCTCCCAGGGATGTTGCTGAGGGCAGGGAAAGAATGTGGAGAGTGACCAGGAGCCAGCCCAGAGCTCCCCAGGCCCCTGGGCAGCTTTGGCCATGTCTATTCACATCTGGCTCCCATGGCCTTACCCGACTCCCTGGCAGTGCCCAGTTCCGTGGGGCAGAAAGAGATCCCAGCACACACTGGAAAATGTTCTCATCTGTGCTGCATTGTAGATGAGGGTGCTGGGAAGGCTTCTCCATCAGCTTGTATGAAGAAAGTTTTGAAGCCCTTGGAGCCTCCTGCAGGTATGTTCTCAGTGTGCCACCAAGGAAGAATTGTAGACAAGCGGGCAGGCACCAGGTGACAGAAGCTTCTGTGGCTGTTGTGTTACAGATGTGTCTACAGGGAAGACTTCTCCAGCTTCTCCAGCTGCTACCTTGGATGCTGCACTCAAGCCCAGCTCCCATCTCAGGGGTGAGTAGTGTGTCCCTGCTGACCCCACAGGCTGAGCCCTGCTTTTCTGGGATCCATTCCTGGGAAATGGAACTATTTTTCTCTAAGGTACTCCAACAGGGAAAATCCAAGATACAACAGATAAGATATCCCTGGAACCATCCAAACAGATGAGGCAAGAGCAGAAGGAACCCCTGCAGGCAAGAGAAGGTGGGTGCATTTCCCTCATGCTTCCCCTGGGAGTCAGCAGCCGGGGGCTTTGGCTGCACATCTGGACAGGCCGTGCCTGGCACAGCGGGAAGGGATCCATGGCAGCCTCGCTGCCCCGCTGCTGCTTTCACGCCCTGCAGGGCTGTTTCCCAGCCTGGCCTGGCTGCAGCTTCTGCCCAGCCTCTGTAGGAAGTTATTGGGCATCAGCTGACAGGCCATGCCCAAACTGTAACACACCCTGAGATCCCCCACTATATCCAGCCCTGCAGATTAGGAAAAGGGTGGCTGTTTGGTGGTGGAAGTGCTCTCATCATGCCACTGTAACCTGGCCATTTTCCTGCTCCATAAATTTCACAAATATTACCTCTGATGCCACCACCCAAGTGGGAAACAGCCCCATCTGATGCAGCTGTCTCCCTTCCTTTGTCAAGAGATGGACATAGTGCTTCAGTGGAAGGTGGCATTTCTTGAAGGATGTACTCCATCTTCGGTGCCAGCCCCTGCTGCAGGAAGGAAGGCGATGGCAGACAGGGGCACAGGCACAGCAGGTAATTGCTGTGCCGGGCTCAGCCCTGGCCGGGGCTGTGTGGCAGCAGCTCTTCCCCCAGGGCCTGCCCTTGCCCGGCCCGGCAGCAGCCAAAGCTGGAGGCGCCTCGGCTTCCAGGCCTCTGGAGCTGGTTCAGAGCCCCGGGGAAACGGGACTGGTGCAGCAACGTCCCTGGCGCTGCAGCTGCTGCGGAGCTGGCCCTGAGTGCCCAGAGGCCCAAGGCACAGGAGCAGCCCCGAGCGGGAGCCCTGCCGCCAGCCCAGGGCCAGAGCCAGCCCTGGCACACAATGGAAACAGTTCTCATCTTGGTTTGCTTCCAGACTGGGATGCTGGGAAGGATTCTCCATTAGCCTGGCGCTCTGAAGTTGTGAAGCCCTCTGAGCATTCTGCAGGTATGTTCTCACTGTCCCACCAAGGCGTAATGTTTGACTGACTGGTAAGAACCAGGTGACAGAAGCTTCTGTGGCTGTTGTTTTACAGGCGTGTCTGCAGGGACGACCTCACCAACTCCTACCTTGGATGCTGCACAAAAGGCCAGCTCCCATCGCAGAGGTGAGTAGTGTGTCCCTGCTGACCCCTCAGGCTGAGCCCTGCTTTTGTGGGGTCCATTCCTGGGAAATGGAACTACTTTCTCTTAAGGTCCTCTGACAGGAGAGACCAAAGACATGGCAGGCAGGAAATTCCAGGACCCATTAGAAATCATGTGGCAAATGCTGAAGGAATGTCTGCAGAGAAGACAAGGTGGGTGCATTTCCCTCATGCTGCTCCTGGGACTCAGCAGCCGGGGGCTTTGGCTGCACATCTGGACACGCCGTGCCCGGCACAGCAGGAAGGGATCCCTGGCAGCCTCGCTGCCCCGCTGCTGCTTTCACGCCCTGCAGGGCTGTTTCCCAGCCTGGCCTGGCTGCAGCTTCTGCCCAGCCTCTGCAGGAAGGCATTTGGCATCAGCTGGCAGACAGCCCCAATTGCACCACAGGCCATGCCCACCCTCAGATGCCCTGCAATTTCCTGGTGCCCAGGCAGATCAGATGTTGGGGCTGTTTGGGGAAGGAAGCAGCCTTGGGTTGTCCCAAAATCCTGGGTGTTTTCTGATCCTTATGCATTCCTTTCACAAGTGATGCCTCCTGAAATTGTCCCCTTCCCCATTCCCAGTCAGGAATGTTTTCATCTGATCCAGCTGTCTCTTCTCCATTCTCCAGAAATGAAAGGAGAGCCTGCGGAGAAAGAAGCATTTCCCGGAGGAAGCAGTGTTTGCATGCCAGCCTCAGCTCCAGGAAGGGAGGCCATGCCAGGCACAGGCACAGGTGGTAATTGCTGTGCCTCTGGGCCTGAGCCCTGCTGAGGCTTGAGCTGCCCTCTCTGCTGTTTGGCAGTGCGGGCACAGCCTGGACTAGAGCAGCACAGCCCAGGGGAATTATCCCGAGCAGGCTCAGGGCACTGAGCAGTCCTGCTGGGGTCCCTCCAAGGGAGACATGTCCTGAAACCTGGGAGTGACTGCACGGGGTGCCCACGGTGGGGAAAGGACAGAGGGGGAGAGCAAGGCTCCAGTGTGTCCTGAGAGGGCCTGGCTGTTTGCCCTTGGGATCTGGGGGGTTTCCCCACAGAAGGAGGGCAGGAGGGACAGAGGGAGGGCAGGATGGATAGCTGTGGCACTGCCTGCTGCAGTTTTCCCCCATGCTTTAGGGAGGATTTCTTCTGTGTGTGAGGGGGAGAGTCCCAGGTCCCTGCACTGCTGCAGCCACCCCTCCCAGGGATGTTGCTGAGGGCAGGGAAAGAATGTGGAGAGTGACCAGGAGCCAGCCCAGAGCTCCCCAGGCCCCTGGGCAGCTTTGGCCATGTCTATTCACATCTGGCTCCCATGGCCTTACCCGACTCCCTGGCAGTGCCCAGTTCCGTGGGGCAGAAAGAGATCCCAGCACACACTGGAAAATGTTCTCATCTGTGCTGCATTGTAGATGAGGGTGCTGGGAAGGCTTCTCCATCAGCTTGGATGAAGAAAGTTTTGAAGCCCTTGGAGCCTCCTGCAGGTATGTTCTCAGTGTGCCACCAAGGAAGAATTGTAGACAAGCGGGCAGGCACCAGGTGACAGAAGCTTCTGTGGCTGTTGTGTTACAGATGTGTCTACAGGGAAGACTTCTCCAGCTTCTCCAGCTGCTACCTTGGATGCTGCACTCAAGCCCAGCTCCCATCTCAGGGGTGAGTAGTGTGTCCCTGCTGACCCCACAGGCTGAGCCCTGCTTTTCTGGGATCCATTCCTGGGAAATGGAACTATTTTTCTCTAAGGTACTCCAACAGGGAAAATCCAAGATACAACAGATAAGATATCCCTGGAACCATCCAAACAGATGAGGCAAGAGCAGAAGGAACCCCTGCAGGCAAGAGAAGGTGGGTGCATTTCCCTCATGCTTCCCCTGGGAGTCAGCAGCCGGGGGCTTTGGCTGCACATCTGGACACGCCGTGCCTGGCACAGTGGGAAGGGATCCATGGCAGCCTCGCTGCCCCGCTGCTGCTTTCACGCCCTGCAGGGCTGTTTCCCAGCCTGGCCTGGTTGCAGCTTCTGCCCAGCCTCTGTAGGAAGTTATTGGGCATCAGCTGACAGGCCATGCCCTAACTGTAACACACCCTGAGATCCCCCACTATATCCAGCCCTGCAGATTAGGAAAAGGGTGGCTGTTTGGTGGTGGAAGTGCTCTCATCATGCCACTGAAACCTGGCCATTTTCCTGCTCCATAAATTTCACAAATATTACCTCTGATGCCACCACCCAAGTGGGAAACAGCTCCATCTGATGCAGCTGTCTCCCTTCCTTTGTCAAGAGATGGACATAGTGCTTCAGTGGAAGGTGGCATTTCTTGAAGGAAGCACTCCATCTTCGGTGCCAGCCCCTGCTGCAGGAAGGAAGGCGATGGCAGACAGGGGCACAGGCACAGCAGGTAATTGCTGTGCCGGGCTCAGCCCTGGCCGGGGCTGTGTGGCAGCAGCTCTTCCCCCAGGGCCTGCCCTTGCCCGGCCCGGCAGCAGCCAAAGCTGGAGGCGCCTCGGCTTCCAGGCCTCTGGAGCTGGTTCAGAGCCCCGGGGAAACGGGACTGGTGCAGCAACGTCCCTGGCGCTGCAGCTGCTGCGGAGCTGGCCCTGAGTGCCCAGAGGCCCAAGGCACAGGAGCAGCCCCGAGCGGGAGCCCTGCCGCCAGCCCAGGGCCAGAGCCAGCCCTGGCACACAATGGAAACAGTTCTCATCTTGGTTTGCTTCCAGACTGGGATGCTGGGAAGGATTCTCCATTAGCCTGGCGCTCTGAAGTTGTGAAGCCCTCTGAGCATTCTGCAGGTATGTTCTCACTGTCCCACCAAGGCGTAATGTTTGACTGACTGGTAAGAACCAGGTGACAGAAGCTTCTGTGGCTGTTGTCACAGGCGTGTCTGCAGGGACGACCTCACCAACTCCTACCTTGGATGCTGCACAAAAGGCCAGCTCCCATGGCAGGGGTGAGTAGTGTGTCCCTGCTGACCCCTCAGGCTGAGCCCTGCTTTTGTGGGGTCCATTGCTGGGAAATGGAACTACTTTCTCTTAAGGTCCTCTGACAGGAGAGACCAAAGACATGGCAGGCAGGAAATTCCAGGACCCATTAGAAATCATGTGGCAAATGCTGAAGGAATGTCTGCAGAGAAGACAAGGTGGGTGCATTTCCCTCATGCTGCTCCTGGGACTCAGCAGCCGGGGGCTTTGGCTGCACATCTGGACACGCCGTGCCCGGCACAGCAGGAAGGGATCCCTGGCAGCCTCGCTGCCCCGCTGCTGCTTTCACGCCCTGCAGGGCTGTTTCCCAGCCTGGCCTGGCTGCAGCTTCTGCCCAGCCTCTGCAGGAAGGCATTTGGCATCAGCTGGCAGACAGCCCCAATTGCACCACAGGCCATGCCCACCCTCAGATGCCCTGCAATTTCCTGGTGCCCAGGCAGATCAGATGTTGGGGCTGTTTGGGGAAGGAAGCAGCCTTGGGTTGTCCCAAAATCCTGGGTGTTTTCTGATCCTTATGCATTCCTTTCACAAGTGATGCCTCCTGAAATTGTCCCCTTCCCCATTCCCAGTCAGGAATGTTTTCATCTGATCCAGCTGTCTCTTCTCCATTCTCCAGAAATGAAAGGAGAGCCTGCGGAGAAAGAAGCATTTCCCGGAGGAAGCAGTGTTTGCATGCCAGCCTCAGCTCCAGGAAGGGAGGCCATGCCAGGCACAGGCACAGGTGGTAATTGCTGTGCCTCTGGGCCTGAGCCCTGCTGAGGCTTGAGCTGCCCTCTCTGCTGTTTGGCAGTGCGGGCACAGCCTGGACTAGAGCAGCACAGCCCAGGGGAATTATCCCGAGCAGGCTCAGGGCACTGAGCAGTCCTGCTGGGGTCCCTCCAAGGGAGACATGTCCTGAAACCTGGGAGTGACTGCACGGGGTGCCCACGGTGGGGAAAGGACAGAGGGGGAGAGCAAGGCTCCAGTGTGTCCTGAGAGGGCCTGGCTGTTTGCCCTTGGGATCTGGGGGGTTTCCCCACAGAAGGAGGGCAGGAGGGACAGAGGGAGGGCAGGATGGATAGCTGTGGCACTGCCTGCTGCAGTTTTCCCCCATGCTTTAGGGAGGATTTCTTCTGTGTGTGAGGGGGAGAGTCCCAGGTCCCTGCACTGCTGCAGCCACCCCTCCCAGGGATGTTGCTGAGGGCAGGGAAAGAATGTGGAGAGTGACCAGGAGCCAGCCCAGAGCTCCCCAGGCCCCTGGGCAGCTTTGGCCATGTCTATTCACATCTGGCTCCCATGGCCTTACCCGACTCCCTGGCAGTGCCCAGTTCCCTGGGGCAGAAAGAGATCCCAGCACACACTGGAAAATGTTCTCATCTGTGCTGCATTGTAGATGAGGGTGCTGGGAAGGCTTCTCCATCAGCTTGGATGAAGAAAGTTTTGAAGCCCTTGGAGCCTCCTGCAGGTATGTTCTCAGTGTGCCACCAAGGAAGAATTGTAGACAAGCGGGCAGGCACCAGGTGACAGAAGCTTCTGTGGCTGTTGTGTTACAGATGTGTCTACAGGGAAGACTTCTCCAGCTTCTCCAGCTGCTACCTTGGATGCTGCACTCAAGCCCAGCTCCCATCTCAGGGGTGAGTAGTGTGTCCCTGCTGACCCCACAGGCTGAGCCCTGCTTTTCTGGGATCCATTCCTGGGAAATGGAACTATTTTTCTCTAAGGTACTCCAACAGGGAAAATCCAAGATACAACAGATAAGATATCCCTGGAACCATCCAAACAGATGAGGCAAGAGCAGAAGGAACCCCTGCAGGCAAGAGAAGGTGGGTGCATTTCCCTCATGCTTCCCCTGGGAGTCAGCAGCCGGGGGCTTTGGCTGCACATCTGGACAGGCCGTGCCTGGCACAGCGGGAAGGGATCCATGGCAGCCTCGCTGCCCCGCTGCTGCTTTCACGCCCTGCAGGGCTGTTTCCCAGCCTGGCCTGGCTGCAGCTTCTGCCCAGCCTCTGTAGGAAGTTATTGGGCATCAGCTGACAGGCCATGCCCAAACTGTAACACACCCTGAGATCCCCCACTATATCCAGCCCTGCAGATTAGGAAAAGGGTGGCTGTTTGGTGGTGGAAGTGCTCTCATCATGCCACTGTAACCTGGCCATTTTCCTGCTCCATAAATTTCACAAATATTACCTCTGATGCCACCACCCAAGTGGGAAACAGCCCCATCTGATGCAGCTGTCTCCCTTCCTTTGTCAAGAGATGGACATAGTGCTTCAGTGGAAGGTGGCATTTCTTGAAGGATGTACTCCATCTTCGGTGCCAGCCCCTGCTGCAGGAAGGAAGGCGATGGCAGACAGGGGCACAGGCACAGCAGGTAATTGCTGTGCCGGGCTCAGCCCTGGCCGGGGCTGTGTGGCAGCAGCTCTTCCCCCAGGGCCTGCCCTTGCCCGGCCCGGCAGCAGCCAAAGCTGGAGGCGCCTCGGCTTCCAGGCCTCTGGAGCTGGTTCAGAGCCCCGGGGAAACGGGACTGGTGCAGCAACGTCCCTGGCGCTGCAGCTGCTGCGGAGCTGGCCCTGAGTGCCCAGAGGCCCAAGGCACAGGAGCAGCCCCGAGCGGGAGCCCTGCCGCCAGCCCAGGGCCAGAGCCAGCCCTGGCACACAATGGAAACAGTTCTCATCTTGGTTTGCTTCCAGACTGGGATGCTGGGAAGGATTCTCCATTAGCCTGGCGCTCTGAAGTTGTGAAGCCCTCTGAGCATTCTGCAGGTATGTTCTCACTGTCCCACCAAGGCGTAATGTTTGACTGACTGGTAAGAACCAGGTGACAGAAGCTTCTGTGGCTGTTGTGTTACAGGCGTGTCTGCAGGGACGACCTCACCAACTCCTACCTTGGATGCTGCACAAAAGGCCAGCTCCCATCGCAGAGGTGAGTAGTGTGTCCCTGCTGACCCCTCAGGCTGAGCCCTGCTTTTGTGGGGTCCATTCCTGGGAAATGGAACTACTTTCTCTTAAGGTCCTCTGACAGGAGAGACCAAAGACATGGCAGGCAGGAAATTCCAGGACCCATTAGAAATCATGTGGCAAATGCTGAAGGAATGTCTGCAGAGAAGACAAGGTGGGTGCATTTCCCTCATGCTGCTCCTGGGACTCAGCAGCCGGGGGCTTTGGCTGCACATCTGGACACGCCGTGCCCGGCACAGCAGGAAGGGATCCCTGGCAGCCTCGCTGCCCCGCTGCTGCTTTCACGCCCTGCAGGGCTGTTTCCCAGCCTGGCCTGGCTGCAGCTTCTGCCCAGCCTCTGCAGGAAGGCATTTGGCATCAGCTGGCAGACAGCCCCAATTGCACCACAGGCCATGCCCACCCTCAGATGCCCTGCAATTTCCTGGTGCCCAGGCAGATCAGATGTTGGGGCTGTTTGGGGAAGGAAGCAGCCTTGGGTTGTCCCAAAATCCTGGGTGTTTTCTGATCCTTATGCATTCCTTTCACAAGTGATGCCTCCTGAAATTGTCCCCTTCCCCATTCCCAGTCAGGAATGTTTTCATCTGATCCAGCTGTCTCTTCTCCATTCTCCAGAAATGAAAGGAGAGCCTGCGGAGAAAGAAGCATTTCCCGGAGGAAGCAGTGTTTGCATGCCAGCCTCAGCTCCAGGAAGGGAGGCCATGCCAGGCACAGGCACAGGTGGTAATTGCTGTGCCTCTGGGCCTGAGCCCTGCTGAGGCTTGAGCTGCCCTCTCTGCTGTTTGGCAGTGCGGGCACAGCCTGGACTAGAGCAGCACAGCCCAGGGGAATTATCCCGAGCAGGCTCAGGGCACTGAGCAGTCCTGCTGGGGTCCCTCCAAGGGAGACATGTCCTGAAACCTGGGAGTGACTGCACGGGGTGCCCACGGTGGGGAAAGGACAGAGGGGGAGAGCAAGGCTCCAGTGTGTCCTGAGAGGGCCTGGCTGTTTGCCCTTGGGATCTGGGGGGTTTCCCCACAGAAGGAGGGCAGGAGGGACAGAGGGAGGGCAGGATGGATAGCTGTGGCACTGCCTGCTGCAGTTTTCCCCCATGCTTTAGGGAGGATTTCTTCTGTGTGTGAGGGGGAGAGTCCCAGGTCCCTGCACTGCTGCAGCCACCCCTCCCAGGGATGTTGCTGAGGGCAGGGAAAGAATGTGGAGAGTGACCAGGAGCCAGCCCAGAGCTCCCCAGGCCCCTGGGCAGCTTTGGCCATGTCTATTCACATCTGGCTCCCATGGCCTTACCCGACTCCCTGGCAGTGCCCAGTTCCCTGGGGCAGAAAGAGATCCCAGCACACACTGGAAAATGTTCTCATCTGTGCTGCATTGTAGATGAGGGTGCTGGGAAGGCTTCTCCATCAGCTTGGATGAAGAAAGTTTTGAAGCCCTTGGAGCCTCCTGCAGGTATGTTCTCAGTGTGCCACCAAGGAAGAATTGTAGACAAGCGGGCAGGCACCAGGTGACAGAAGCTTCTGTGGCTGTTGTGTTACAGATGTGTCTACAGGGAAGACTTCTCCAGCTTCTCCAGCTGCTACCTTGGATGCTGCACTCAAGCCCAGCTCCCATCTCAGGGGTGAGTAGTGTGTCCCTGCTGACCCCACAGGCTGAGCCCTGCTTTTCTGGGATCCATTCCTGGGAAATGGAACTATTTTTCTCTAAGGTACTCCAACAGGGAAAATCCAAGATACAACAGATAAGATATCCCTGGAACCATCCAAACAGATGAGGCAAGAGCAGAAGGAACCCCTGCAGGCAAGAGAAGGTGGGTGCATTTCCCTCATGCTTCCCCTGGGAGTCAGCAGCCGGGGGCTTTGGCTGCACATCTGGACACGCCGTGCCTGGCACAGTGGGAAGGGATCCATGGCAGCCTCGCTGCCCCGCTGCTGCTTTCACGCCCTGCAGGGCTGTTTCCCAGCCTGGCCTGGTTGCAGCTTCTGCCCAGCCTCTGTAGGAAGTTATTGGGCATCAGCTGACAGGCCATGCCCTAACTGTAACACACCCTGAGATCCCCCACTATATCCAGCCCTGCAGATTAGGAAAAGGGTGGCTGTTTGGTGGTGGAAGTGCTCTCATCATGCCACTGAAACCTGGCCATTTTCCTGCTCCATAAATTTCACAAATATTACCTCTGATGCCACCACCCAAGTGGGAAACAGCTCCATCTGATGCAGCTGTCTCCCTTCCTTTGTCAAGAGATGGACATAGTGCTTCAGTGGAAGGTGGCATTTCTTGAAGGAAGCACTCCATCTTCGGTGCCAGCCCCTGCTGCAGGAAGGAAGGCGATGGCAGACAGGGGCACAGGCACAGCAGGTAATTGCTGTGCCGGGCTCAGCCCTGGCCGGGGCTGTGTGGCAGCAGCTCTTCCCCCAGGGCCTGCCCTTGCCCGGCCCGGCAGCAGCCAAAGCTGGAGGCGCCTCGGCTTCCAGGCCTCTGGAGCTGGTTCAGAGCCCCGGGGAAACGGGACTGGTGCAGCAACGTCCCTGGCGCTGCAGCTGCTGCGGAGCTGGCCCTGAGTGCCCAGAGGCCCAAGGCACAGGAGCAGCCCCGAGCGGGAGCCCTGCCGCCAGCCCAGGGCCAGAGCCAGCCCTGGCACACAATGGAAACAGTTCTCATCTTGGTTTGCTTCCAGACTGGGATGCTGGGAAGGATTCTCCATTAGCCTGGCGCTCTGAAGTTGTGAAGCCCTCTGAGCATTCTGCAGGTATGTTCTCACTGTCCCACCAAGGCGTAATGTTTGACTGACTGGTAAGAACCAGGTGACAGAAGCTTCTGTGGCTGTTGTGTTACAGGCGTGTCTGCAGGGACGACCTCACCAACTCCTACCTTGGATGCTGCACAAAAGGCCAGCTCCCATGGCAGGGGTGAGTAGTGTGTCCCTGCTGACCCCTCAGGCTGAGCCCTGCTTTTGTGGGGTCCATTGCTGGGAAATGGAACTACTTTCTCTTAAGGTCCTCTGACAGGAGAGACCAAAGACATGGCAGGCAGGAAATTCCAGGACCCATTAGAAATCATGTGGCAAATGCTGAAGGAATGTCTGCAGAGAAGACAAGGTGGGTGCATTTCCCTCATGCTGCTCCTGGGACTCAGCAGCCGGGGGCTTTGGCTGCACATCTGGACACGCCGTGCCCGGCACAGCAGGAAGGGATCCCTGGCAGCCTCGCTGCCCCGCTGCTGCTTTCACGCCCTGCAGGGCTGTTTCCCAGCCTGGCCTGGCTGCAGCTTCTGCCCAGCCTCTGCAGGAAGGCATTTGGCATCAGCTGGCAGACAGCCCCAATTGCACCACAGGCCATGCCCACCCTCAGATGCCCTGCAATTTCCTGGTGCCCAGGCAGATCAGATGTTGGGGCTGTTTGGGGAAGGAAGCAGCCTTGGGTTGTCCCAAAATCCTGGGTGTTTTCTGATCCTTATGCATTCCTTTCACAAGTGATGCCTCCTGAAATTGTCCCCTTCCCCATTCCCAGTCAGGAATGTTTTCATCTGATCCAGCTGTCTCTTCTCCATTCTCCAGAAATGAAAGGAGAGCCTGCGGAGAAAGAAGCATTTCCCGGAGGAAGCAGTGTTTGCATGCCAGCCTCAGCTCCAGGAAGGGAGGCCATGCCAGGCACAGGCACAGGTGGTAATTGCTGTGCCTCTGGGCCTGAGCCCTGCTGAGGCTTGAGCTGCCCTCTCTGCTGTTTGGCAGTGCGGGCACAGCCTGGACTAGAGCAGCACAGCCCAGGGGAATTATCCCGAGCAGGCTCAGGGCACTGAGCAGTCCTGCTGGGGTCCCTCCAAGGGAGACATGTCCTGAAACCTGGGAGTGACTGCACGGGGTGCCCACGGTGGGGAAAGGACAGAGGGGGAGAGCAAGGCTCCAGTGTGTCCTGAGAGGGCCTGGCTGTTTGCCCTTGGGATCTGGGGGGTTTCCCCACAGAAGGAGGGCAGGAGGGACAGAGGGAGGGCAGGATGGATAGCTGTGGCACTGCCTGCTGCAGTTTTCCCCCATGCTTTAGGGAGGATTTCTTCTGTGTGTGAGGGGGAGAGTCCCAGGTCCCTGCACTGCTGCAGCCACCCCTCCCAGGGATGTTGCTGAGGGCAGGGAAAGAATGTGGAGAGTGACCAGGAGCCAGCCCAGAGCTCCCCAGGCCCCTGGGCAGCTTTGGCCATGTCTATTCACATCTGGCTCCCATGGCCTTACCCGACTCCCTGGCAGTGCCCAGTTCCGTGGGGCAGAAAGAGATCCCAGCACACACTGGAAAATGTTCTCATCTGTGCTGCATTGTAGATGAGGGTGCTGGGAAGGCTTCTCCATCAGCTTGGATGAAGAAAGTTTTGAAGCCCTTGGAGCCTCCTGCAGGTATGTTCTCAGTGTGCCACCAAGGAAGAATTGTAGACAAGCGGGCAGGCACCAGGTGACAGAAGCTTCTGTGGCTGTTGTGTTACAGATGTGTCTACAGGGAAGACTTCTCCAGCTTCTCCAGCTGCTACCTTGGATGCTGCACTCAAGCCCAGCTCCCATCTCAGGGGTGAGTAGTGTGTCCCTGCTGACCCCACAGGCTGAGCCCTGCTTTTCTGGGATCCATTCCTGGGAAATGGAACTATTTTTCTCTAAGGTACTCCAACAGGGAAAATCCAAGATACAACAGATAAGATATCCCTGGAACCATCCAAACAGATGAGGCAAGAGCAGAAGGAACCCCTGCAGGCAAGAGAAGGTGGGTGCATTTCCCTCATGCTTCCCCTGGGAGTCAGCAGCCGGGGGCTTTGGCTGCACATCTGGACAGGCCGTGCCTGGCACAGCGGGAAGGGATCCATGGCAGCCTCGCTGCCCCGCTGCTGCTTTCACGCCCTGCAGGGCTGTTTCCCAGCCTGGCCTGGCTGCAGCTTCTGCCCAGCCTGTGTAGGAAGTTATTGGGCATCAGCTGACAGGCCATGCCCAAACTGTAACACACCCTGAGATCCCCCACTATATCCAGCCCTGCAGATTAGGAAAAGGGTGGCTGTTTGGTGGTGGAAGTGCTCTCATCATGCCACTGTAACCTGGCCATTTTCCTGCTCCATAAATTTCACAAATATTACCTCTGATGCCACCACCCAAGTGGGAAACAGCCCCATCTGATGCAGCTGTCTCCCTTCCTTTGTCAAGAGATGGACATAGTGCTTCAGTGGAAGGTGGCATTTCTTGAAGGATGTACTCCATCTTCGGTGCCAGCCCCTGCTGCAGGAAGGAAGGCGATGGCAGACACGGGCACAGGCACAGCAGGTAATTGCTGTGCCGGGCTCAGGCCTGGCCGGGGCTGTGTGGCAGCAGCTCTTCCCCCAGGGCCTGCCCTTGCCTGGCCCGGCAGCAGCCAAAGCTGGAGGCGCCTCGGCTTCCAGGCCTCTGGAGCTGGTTCAGAGCCCCGGGGAAACGGGACTGGTGCAGCAACGTCCCTGGCGCTGCAGCTGCTGCGGAGCTGGCCCTGAGTGCCCAGAGGCCCAAGGCACAGGAGCAGCCCCGAGCGGGAGCCCTGCCGCCAGCCCAGGGCCAGAGCCAGCCCTGGCACACAATGGAAACAGTTCTCATCTTGGTTTGCTTCCAGACTGGGATGCTGGGAAGGATTCTCCATTAGCCTGGCGCTCTGAAGTTGTGAAGCCCTCTGAGCATTCTGCAGGTATGTTCTCACTGTCCCACCAAGGCGTAATGTTTGACTGACTGGTAAGAACCAGGTGACAGAAGCTTCTGTGGCTGTTGTGTTACAGGCGTGTCTGCAGGGACGACCTCACCAACTCCTACCTTGGATGCTGCACAAAAGGCCAGCTCCCATCGCAGAGGTGAGTAGTGTGTCCCTGCTGACCCCTCAGGCTGAGCCCTGCTTTTGTGGGGTCCATTCCTGGGAAATGGAACTACTTTCTCTTAAGGTCCTCTGACAGGAGAGACCAAAGACATGGCAGGCAGGAAATTCCAGGACCCATTAGAAATCATGTGGCAAATGCTGAAGGAATGTCTGCAGAGAAGACAAGGTGGGTGCATTTCCCTCATGCTGCTCCTGGGACTCAGCAGCCGGGGGCTTTGGCTGCACATCTGGACACGCCGTGCCCGGCACAGCAGGAAGGGATCCCTGGCAGCCTCGCTGCCCCGCTGCTGCTTTCACGCCCTGCAGGGCTGTTTCCCAGCCTGGCCTGGCTGCAGCTTCTGCCCAGCCTCTGCAGGAAGGCATTTGGCATCAGCTGGCAGACAGCCCCAATTGCACCACAGGCCATGCCCACCCTCAGATGCCCTGCAATTTCCTGGTGCCCAGGCAGATCAGATGTTGGGGCTGTTTGGGGAAGGAAGCAGCCTTGGGTTGTCCCAAAATCCTGGGTGTTTTCTGATCCTTATGCATTCCTTTCACAAGTGATGCCTCCTGAAATTGTCCCCTTCCCCATTCCCAGTCAGGAATGTTTTCATCTGATCCAGCTGTCTCTTCTCCATTCTCCAGAAATGAAAGGAGAGCCTGCGGAGAAAGAAGCATTTCCGGGAGGAAGCAGTGTTTGCTTGCCAGCCTCAGCTCCAGGAAGGGAGGCCATGCCAGGCACAGGCACAGGTGGTAATTGCTGTGCCTCTGGGCCTGAGCCCTGCTGAGGCTTGAGCTGCCCTCTCTGCTGTTTGGCAGTGCGGGCACAGCCTGGACTAGAGCAGCACAGCCCAGGGGAATTATCCCGAGCAGGCTCAGGGCACTGAGCAGTCCTGCTGGGGTCCCTCCAAGGGAGACATGTCCTGAAACCTGGGAGTGACTGCACGGGGTGCCCACGGTGGGGAAAGGACAGAGGGGGAGAGCAAGGCTCCAGTGTGTCCTGAGAGGGCCTGGCTGTTTGCCCTTGGGATCTGGGGGGTTTCCCCACAGAAGGAGGGCAGGAGGGACAGAGGGAGGGCAGGATGGATAGCTGTGGCACTGCCTGCTGCAGTTTTCCCCCATGCTTTAGGGAGGATTTCTTCTGTGTGTGAGGGGGAGAGTCCCAGGTCCCTGCACTGCTGCAGCCACCCCTCCCAGGGATGTTGCTGAGGGCAGGGAAAGAATGTGGAGAGTGACCAGGAGCCAGCCCAGAGCTCCCCAGGCCCCTGGGCAGCTTTGGCCATGTCTATTCACATCTGGCTCCCATGGCCTTACCCGACTCCCTGGCAGTGCCCAGTTCCCTGGGGCAGAAAGAGATCCCAGCACACACTGGAAAATGTTCTCATCTGTGCTGCATTGTAGATGAGGGTGCTGGGAAGGCTTCTCCATCAGCTTGGATGAAGAAAGTTTTGAAGCCCTTGGAGCCTCCTGCAGGTATGTTCTCAGTGTGCCACCAAGGAAGAATTGTAGACAAGCGGGCAGGCACCAGGTGACAGAAGCTTCTGTGGCTGTTGTGTTACAGATGTGTCTACAGGGAAGACTTCTCCAGCTTCTCCAGCTGCTACCTTGGATGCTGCACTCAAGCCCAGCTCCCATCTCAGGGGTGAGTAGTGTGTCCCTGCTGACCCCACAGGCTGAGCCCTGCTTTTCTGGGATCCATTCCTGGGAAATGGAACTATTTTTCTCTAAGGTACTCCAACAGGGAAAATCCAAGATACAACAGATAAGATATCCCTGGAACCATCCAAACAGATGAGGCAAGAGCAGAAGGAACCCCTGCAGGCAAGAGAAGGTGGGTGCATTTCCCTCATGCTTCCCCTGGGAGTCAGCAGCCGGGGGCTTTGGCTGCACATCTGGACAGGCCGTGCCTGGCACAGCGGGAAGGGATCCATGGCAGCCTCGCTGCCCCGCTGCTGCTTTCACGCCCTGCAGGGCTGTTTCCCAGCCTGGCCTGGCTGCAGCTTCTGCCCAGCCTGTGTAGGAAGTTATTGGGCATCAGCTGACAGGCCATGCCCAAACTGTAACACACCCTGAGATCCCCCACTATATCCAGCCCTGCAGATTAGGAAAAGGGTGGCTGTTTGGTGGTGGAAGTGCTCTCATCATGCCACTGTAACCTGGCCATTTTCCTGCTCCATAAATTTCACAAATATTACCTCTGATGCCACCACCCAAGTGGGAAACAGCCCCATCTGATGCAGCTGTCTCCCTTCCTTTGTCAAGAGATGGACATAGTGCTTCAGTGGAAGGTGGCATTTCATGAAGGATGTACTCCATCTTCGGTGCCAGCCCCTGCTGCAGGAAGGAAGGCGATGGCAGACAGGGGCACAGGCACAGCAGGTAATTGCTGTGCCGGGCTCAGCCCTGGCCGGGGCTGTGTGGCAGCAGCTCTTCCCCCAGGGCCTGCCCTTGCCCGGCCCGGCAGCAGCCAAAGCTGGAGGCGCCTCGGCTTCCAGGCCTCTGGAGCTGGTTCAGAGCCCCGGGGAAACGGGACTGGTGCAGCAACGTCCCTGGCGCTGCAGCTGCTGCGGAGCTGGCCCTGAGTGCCCAGAGGCCCAAGGCACAGGAGCAGCCCCGAGCGGGAGCCCTGCCGCCAGCCCAGGGCCAGAGCCAGCCCTGGCACACAATGGAAACAGTTCTCATCTTGGTTTGCTTCCAGAGTGGGATGCTGGGAAGGATTCTCCATTAGCCTGGCGCTCTGAAGTTGTGAAGCCCTCTGAGCATTCTGCAGGTATGTTCTCACTGTCCCACCAAGGCGTAATGTTTGACTGACTGGTAAGAACCAGGTGACAGAAGCTTCTGTGGCTGTTGTGTTACAGGCGTGTCTGCAGGGACGACCTCACCAACTCCTACCTTGGATGCTGCACAAAAGGCCAGCTCCCATGGCAGGGGTGAGTAGTGTGTCCCTGCTGACCCCTCAGGCTGAGCCCTGCTTTTGTGGGGTCCATTCCTGGGAAATGGAACTACTTTCTCTTAAGGTCCTCTGACAGGAGAGACCAAAGACATGGCAGGCAGGAAATTCCAGGACCCATTAGAAATCATGTGGCAAATGCTGAAGGAATGTCTGCAGAGAAGACAAGGTGGGTGCATTTCCCGCATGCTGCTTCTGGGACTCAGCAGCCGGGGGCTTTGGCTGCACATCTGGACACGCCGTGCCCGGCACAGCAGGAAGGGATCCCTGGCACCCTCGCTGCCCCGCTGCTGCTTTCACACCCTGCAGGGCTGTTTGCCAGCCTGGCCTGGCTGCAGCTTCTGCCCAGCCTCTGCAGGAAGGCATTTGGCATCAGCTGGCAGACAGCCCCAATTGCACCACAGGCCATGCCCACCCTCAGATGCCCTGCAATTTCCTGGTGCCCAGGCAGATCAAATGTTGGGGCTGTTTGGGGAAGGAAGCAGCCTTGGGTTGTCCCAAAATCCTGGGTGTTTTCTGATCCTTATGCATTCCTTTCACAAGTGATGCCTCCTGAAATTGTCCCCTTCCCCATTCCCAGTCAGGAATGTTTTCATCTGATCCAGCTGTCTCTTCTCCATTCTCCAGAAATGAAAGGAGAGCCTGCGGAGAAAGAAGCATTTCCCGGAGGAAGCAGTGTTTGCATGCCAGCCTCAGCTCCAGGAAGGGAGGCCATGCCAGGCACAGGCACAGGTGGTAATTGCTGTGCCTCTGGGCCTGAGCCCTGCTGAGGCTTGAGCTGCCCTCTCTGCTGTTTGGCAGTGCGGGCACAGCCTGGACTAGAGCAGCACAGCCCAGGGGAATTATCCCGAGCAGGCTCAGGGCACTGAGCAGTCCTGCTGGGGTCCCTCCAAGGGAGACATGTCCTGAAACCTGGGAGTGACTGCACGGGGTGCCCACGGTGGGGAAAGGACAGAGGGGGAGAGCAAGGCTCCAGTGTGTCCTGAGAGGGCCTGGCTGTTTGCCCTTGGGATCTGGGGGGTTTCCCCACAGAAGGAGGGCAGGAGGGACAGAGGGAGGGCAGGATGGATAGCTGTGGCACTGCCTGCTGCAGTTTTCCCCCATGCTTTAGGGAGGATTTCTTCTGTGTGTGAGGGGGAGAGTCCCAGGTCCCTGCACTGCTGCAGCCACCCCTCCCAGGGATGTTGCTGAGGGCAGGGAAAGAGTGTGGAGAGTGACCAGGAGGCAGCCCAGAGCTCCCCAGGCCCCTGGGCAGCTTTGGCCATGTCTATTCACATCTGGCTCCCATGGCCTTACCCGACTCCCTGGCAGTGCCCAGTTCCCTGTGGCAGAAAGAGATCCCAGCACACACTGGAAAATGTTCTCATCTGTGCTGCATTGTAGATGAGGGTGCTGGGAAGGCTTCTCCATCAGCTTGGATGAAGAAAGTTTTGAAGCCCTTGGAGCCTCCTGCAGGTATGTTCTCAGTGTGCCACCAAGGAAGAATTGTAGACAAGCGGGCAGGCACCAGGTGACAGAAGCTTCTGTGGCTGTTGTGTTACAGATGTGTCTACAGGGAAGACTTCTCCAGCTTCTCCAGCTGCTACCTTGGATGCTGCACTCAAGCCCAGCTCCCATCTCAGGGGTGAGTAGTGTGTCCCTGCTGACCCCACAGGCTGAGCCCTGCTTTTCTGGGATCCATTCCTGGGAAATGGAAATATTTTTCTCTAAGGTACTCCAACAGGGAAAATCCAAGATACAACAGATAAGATATCCCTGGAACCATCCAAACAGATGAGGCAAGAGCAGAAGGAACCCCTGCAGGCAAGAGAAGGTGGGTGCATTTCCCTCATGCTTCCCCTGGGAGTCAGCAGCCGGGGGCTTTGGCTGCACATCTGGACAGGCCGTGCCTGGCACAGTGGGAAGGGATCCATGGCAGCCTCGCTGCCCCGCTGCTGCTTTCACGCCCTGCAGGGCTGTTTCCCAGCCTGGCCTGGCTGCAGCTTCTGCCCAGCCTCTGTAGGAAGTTATTGGGCATCAGCTGACAGGCCATGCCCAAACTGTAACACACCCTGAGATCCCCCACTATATCCAGCCCTGCAGATTAGGAAAAGGGTGGCTGTTTGGTGGTGGAAGTGCTCTCATCATGCCACTGTAACCTGGCCATTTTCCTGCTCCATAAATTTCACAAATATTACCTCTGATGCCACCACCCAAGTGGGAAACAGCCCCATCTGATGCAGCTGTCTCCCTTCCTTTGTCAAGAGATGGACATAGTGCTTCAGTGGAAGGTGGTATTTCTTGAAGGATGTACTCCATCTTCGGTGCGAGCCCCTGCTGCAGGAAGGAAGGCGATGGCAGACACGGGCACAGGCACAGCAGGTAATTGCTGTGCCGGGCTCAGCCCTGGCCGGGGCTGTGTGGCAGCAGCTCTTCTCCCAGGGCCTGCCCTTGCTCGGCCCGGCAGCAGCCAAAGCTGGAGGCGCCTCGGCTTCCAGGCCTCTGGAGCTGGTTCAGAGCCCCGGGGAAACGGGACTGGTGCAGCAACGTCCCTGGCGCTGCAGCTGCTGCGGAGCTGGCCCTGAGTGCCCAGAGGCCCAAGGCACAGGAGCAGCCCCGAGCGGGAGCCCTGCCGCCAGCCCAGGGCCAGAGCCAGCCCTGGCACACAATGGAAACAGTTCTCATCTTGGTTTGCTTCCAGAGTGGGATGCTGGGAAGGATTCTCCATTAGCCTGGCGCTCTGAAGTTGTGAAGCCCTCTGAGCATTCTGCAGGTATGTTCTCACTGTCCCACCAAGGCGTAATGTTTGACTGACTGGTAAGAACCAGGTGACAGAAGCTTCTGTGGCTGTTGTGTTACAGGCGTGTCTGCAGGGACGACCTCACCAACTCCTACCTTGGATGCTGCACAAAAGGCCAGCTCCCATGGCAGGGGTGAGTAGTGTGTCCCTGCTGACCCCTCAGGCTGAGCCCTGCTTTTGTGGGGTCCATTCCTGGGAAATGGAACTACTTTCTCTTAAGGTCCTCTGACAGGAGAGACCAAAGACATGGCAGGCAGGAAATTCCAGGACCCATTAGAAATCATGTGGCAAATGCTGAAGGAATGTCTGCAGAGAAGACAAGGTGGGTGCATTTCCCTCATGCTGCTCCTGGGACTCAGCAGCCAGGAGCTTTGGCTGCACATCTGGACACGCCGTGCCCGGCACAGCAGGAAGGGATCCATGGCAGCCTCGCTGCCCCGCTGCTGCTTTCACGCCCTGCAGGGCTGTTTCCCAGCCTGGCCTGGCTGCAGCTTCTGCCCAGCCTCTGCAGGAAGGCATTTGGCATCAGCTGGCAGACAGCCCCAATTGCACCACAGGCCATGCCCACCCTCAGATGCCCTGCAATTTCCTGGTGCCCAGGCAGATCAGATGTTGGGGCTGTTTGGGGAAGGAAGCAGCCTTGGGTTGTCCCAAAATCCTGGGTGTTTTCTGATCCTTATGCATTCCTTTCACAAGTGATGCCTCCTGAAATTGTCCCCTTCCCCATTCCCAGTCAGGAATGTTTTCATCTGATCCAGCTGTCTCTTTTCCATTCTCCAGAAATGAAAGGAGAGCCTGCGGAGAAAGAAGCATTTCCCGGAGGAAGCAGTGGTTGCATGCCAGCCTCAGCTCCAGGAAGGGAGGCCATGCCAGGCACAGGCACAGGAGGTAATTGCTGTGCCTCTGGGCCTGAGCCCTGCTGAGGCTTGAGCTGCCCTCTCTGCTGTTTGGCAGTGCGGGCACAGCCTGGACTAGAGCAGCACAGCCCAGGGGAATTATCCCGAGCAGGCTCAGGGCACTGAGCAGTCCTGCTGGGGTCCCTCCATGGGAGACATGTCCTGAAACCTGGCAGCGACTGCACGGGGTGCCCACGGTGGGGAAAGGACAGAGGGGGAGAGCAAGGCTCCAGTGTGTCCTGAGAGGGCCTGGCTGTTTGCCCTTGGGATCTGGGGGGTTTCCCCACAGAAGGAGGGCAGGAGGGACAGAGGGAGGGCAGGATGGATAGCTGTGGCACTGCCTGCTGCAGTTTTCCCCCATGCTTTAGGGAGGATTTCGTCTGTGTGTGAGGGGGAGAGTTCCAGGTCCCTGCACTGCTGCAGCCACCCCTCCCAGGGATGTTGCTGAGGGCAGGGAAAGAGTGTGGAGAGTGACCAGGAGCCAGCCCAGAGCTCCCCAGGCCCCTGGGCAGCTTTGGCCATGTCTATTCACATCTGGCTCCCATGGCCTTAGCCGACTCCCTGGCAGTGCCCAGTTCCCTGGGGCAGAAAGAGATCCCAGCACACATTGGAAAATGTTCTCATCTGTGCTGCATTGTAGATGAGGGTGCTGGGAAGGCTTCTCCATCAGCTTGGATGAAGAAAGTTTTGAAGCCCTTGGAGCCTCCTGCAGGTATGTTCTCAGTGTGCCACCAAGGAAGAATTGTAGACAAGCGGGCAGGAAGCAGGTGACAGAAGCTTCTGTGGCTGTTGTGTTACAGATGTGTCTACAGGGAAGACTTCTCCAGCTTCTCCAGCTGCTACCTTGGATGCTGCACTCAAGCCCAGCTCCCATCTCAGGGGTGAGTAGTGTGTCCCTGCTGACCCCACAGGCTGAGCCCTGCTTTTCTGGGATCCATTCCTGGGAAATGGAACTATTTTTCTCTAAGGTACTCCAACAGGGAAAATCCAAGATACAACAGATAAGATATCCCTGGAACCATCCAAACAGATGAGGCAAGAGCAGAAGGAACCCCTGCAGGCAAGAGAAGGTGGGTGCATTTCCCTCATGCTTCCCCTGGGAGTCAGCAGCCGGGGGCTTTGGCTGCACATCTGGACAGGCCGTGCCTGGCACAGTGGGAAGGGATCCATGGCAGCCTCGCTGCCCCGCTGCTGCTTTCACGCCCTGCAGGGCTGTTTCCCAGCCTGGCCTGGCTGCAGCTTCTGCCCAGCCTGTGTAGGAAGTTATTGGGCATCAGCTGACAGGCCATGCCCAAACTGTAACACACCCTGAGATCCCCCACTATATCCAGCCCTGCAGATTAGGAAAAGGGTGGCTGTTTGGTGGTGGAAGTGCTCTCATCATGCCACTGTAACCTGGCCATTTTCCTGCTCCATAAATTTCACAAATATTACCTCTGATGCCACCACCCAAGTGGGAAACAGCCCCATCTGATGCAGCTGTCTCCCTTCCTTTGTCAAGAGATGGACATAGTGCTTCAGTGGAAGGTGGCATTTCTTGAAGGAAGCACTCCATCTTCGGTGCCAGCCCCTGCTGCAGGAAGGAAGGCGATGGCAGACAGGGGCACAGGCACAGCAGGTAATTGCTGTGCCGGGCTCAGGCCTGGCCGGGGCTGTGTGGCAGCAGCTCTTCCCCCAGGGCCTGCCCTTGCCTGGCCCGGCAGCAGCCAAAGCTGGAGGCGCCTCGGCTTCCAGGCCTCTGGAGCTGGTTCAGAGCCCCGGGGAAACGGGACTGGTGCAGCAACGTCCCTGGCGCTGCAGCTGCTGCAGAGCTGGCCCTGAGTGCCCAGAGGCCCAAGGCACAGGAGCAGCCCCGAGCGGGAGCCCTGCCGTCAGCCCAGGGCCAGAGCCAGCCCTGGCACACAATGGAAACAGTTCTCATCTTGGTTTGCTTCCAGACTGGGATGCTGGGAAGGATTCTCCATTAGCCTGGCGCTCTGAAGTTGTGAAGCCCTCTGAGCATTCTGCAGGTATGTTCTCACTGTCCCACCAAGGCGTAATGTTTGACTGACTGGTAAGAACCAGGTGACAGAAGCTTCTGTGGCTGTTGTGTTACAGGCGTGTCTGCAGGGACGACCTCACCAACTCCTACCTTGGATGCTGCACAAAAGGCCAGCTCCCATGGCAGGGGTGAGTAGTGTGTCCCTGCTGACCCCTCAGGCTGAGCCCTGCTTTTGTGGGGTCCATTCCTGGGAAATGGAACTACTTTCTCTTAAGGTCCTCTGACAGGAGAGACCAAAGACATGGCAGGCAGGAAATTCCAGGACCCATTAGAAATCATGTGGCAAATGCTGAAGGAATGTCTGCAGAGAAGACAAGGTGGGTGCATTTCCCTCATGCTGCTCCTGGGACTCAGCAGCCGGGGGCTTTGGCTGCACATCTGGACACGCCGTGCCTGGCACAGCAGGAAGGGATCCCTGGCACCCTCGCTGCCCCGCTGCTGCTTTCACGCCCTGCAGGGCTGTTTGCCAGCCTGGCCTGGCTGCAGCTTCTGCCCAGCCTCTGCAGGAAGGCATTTGGCATCAGCTGGCAGACAGCCCCAATTGCACCACAGGCCATGCCCACCCTCAGATGCCCTGCAATTTCCTGGTGCCCAGGCAGATCAGATGTTGGGGCTGTTTGGGGAAGGAAGCAGCCTTGGGTTGTCCCAAAATCCTGGGTGTTTTCTGATCCTTATGCATTCCTTTCACAAGTGATGCCTCCTGAAATTGTCCCCTTCCCCATTCCCAGTCAGGAATGTTTTCATCTGATCCAGCTGTCTCTTTTCCATTCTCCAGAAATGAAAGGAGAGCCTGCGGAGAAAGAAGCATTTCCCGGAGGAAGCAGTGGTTGCATGCCAGCCTCAGCTCCAGGAAGGGAGGCCATGCCAGGCACAGGCACAGGAGGTAATTGCTGTGCCTCTGGGCCTGAGCCCTGCTGAGGCTTGAGCTGCCCTCTCTGCTGTTTGGCAGTGCGGGCACAGCCTGGACTAGAGCAGCACAGCCCAGGGGAATTATCCCGAGCAGGCTCAGGGCACTGAGCAGTCCTGCTGGGGTCCCTCCAAGGGAGACATGTCCTGAAACCTGGGAGTGACTGCACGGGGTGCCCACGGTGGGGAAAGGACAGAGGGGGAGAGCAAGGCTCCAGTGTGTCCTGAGAGGGCCTGGCTGTTTGCCCTTGGGATCTGGGGGGTTTCCCCACAGAAGGAGGGCAGGAGGGACAGAGGGAGGGCAGGATGGATAGCTGTGGCACTGCCTGCTGCAGTTTTCCCCCATGCTTTAGGGAGGATTTCGTCTGTGTGTGAGGGGGAGAGTTCCAGGTCCCTGCACTGCTGCAGCCACCCCTCCCAGGGATGTTGCTGAGGGCAGGGAAAGAGTGTGGAGAGTGACCAGGAGCCAGCCCAGAGCTCCCCAGGCCCCTGGGCAGCTTTGGCCATGTCTATTCACATCTGGCTCCCATGGCCTTAGCCGACTCCCTGGCAGTGCCCAGTTCCCTGGGGCAGAAAGAGATCCCAGCACACACTGGAAAATGTTCTCATCTGTGCTGCATTGTAGATGAGGGTGCTGGGAAGGCTTCTCCATCAGCTTGGATGAAGAAAGTTTTGAAGCCCTTGGAGCCTCCTGCAGGTATGTTCTCAGTGTGCCACCAAGGAAGAATTGTAGACAAGCGGGCAGGCACCAGGTGACAGAAGCTTCTGTGGCTGTTGTGTTACAGATGTGTCTACAGGGAAGACTTCTCCAGCTTCTCCAGCTGCTACCTTGGATGCTGCACTCAAGCCCAGCTCCCATCTCAGGGGTGAGTAGTGTGTCCCTGCTGACCCCACAGGCTGAGCCCTGCTTTTCTGGGATCCATTCCTGGGAAATGGAACTATTTTTCTCTAAGGTACTCCAACAGGGAAAATCCAAGATACAACAGATAAGATATCCCTGGAACCATCCAAACAGATGAGGCAAGAGCAGAAGGAACCCCTGCAGGCAAGAGAAGGTGGGTGCATTTCCCTCATGCTTCCCCTGGGAGTCAGCAGCCGGGGGCTTTGGCTGCACATCTGGACACGCCGTGCCTGGCACAGTGGGAAGGGATCCATGGCAGCCTCGCTGCCCCGCTGCTGCTTTCACGCCCTGCAGGGCTGTTTCCCAGCCTGGCCTGGCTGCAGCTTCTGCCCAGCCTCTGTAGGAAGTTATTGGGCATCAGCTGACAGGCCATGCCCAAACTGTAACACACCCTGAGATCCCCCACTATATCCAGCCCTGCAGATTAGGAAAAGGGTGGCTGTTTGGTGGTGGAAGTGCTCTCATCATGCCACTGTAACCTGGCCATTTTCCTGCTCCATAAATTTCACAAATATTACCTCTGATGCCACCACCCAAGTGGGAAACAGCCCCATCTGATGCAGCTGTCTCCCTTCCTTTGTCAAGAGATGGACATAGTGCTTCAGTGGAAGGTGGCATTTCTTGAAGGATGTACTCCATCTTCGGTGCGAGCCCCTGCTGCAGGAAGGAAGGCGATGGCAGACACGGGCACAGGCACAGCAGGTAATTGCTGTGCCGGGCTCAGCCCTGGCCGGGGCTGTGTGGCAGCAGCTCTTCTCCCAGGGCCTGCCCTTGCTCGGCCCGGCAGCAGCCAAAGCTGGAGGCGCCTCGGCTTCCAGGCCTCTGGAGCTGGTTCAGAGCCCCGGGGAAACGGGACTGGTGCAGCAACGTCCCTGGCGCTGCAGCTGCTGCAGAGCTGGCCCTGAGTGCCCAGAGGCCCAAGGCACAGGAGCAGCCCCGAGCGGGAGCCCTGCCGCCAGCCCAGGGCCAGAGCCAGCCCTGGCACACAATGGAAACAGTTCTCATCTTGGTTTGCTTCCAGAGTGGGATGCTGGGAAGGATTCTCCATTAGCCTGGCGCTCTGAAGTTGTGAAGCCCTCTGAGCATTCTGCAGGTATGTTCTCACTGTCCCACCAAGGCGTAATGTTTGACTGACTGGTAAGAACCAGGTGACAGAAGCTTCTGTGGCTGTTGTGTTACAGGCGTGTCTGCAGGGACGACCTCACCAACTCCTACCTTGGATGCTGCACAAAAGGCCAGCTCCCATGGCAGGGGTGAGTAGTGTGTCCCTGCTGACCCCTCAGGCTGAGCCCTGCTTTTGTGGGGTCCATTCCTGGGAAATGGAACTACTTTCTCTTAAGGTCCTCTGACAGGAGAGACCAAAGACATGGCAGGCAGGAAATTCCAGGACCCATTAGAAATCATGTGGCAAATGCTGAAGGAATGTCTGCAGAGAAGACAAGGTGGGTGCATTTCCCTCATGCTGCTCCTGGGACTCAGCAGCCAGGAGCTTTGGCTGCACATCTGGACACGCCGTGCCCGGCACAGCAGGAAGGGATCCATGGCAGCCTCGCTGCCCCGCTGTTGCTTTCACGCCCTGCAGGGCTGTTTCCCAGCCTGGCCTGGCTGCAGCTTCTGCCCAGCCTCTGCAGGAAGGCATTTGGCATCAGCTGGCAGACAGCCCCAATTGCACCACAGGCCATGCCCACCCTCAGATGCCCTGCAATTTCCTGGTGCCCAGGCAGATCAGATGTTGGTGCTGTTTGGGGAAGGAAGCAGCCTTGGGTTGTCCCAAAATCCTGGGTGTTTTCTGATCCTTATGCATTCCTTTCACAAGTGATGCCTCCTGAAATTGTCCCCTTCCCCATTCCCAGTCAGGAATGTTTTCATCTGATCCAGCTGTCTCTTTTCCATTCTCCAGAAATGAAAGGAGAGCCTGCGGAGAAAGAAGCATTTCCCGGAGGAAGCAGTGGTTGCATGCCAGCCTCAGCTCCAGGAAGGGAGGCCATGCCAGGCACAGGCACAGGAGGTAATTGCTGTGCCTCTGGGCCTGAGCCCTGCTGAGGCTTGAGCTGCCCTCTCTGCTGTTTGGCAGTGCGGGCACAGCCTGGACTAGAGCAGCACAGCCCAGGGGAATTATCCCGAGCAGGCTCAGGGCACTGAGCAGTCCTGCTGGGGTCCCTCCATGGGAGACATGTCCTGAAACCTGGGAGTGACTGCACGGGGTGCCCACGGTGGGGAAAGGACAGAGGGGGAGAGCAAGGCTCCAGTGTGTCCTGAGAGGGCCTGGCTGTTTGCCCTTGGGATCTGGGGGGTTTCCCCACAGAAGGAGGGCAGGAGGGACAGAGGGAGGGCAGGATGGATAGCTGTGGCACTGCCTGCTGCAGTTTTCCCCCATGCTTTAGGGAGGATTTCTTCTGTGTGTGAGGGGGAGAGTTCCAGGTCCCTGCACTGCTGCAGCCACCCCTCCCAGGGATGTTGCTGAGGGCAGGGAAAGAGTGTGGAGAGTGACCAGGAGCCAGCCCAGAGCTCCCCAGGCCCCTGGGCAGCTTTGGCCATGTCTATTCACATCTGGCTCCCATGGCCTTACCCGACTCCCTGGCAGTGCCCAGTTCCCTGGGGCAGAAAGAGATCCCAGCACACACTGGAAAATGTTCTCATCTGTGCTGCATTGTAGATGAGGGTGCTGGGAAGGCTTCTCCATCAGCTTGGATGAAGAAAGTTTTGAAGCCCTTGGAGCCTCCTGCAGGTATGTTCTCAGTGTGCCACCAAGGAAGAATTGTAGACAAGCGGGCAGGCACCAGGTGACAGAAGCTTCTGTGGCTGTTGTGTTACAGATGTGTCTACAGGGAAGACTTCTCCAGCTTCTCCAGCTGCTACCTTGGATGCTGCACTCAAGCCCAGCTCCCATCTCAGGGGTGAGTAGTGTGTCCCTGCTGACCCCACAGGCTGAGCCCTGCTTTTCTGGGATCCATTCCTGGGAAATGGAACTATTTTTCTCTAAGGTACTCCAACAGGGAAAATCCAAGATACAACAGATAAGATATCCCTGGAACCATCCAAACAGATGAGGCAAGAGCAGAAGGAACCCCTGCAGGCAAGAGAAGGTGGGTGCATTTCCCTCATGCTTCCCCTGGGAGTCAGCAGCCGGGGGCTTTGGCTGCACATCTGAACAGGCCGTGCCTGGCACAGCGGGAAGGGATCCATGGCAGCCTCGCTGCCCCGCTGCTGCTTTCACGCCCTGCAGGGCTGTTTCCCAGCCTGGCCTGGCTGCAGCTTCTGCCCAGCCTGTGTAGGAAGTTATTGGGCATCAGCTGACAGGCCATGCCCAAACTGTAACACACCCTGAGATCCCCCACTATATCCAGCCCTGCAGATTAGGAAAAGGGTGGCTGTTTGGTGGTGGAAGTGCTCTCATCATGCCACTGTAACCTGGCCATTTTCCTGCTCCATAAATTTCACAAATATTACCTCTGATGCCACCACCCAAGTGGGGAACAGCCCCATCTGATGCAGCTGTCTCCCTTCCTTTGTCAAGAGATGGACATAGTGCTTCAGTGGAAGGTGGCATTTCTTGAAGGAAGCACTCCATCTTCGGTGCCAGCCCCTGCTGCAGGAAGGAAGGCGATGGCAGACAGGGGCACAGGCACAGCAGGTAATTGCTGTGCCGGGCTCAGGCCTGGCCGGGGCTGTGTGGCAGCAGCTCTTCCCCCAGGGCCTGCCCTTGCCTGGCCCGGCAGCAGCCAAAGCTGGAGGCGCCTCGGCTTCCAGGCCTCTGGAGCTGGTTCAGAGCCCCGGGGAAACGGGACTGGTGCAGCAACGTCCCTGGCGCTGCAGCTGCTGCAGAGCTGGCCCTGAGTGCCCAGAGGCCCAAGGCACAGGAGCAGCCCCGAGCGGGAGCCCTGCCGTCAGCCCAGGGCCAGAGCCAGCCCTGGCACACAATGGAAACAGTTCTCATCTTGGTTTGCTTCCAGACTGGGATGCTGGGAAGGATTCTCCATTAGCCTGGCGCTCTGAAGTTGTGAAGCCCTCTGAGCATTCTGCAGGTATGTTCTCACTGTCCCACCAAGGCGTAATGTTTGACTGACTGGTAAGAACCAGGTGACAGAAGCTTCTGTGGCTGTTGTGTTACAGGCGTGTCTGCAGGGACGACCTCACCAACTCCTACCTTGGATGCTGCACAAAAGGCCAGCTCCCATGGCAGGGGTGAGTAGTGTGTCCCTGCTGACCCCTCAGGCTGAGCCCTGCTTTTGTGGGGTCCATTCCTGGGAAATGGAACTACTTTCTCTTAAGGTCCTCTGACAGGAGAGACCAAAGACATGGCAGGCAGGAAATTCCAGGACCCATTAGAAATCATGTGGCAAATGCTGAAGGAATGTCTGCAGAGAAGACAAGGTGGGTGCATTTCCCTCATGCTGCTCCTGGGACTCAGCAGCCGGGGGCTTTGGCTGCACATCTGGACACGCCGTGCCCGGCACAGCAGGAAGGGATCCCTGGCACCCTCGCTGCCCCGCTGCTGCTTTCACACCCTGCAGGGCTGTTTGCCAGCCTGGCCTGGCTGCAGCTTCTGCCCAGCCTCTGCAGGAAGGCATTTGGCATCAGCTGGCAGACAGCCCCAATTGCACCACAGGCCATGCCCACCCTCAGATGCCCTGCAATTTCCTGGTGCCCAGGCAGATCAAATGTTGGGGCTGTTTGGGGAAGGAAGCAGCCTTGGGTTGTCCCAAAATCCTGGGTGTTTTCTGATCCTTATGCATTCCTTTCACAAGTGATGCCTCCTGAAATTGTCCCCTTCCCCATTCCCAGTCAGGAATGTTTTCATCTGATCCAGCTGTCTCTTTTCCATTCTCCAGAAATGAAAGGAGAGCCTGCGGAGAAAGAAGCATTTCCCGGAGGAAGCAGTGGTTGCATGCCAGCCTCAGCTCCAGGAAGGGAGGCCATGCCAGGCACAGGCACAGGAGGTAATTGCTGTGCCTCTGGGCCTGAGCCCTGCTGAGGCTTGAGCTGCCCTCTCTGCTGTTTGGCAGTGCGGGCACAGCCTGGACTAGAGCAGCACAGCCCAGGGGAATTATCCCGAGCAGGCTCAGGGCACTGAGCAGTCCTGCTGGGGTCCCTCCAAGGGAGACATGTCCTGAAACCTGGGAGTGACTGCACGGGGTGCCCATGGTGGGGAAAGGACAGAGGGGGAGAGCAAGGCTCCAGTGTGTCCTGAGAGGGCCTGGCTGTTTGCCCTTGGGATCTGGGGGGTTTCCCCACAGAAGGAGGGCAGGAGGGACAGAGGGAGGGCAGGATGGATAGCTGTGGCACTGCCTGCTGCAGTTTTCCCCCATGCTTTAGGGAGGATTTCGTCTGTGTGTGAGGGGGAGAGTTCCAGGTCCCTGCACTGCTGCAGCCACCCCTCCCAGGGATGTTGCTGAGGGCAGGGAAAGAGTGTGGAGAGTGACCAGGAGCCAGCCCAGAGCTCCCCAGGCCCCTGGGCAGCTTTGGCCATGTCTATTCACATCTGGCTCCCATGGCCTTACCCGACTCCCTGGCAGTGCCCAGTTCCCTGGGGCAGAAAGAGATCCCAGCACACACTGGAAAATGTTCTCATCTGTGCTGCATTGTAGATGAGGGTGCTGGGAAGGCTTCTCCATCAGCTTGGATGAAGAAAGTTTTGAAGCCCTTGGAGCCTCCTGCAGGTATGTTCTCAGTGTGCCACCAAGGAAGAATTGTAGACAAGCGGGCAGGCACCAGGTGACAGAAGCTTCTGTGGCTGTTGTGTTACAGATGTGTCTACAGGGAAGACTTCTCCAGCTTCTCCAGCTGCTACCTTGGATGCTGCACTCAAGCCCAGCTCCCATCTCAGGGGTGAGTAGTGTGTCCCTGCTGACCCCACAGGCTGAGCCCTGCTTTTCTGGGATCCATTCCTGGGAAATGGAACTATTTTTCTCTAAGGTACTCCAACAGGGAAAATCCAAGATACAACAGATAAGATATCCCTGGAACCATCCAAACAGATGAGGCAAGAGCAGAAGGAACCCCTGCAGGCAAGAGAAGGTGGGTGCATTTCCCTCATGCTTCCCCTGGGAGTCAGCAGCCGGGGGCTTTGGCTGCACATCTGGACACGCCGTGCCTGGCACAGTGGGAAGGGATCCATGGCAGCCTCGCTGCCCTGCTGCTGCTTTCACGCCCTGCAGGGCTGTTTCCCAGCCTGGCCTGGCTGCAGCTTCTGCCCAGCCTCTGTAGGAAGTTATTGGGCATCAGCTGACAGGCCATGCCCAAACTGTAACACACCCTGAGATCCCCCACTATATCCAGCCCTGCAGATTAGGAAAAGGGTGGCTGTTTGGTGGTGGAAGTGCTCTCATCATGCCACTGTAACCTGGCCATTTTCCTGCTCCATAAATTTCACAAATATTACCTCTGATGCCACCACCCAAGTGGGAAACAGCCCCATCTGATGCAGCTGTCTCCCTTCCTTTGTCAAGAGATGGACATAGTGCTTCAGTGGAAGGTGGCATTTCTTGAAGGATGTACTCCATCTTCGGTGCGAGCCCCTGCTGCAGGAAGGAAGGCGATGGCAGACACGGGCACAGGCACAGCAGGTAATTGCTGTGCCGGGCTCAGCCCTGGCCGGGGCTGTGTGGCAGCAGCTCTTCTCCCAGGGCCTGCCCTTGCTCGGCCCGGCAGCAGCCAAAGCTGGAGGCGCCTCGGCTTCCAGGCCTCTGGAGCTGGTTCAGAGCCCCGGGGAAACGGGACTGGTGCAGCAACGTCCCTGGCGCTGCAGCTGCTGCGGAGCTGGCCCTGAGTGCCCAGAGGCCCAAGGCACAGGAGCAGCCCCGAGCGGGAGCCCTGCCGCCAGCCCAGGGCCAGAGCCAGCCCTGGCACACAATGGAAACAGTTCTCATCTTGGTTTGCTTCCAGAGTGGGATGCTGGGAAGGATTCTCCATTAGCCTGGCGCTCTGAAGTTGTGAAGCCCTCTGAGCATTCTGCAGGTATGTTCTCACTGTCCCACCAAGGCGTAATGTTTGACTGACTGGTAAGAACCAGGTGACAGAAGCTTCTGTGGCTGTTGTGTTACAGGCGTGTCTGCAGGGACGACCTCACCAACTCCTACCTTGGATGCTGCACAAAAGGCCAGCTCCCATGGCAGGGGTGAGTAGTGTGTCCCTGCTGACCCCTCAGGCTGAGCCCTGCTTTTGTGGGGTCCATTCCTGGGAAATGGAACTACTTTCTCTTAAGGTCCTCTGACAGGAGAGACCAAAGACATGGCAGGCAGGAAATTCCAGGACCCATTAGAAATCATGTGGCAAATGCTGAAGGAATGTCTGCAGAGAAGACAAGGTGGGTGCATTTCCCTCATGCTGCTCCTGGGACTCAGCAGCCAGGAGCTTTGGCTGCACATCTGGACACGCCGTGCCCGGCACAGCAGGAAGGGATCCATGGCAGCCTCGCTGCCCCGCTGTTGCTTTCACGCCCTGCAGGGCTGTTTGCCAGCCTGGCCTGGCTGCAGCTTCTGCCCAGCCTCTGCAGGAAGGCATTTGGCATCAGCTGGCAGACAGCCCCAATTGCACCACAGGCCATGCCCACCCTCAGATGCCCTGCAATTTCCTGGTGCCCAGGCAGATCAGATGTTGGTGCTGTTTGGGGAAGGAAGCAGCCTTGGGTTGTCCCAAAATCCTGGGTGTTTTCTGATCCTTATGCATTCCTTTCACAAGTGATGCCTCCTGAAATTGTCCCCTTCCCCATTCCCAGTCAGGAATGTTTTCATCTGATCCAGCTGTCTCTTTTCCATTCTCCAGAAATGAAAGGAGAGCCTGCGGAGAAAGAAGCATTTCCCGGAGGAAGCAGTGGTTGCATGCCAGCCTCAGCTCCAGGAAGGGAGGCCATGCCAGGCACAGGCACAGGAGGTAATTGCTGTGCCTCTGGGCCTGAGCCCTGCTGAGGCTTGAGCTGCCCTCTCTGCTGTTTGGCAGTGCGGGCACAGCCTGGACTAGAGCAGCACAGCCCAGGGGAATTATCCCGAGCAGGCTCAGGGCACTGAGCAGTCCTGCTGGGGTCCCTCCATGGGAGACATGTCCTGAAACCTGGGAGTGACTGCACGGGGTGCCCACGGTGGGGAAAGGACAGAGGGGGAGAGCAAGGCTCCAGTGTGTCCTGAGAGGGCCTGGCTGTTTGCCCTTGGGATCTGGGGGGTTTCCCCACAGAAGGAGGGCAGGAGGGACAGAGGGAGGGCAGGATGGATAGCTGTGGCACTGCCTGCTGCAGTTTTCCCCCATGCTTTAGGGAGGATTTCTTCTGTGTGTGAGGGGGAGAGTTCCAGGTCCCTGCACTGCTGCAGCCACCCCTCCCAGGGATGTTGCTGAGGGCAGGGAAAGAGTGTGGAGAGTGACCAGGAGCCAGCCCAGAGCTCCCCAGGCCCCTGGGCAGCTTTGGCCATGTCCATTCACATCTGGCTCCCATGGCCTTACCCGACTCCCTGGCAGTGCCCAGTTCCCTGGGGCAGAAAGAGATCCCAGCACACACTGGAAAATGTTCTCATCTGTGCTGCATTGTAGATGAGGGTGCTGGGAAGGCTTCTCCATCAGCTTGGATGAAGAAAGTTTTGAAGCCCTTGGAGCCTCCTGCAGGTATGTTCTCAGTGTGCCACCAAGGAAGAATTGTAGACAAGCGGGCAGGCACCAGGTGACAGAAGCTTCTGTGGCTGTTGTGTTACAGATGTGTCTACAGGGAAGACTTCTCCAGCTTCTCCAGCTGCTACCTTGGATGCTGCACTCAAGCCCAGCTCCCATCTCAGGGGTGAGTATTGTGTCCCTGCTGACCCCACAGGCTGAGCCCTGCTTTTCTGGGATCCATTCCTGGGAAATGGAACTATTTTTCTCTAAGGTACTCCAACAGGGAAAATCCAAGATACAACAGATAAGATATCCCTGGAACCATCCAAACAGATGAGGCAAGAGCAGAAGGAACCCCTGCAGGCAAGAGAAGGTGGGTGCATTTCCCTCATGCTTCCCCTGGGAGTCAGCAGCCGGGGGCTTTGGCTGCACATCTGGACAGGCCGTGCCTGGCACAGCGGGAAGGGATCCATGGCAGCCTCGCTGCCCCGCTGCTGCTTTCACGCCCTGCAGGGCTGTTTCCCAGCCTGGCCTGGCTGCAGCTTCTGCCCAGCCTGTGTAGGAAGTTATTGGGCATCAGCTGACAGGCCATGCCCAAACTGTAACACACCCTGAGATCCCCCACTATATCCAGCCCTGCAGATTAGGAAAAGGGTGGCTGTTTGGTGGTGGAAGTGCTCTCATCATGCCACTGTAACCTGGCCATTTTCCTGCTCCATAAATTTCACAAATATTACCTCTGATGCCACCACCCAAGTGGGAAACAGCCCCATCTGATGCAGCTGTCTCCCTTCCTTTGTCAAGAGATGGACATAGTGCTTCAGTGGAAGGTGGCATTTCTTGAAGGAAGCACTCCATCTTCGGTGCCAGCCCCTGCTGCAGGAAGGAAGGCGATGGCAGACACGGGCACAGGCACAGCAGGTAATTGCTGTGCCGGGCTCAGGCCTGGCCGGGGCTGTGTGGCAGCAGCTCTTCCCCCAGGGCCTGCCCTTGCCTGGCCCGGCAGCAGCCAAAGCTGGAGGCGCCTCGGCTTCCAGGCCTCTGGAGCTGGTTCAGAGCCCCGGGGAAACGGGACTGGTGCAGCAACGTCCCTGGCGCTGCAGCTGCTGCAGAGCTGGCCCTGAGTGTCCAGAGGCCCAAGGCACAGGAGCAGCCCCGAGCGGGAGCCCTGCCGTCAGCCCAGGGCCAGAGCCAGCCCTGGCACACAATGGAAACAGTTCTCATCTTGGTTTGCTTCCAGAGTGGGATGCTGGGAAGGATTCTCCATTAGCCTGGCGCTCTGAAGTTGTGAAGCCCTCTGAGCATTCTGCAGGTATGTTCTCACTGTCCCACCAAGGCGTAATGTTTGACTGACTGGTAAGAACCAGGTGACAGAAGCTTCTGTGGCTGTTGTGTTACAGGCGTGTCTGCAGGGACGACCTCACCAACTCCTACCTTGGATGCTGCACAAAAGGCCAGCTCCCATGGCAGGGGTGAGTAGTGTGTCCCTGCTGACCCCTCAGGCTGAGCCCTGCTTTTGTGGGGTCCATTCCTGGGAAATGGAACTACTTTCTCTTAAGGTCCTCTGACAGGAGAGACCAAAGACATGGCAGGCAGGAAATTCCAGGACCCATTAGAAATCATGTGGCAAATGCTGAAGGAATGTCTGCAGAGAAGACAAGGTGGGTGCATTTCCCTCATGCTGCTCCTGGGACTCAGCAGCCGGGGGCTTTGGCTGCACATCTGGACACGCCGTGCCCGGCACAGCAGGAAGGGATCCCTGGCAGCCTCGCTGCCCCGCTGCTGCTTTCACGCCCTGCAGGGCTGTTTGCCAGCCTGGCCTGGCTGCAGCTTCTGCCCAGCCTCTGCAGGAAGGCATTTGGCATCAGCTGGCAGACAGCCCCAAATGCACCACAGGCCATGCCCACCCTCAGATGCCCTGCAATTTCCTGGTGCCCAGGCAGATCAGATGTTGGGGCTGTTTGGGGAAGGAAGCAGCCTTGGGTTGTCCCAAAATCCTGGGTGTTTTCTGATCCTTATGCATTCCTTTCACAAGTGATGCCTCCTGAAATTGTCCCCTTCCCCATTCCCAGTCAGGAATGTTTTCATCTGATCCAGCTGTCTCTTTTCCATTCTCCAGAAATGAAAGGAGAGCCTGCGGAGAAAGAAGCATTTCCCGGAGGAAGCAGTGGTTGCATGCCAGCCTCAGCTCCAGGAAGGGAGGCCATGCCAGGCACAGGCACAGGAGGTAATTGCTGTGCCTCTGGGCCTGAGCCCTGCTGAGGCTTGAGCTGCCCTCTCTGCTGTTTGGCAGTGCGGGCACAGCCTGGACTAGAGCAGCACAGCCCAGGGGAATTATCCCGAGCAGGCTCAGGGCACTGAGCAGTCCTGCTGGGGTCCCTCCAAGGGAGACATGTCCTGAAACCTGGGAGTGACTGCACGGGGTGCCCACGGTGGGGAAAGGACAGAGGGGGAGAGCAAGGCTCCAGTGTGTCCTGAGAGGGCCTGGCTGTTTGCCCTTGGGATCTGGGGGGTTTCCCCACAGAAGGAGGGCAGGAGGGACAGAGGGAGGGCAGGATGGATAGCTGTGGCACTGCCTGCTGCAGTTTTCCCCCATGCTTTAGGGAGGATTTCGTCTGTGTGTGAGGGGGAGAGTTCCAGGTCCCTGCACTGCTGCAGCCACCCCTCCCAGGGATGTTGCTGAGGGCAGGGAAAGAGTGTGGAGAGTGACCAGGAGCCAGCCCAGAGCTCCCCAGGCCCCTGGGCAGCTTTGGCCATGTCTATTCACATCTGGCTCCCATGGCCTTACCTGACTCCCTGGCAGTGCCCAGTTCCCTGGGGCAGAAAGAGATCCCAGCACACACTGGAAAATGTTCTCATCTGTGCTGCATTGTAGATGAGGGTGCTGGGAAGGCTTCTCCATCAGCTTGGATGAAGAAAGTTTTGAAGCCCTTGGAGCCTCCTGCAGGTATGTTCTCAGTGTGCCACCAAGGAAGAATTGTAGACAAGCGGGCAGGCACCAGGTGACAGAAGCTTCTGTGGCTGTTGTGTTACAGATGTGTCTACAGGGAAGACTTCTCCAGCTTCTCCAGCTGCTACCTTGGATGCTGCACTCAAGCCCAGCTCCCATCTCAGGGGTGAGTAGTGTGTCCCTGCTGACCCCACAGGCTGAGCCCTGCTTTTCTGGGATCCATTCCTGGGAAATGGAACTATTTTTCTCTAAGGTACTCCAACAGGGAAAATCCAAGATACAACAGATAAGATATCCCTGGAACCATCCAAACAGATGAGGCAAGAGCAGAAGGAACCCCTGCAGGCAAGAGAAGGTGGGTGCATTTCCCTCATGCTTCCCCTGGGAGTCAGCAGCCGGGGGCTTTGGCTGCACATCTGGACACGCCGTGCCTGGCACAGTGGGAAGGGATCCATGGCAGCCTTGCTGCCCCGCTGCTGCTTTCACGCCCTGCAGGGCTGTTTCCCAGCCTGGCCTGGCTGCAGCTTCTGCCCAGCCTCTGTAGGAAGTTATTGGGCATCAGCTGACAGGCCATGCCCAAACTGTAACACACCCTGAGATCCCCCACTATATCCAGCCCTGCAGATTAGGAAAAGGGTGGCTGTTTGGTGGTGGAAGTGCTCTCATCATGCCACTGTAACCTGGCCATTTTCCTGCTCCATAAATTTCACAAATATTACCTCTGATGCCACCACCCAAGTGGGAAACAGCTCCATCTGATGCAGCTGTCTCCCTTCCTTTGTCAAGAGATGGACATAGTGCTTCAGTGGAAGGTGGCATTTCTTGAAGGAAGCACTCCATCTTCGGTGCCAGCCCCTGCTGCAGGAAGGAAGGCGATGGCAGACAGGGGCACAGGCACAGCAGGTAATTGCTGTGCCGGGCTCAGGCCTGGCCGGGGCTGTGTGGCAGCAGCTCTTCCCCCAGGGCCTGCCCTTGCCTGGCCCGGCAGCAGCCAAAGCTGGAGGCGCCTCGGCTTCCAGGCCTCTGGAGCTGGTTCAGAGCCCCGGGGAAACGGGACTGGTGCAGCAACGTCCCTGGCGCTGCAGCTGCTGCAGAGCTGGCCCTGAGTGCCCAGAGGCCCAAGGCACAGGAGCAGCCCCGAGCGGGAGCCCTGCCGTCAGCTCAGGGCCAGAGCCAGCCCTGGCACACAATGGAAACAGTTCTCATCTTGGTTTGCTTCCAGAGTGGGATGCTGGGAAGGATTCTCCATTAGCCTGGCGCTCTGAAGTTGTGAAGCCCTCTGAGCATTCTGCAGGTATGTTCTCACTGTCCCACCAAGGCGTAATGTTTGACTGACTGGTAAGAACCAGGTGACAGAAGCTTCTGTGGCTGTTGTGTTACAGGCGTGTCTGCAGGGACGACCTCACCAACTCCTACCTTGGATGCTGCACAAAAGGCCAGCTCCCATGGCAGGGGTGAGTAGTGTGTCCCTGCTGACCCCTCAGGCTGAGCCCTGCTTTTGTGGGGTCCATTCCTGGGAAATGGAACTACTTTCTCTTAAGGTCCTCTGACAGGAGAGACCAAAGACATGGCAGGCAGGAAATTCCAGGACCCATTAGAAATCATGTGGCAAATGCTGAAGGAATGTCTGCAGAGAAGACAAGGTGGGTGCATTTCCCTCATGCTGCTCCTGGGACTCAGCAGCCGGGGGCTTTGGCTGCACATCTGGACACGCCGTGCCCGGCACAGCAGGAAGGGATCCCTGGCACCCTCGCTGCCCCGCTGCTGCTTTCACGCCCTGCAGGGCTGTTTGCCAGCCTGGCCTGGCTGCAGCTTCTGCCCAGCCTCTGCAGGAAGGCATTTGGCATCAGCTGGCAGACAGCCCCAATTGCACCACAGGCCATGCCCACCCTCAGATGCCCTGCAATTTCCTGGTGCCCAGGCAGATCAGATGTTGGGGCTGTTTGGGGAAGGAAGCAGCCTTGGGTTGTCCCAAAATCCTGGGTGTTTTCTGATCCTTATGCATTCCTTTCACAAGTGATGCCTCCTGAAATTGTCCCCTTCCCCATTCCCAGTCAGGAATGTTTTCATCTGATCCAGCTGTCTCTTTTCCATTCTCCAGAAATGAAAGGAGAGCCTGCGGAGAAAGAAGCATTTCCCGGAGGAAGCAGTGGTTGCATGCCAGCCTCAGCTCCAGGAAGGGAGGCCATGCCAGGCACAGGCACAGGAGGTAATTGCTGTGCCTCTGGGCCTGAGCCCTGCTGAGGCTTGAGCTGCCCTCTCTGCTGTTTGGCAGTGCGGGCACAGCCTGGACTAGAGCAGCACAGCCCAGGGGAATTATCCCGAGCAGGCTCAGGGCACTGAGCAGTCCTGCTGGGGTCCCTCCAAGGGAGACATGTCCTGAAACCTGGGAGTGACTGCACGGGGTGCCCACGGTGGGGAAAGGACAGAGGGGGAGAGCAAGGCTCCAGTGTGTCCTGAGAGGGCCTGGCTGTTTGCCCTTGGGATCTGGGGGGTTTCCCCACAGAAGGAGGGCAGGAGGGACAGAGGGAGGGCAGGATGGATAGCTGTGGCACTGCCTGCTGCAGTTTTCCCCCATGCTTTAGGGAGGATTTCGTCTGTGTGTGAGGGGGAGAGTTCCAGGTCCCTGCACTGCTGCAGCCACCCCTCCCAGGGATGTTGCTGAGGGCAGGGAAAGAGTGTGGAGAGTGACCAGGAGCCAGCCCAGAGCTCCCCAGGCCCCTGGGCAGCTTTGGCCATGTCTATTCACATCTGGCTCCCATGGCCTTACCCGACTCCCTGGCAGTGCCCAGTTCCCTGGGGCAGAAAGAGATCCCAGCACACACTGGAAAATGTTCTCATCTGTGCTGCATTGTAGATGAGGGTGCTGGGAAGGCTTCTCCATCAGCTTGGATGAAGAAAGTTTTGAAGCCCTTGGAGCCTCCTGCAGGTATGTTCTCAGTGTGCCACCAAGGAAGAATTGTAGACAAGCGGGCAGGCACCAGGTGACAGAAGCTTCTGTGGCTGTTGTGTTACAGATGTGTCTACAGGGAAGACTTCTCCAGCTTCTCCAGCTGCTACCTTGGATGCTGCACTCAAGCCCAGCTCCCATCTCAGGGGTGAGTAGTGTGTCCCTGCTGACCCCACAGGCTGAGCCCTGCTTTTCTGGGATCCATTCCTGGGAAATGGAACTATTTTTCTCTAAGGTACTCCAACAGGGAAAATCCAAGATACAACAGATAAGATATCCCTGGAACCATCCAAACAGATGAGGCAAGAGCAGAAGGAACCCCTGCAGGCAAGAGAAGGTGGGTGCATTTCCCTCATGCTTCCCCTGGGAGTCAGCAGCCGGGGGCTTTGGCTGCACATCTGGACACGCCGTGCCTGGCACAGTGGGAAGGGATCCATGGCAGCCTTGCTGCCCCGCTGCTGCTTTCACGCCCTGCAGGGCTGTTTCCCAGCCTGGCCTGGCTGCAGCTTCTGCCCAGCCTGTGTAGGAAGTTATTGGGCATCAGCTGACAGGCCATGCCCAAACTGTAACACACCCTGAGATCCCCCACTATATCCAGCCCTGCAGATTAGGAAAAGGGTGGCTGTTTGGTGGTGGAAGTGCTCTCATCATGCCACTGTAACCTGGCCATTTTCCTGCTCCATAAATTTCACAAATATTACCTCTGATGCCACCACCCAAGTGGGAAACAGCTCCATCTGATGCAGCTGTCTCCCTTCCTTTGTCAAGAGATGGACATAGTGCTTCAGTGGAAGGTGGCATTTCTTGAAGGAAGCACTCCATCTTCGGTGCCAGCCCCTGCTGCAGGAAGGAAGGCGATGGCAGACAGGGGCACAGGCACAGCAGGTAATTGCTGTGCCGGGCTCAGGCCTGGCCGGGGCTGTGTGGCAGCAGCTCTTCCCCCAGGGCCTGCCCTTGCCTGGCCCGGCAGCAGCCAAAGCTGGAGGCGCCTCGGCTTCCAGGCCTCTGGAGCTGGTTCAGAGCCCCGGGGAAACGGGACTGGTGCAGCAACGTCCCTGGCGCTGCAGCTGCTGCAGAGCTGGCCCTGAGTGCCCAGAGGCCCAAGGCACAGGAGCAGCCCCGAGCGGGAGCCCTGCCGTCAGCTCAGGGCCAGAGCCAGCCCTGGCACACAATGGAAACAGTTCTCATCTTGGTTTGCTTCCAGAGTGGGATGCTGGGAAGGATTCTCCATTAGCCTGGCGCTCTGAAGTTGTGAAGCCCTCTGAGCATTCTGCAGGTATGTTCTCACTGTCCCACCAAGGCGTAATGTTTGACTGACTGGTAAGAACCAGGTGACAGAAGCTTCTGTGGCTGTTGTGTTACAGGCGTGTCTGCAGGGACGACCTCACCAACTCCTACCTTGGATGCTGCACAAAAGGCCAGCTCCCATGGCAGGGGTGAGTAGTGTGTCCCTGCTGACCCCTCAGGCTGAGCCCTGCTTTTGTGGGGTCCATTCCTGGGAAATGGAACTACTTTCTCTTAAGGTCCTCTGACAGGAGAGACCAAAGACATGGCAGGCAGGAAATTCCAGGACCCATTAGAAATCATGTGGCAAATGCTGAAGGAATGTCTGCAGAGAAGACAAGGTGGGTGCATTTCCCTCATGCTGCTCCTGGGACTCAGCAGCCGGGGGCTTTGGCTGCACATCTGGACACGCCGTGCCCGGCACAGCAGGAAGGGATCCCTGGCACCCTCGCTGCCCCGCTGCTGCTTTCACGCCCTGCAGGGCTGTTTGCCAGCCTGGCCTGGCTGCAGCTTCTGCCCAGCCTCTGCAGGAAGGCATTTGGCATCAGCTGGCAGACAGCCCCAATTGCACCACAGGCCATGCCCACCCTCAGATGCCCTGCAATTTCCTGGTGCCCAGGCAGATCAGATGTTGGGGCTGTTTGGGGAAGGAAGCAGCCTTGGGTTGTCCCAAAATCCTGGGTGTTTTCTGATCCTTATGCATTCCTTTCACAAGTGATGCCTCCTGAAATTGTCCCCTTCCCCATTCCCAGTCAGGAATGTTTTCATCTGATCCAGCTGTCTCTTTTCCATTCTCCAGAAATGAAAGGAGAGCCTGCGGAGAAAGAAGCATTTCCCGGAGGAAGCAGTGGTTGCATGCCAGCCTCAGCTCCAGGAAGGGAGGCCATGCCAGGCACAGGCACAGGAGGTAATTGCTGTGCCTCTGGGCCTGAGCCCTGCTGAGGCTTGAGCTGCCCTCTCTGCTGTTTGGCAGTGCGGGCACAGCCTGGACTAGAGCAGCACAGCCCAGGGGAATTATCCCGAGCAGGCTCAGGGCACTGAGCAGTCCTGCTGGGGTCCCTCCAAGGGAGACATGTCCTGAAACCTGGGAGTGACTGCACGGGGTGCCCACGGTGGGGAAAGGACAGAGGGGGAGAGCAAGGCTCCAGTGTGTCCTGAGAGGGCCTGGCTGTTTGCCCTTGGGATCTGGGGGGTTTCCCCACAGAAGGAGGGCAGGAGGGACAGAGGGAGGGCAGGATGGATAGCTGTGGCACTGCCTGCTGCAGTTTTCCCCCATGCTTTAGGGAGGATTTCGTCTGTGTGTGAGGGGGAGAGTTCCAGGTCCCTGCACTGCTGCAGCCACCCCTCCCAGGGATGTTGCTGAGGGCAGGGAAAGAGTGTGGAGAGTGACCAGGAGCCAGCCCAGAGCTCCCCAGGCCCCTGGGCAGCTTTGGCCATGTCTATTCACATCTGGCTCCCATGGCCTTACCCGACTCCCTGGCAGTGCCCAGTTCCCTGGGGCAGAAAGAGATCCCAGCACACACTGGAAAATGTTCTCATCTGTGCTGCATTGTAGATGAGGGTGCTGGGAAGGCTTCTCCATCAGCTTGGATGAAGAAAGTTTTGAAGCCCTTGGAGCCTCCTGCAGGTATGTTCTCAGTGTGCCACCAAGGAAGAATTGTAGACAAGCGGGCAGGCACCAGGTGACAGAAGCTTCTGTGGCTGTTGTGTTACAGATGTGTCTACAGGGAAGACTTCTCCAGCTTCTCCAGCTGCTACCTTGGATGCTGCACTCAAGCCCAGCTCCCATCTCAGGGGTGAGTAGTGTGTCCCTGCTGACCCCACAGGCTGAGCCCTGCTTTTCTGGGATCCATTCCTGGGAAATGGAACTATTTTTCTCTAAGGTACTCCAACAGGGAAAATCCAAGATACAACAGATAAGATATCCCTGGAACCATCCAAACAGATGAGGCAAGAGCAGAAGGAACCCCTGCAGGCAAGAGAAGGTGGGTGCATTTCCCTCATGCTTCCCCTGGGAGTCAGCAGCCGGGGGCTTTGGCTGCACATCTGGACAGGCCGTGCCTGGCACAGCGGGAAGGGATCCATGGCAGCCTCGCTGCCCCGCTGCTGCTTTCACGCCCTGCAGGGCTGTTTCCCAGCCTGGCCTGGCTGCAGCTTCTGCCCAGCCTGTGTAGGAAGTTATTGGGCATCAGCTGACAGGCCATGCCCAAACTGTAACACACCCTGAGATCCCCCACTATATCCAGCCCTGCAGATTAGGAAAAGGGTGGCTGTTTGGTGGTGGAAGTGCTCTCATCATGCCACTGTAACCTGGCCATTTTCCTGCTCCATAAATTTCACAAATATTACCTCTGATGCCACCACCCAAGTGGGAAACAGCCCCATCTGATGCAGCTGTCTCCCTTCCTTTGTCAAGAGATGGACATAGTGCTTCAGTGGAAGGTGGCATTTCTTGAAGGAAGCACTCCATCTTCGGTGCCAGCCCCTGCTGCAGGAAGGAAGGCGATGGCAGACAGGGGCACAGGCACAGCAGGTAATTGCTGTGCCGGGCTCAGGCCTGGCCGGGGCTGTGTGGCAGCAGCTCTTCCCCCAGGGCCTGCCCTTGCCCGGCCCGGCAGCAGCCAAAGCTGGAGGCGCCTCGGCTTCCAGGCCTCTGGAGCTGGTTCAGAGCCCCGGGGAAACGGGACTGGTGCAGCAACGTCCCTGGCGCTGCAGCTGCTGCAGAGCTGGCCCTGAGTGCCCAGAGGCCCAAGGCACAGGAGCAGCCCCGAGCGGGAGCCCTGCCGTCAGCCCAGGGCCAGAGCCAGCCCTGGCACACAATGGAAACAGTTCTCATCTTGGTTTGCTTCCAGAGTGGGATGCTGGGAAGGATTCTCCATTAGCCTGGCGCTCTGAAGTTGTGAAGCCCTCTGAGCATTCTGCAGGTATGTTCTCACTGTCCCACCAAGGCGTAATGTTTGACTGACTGGTAAGAACCAGGTGACAGAAGCTTCTGTGGCTGTTGTGTTACAGGCGTGTCTGCAGGGACGACCTCACCAACTCCTACCTTGGATGCTGCACAAAAGGCCAGCTCCCATGGCAGGGGTGAGTAGTGTGTCCCTGCTGACCCCTCAGGCTGAGCCCTGCTTTTGTGGGGTCCATTCCTGGGAAATGGAACTACTTTCTCTTAAGGTCCTCTGACAGGAGAGACCAAAGACATGGCAGGCAGGAAATTCCAGGACCCATTAGAAATCATGTGGCAAATGCTGAAGGAATGTCTGCAGAGAAGACAAGGTGGGTGCATTTCCCTCATGCTGCTCCTGGGACTCAGCAGCCGGGGGCTTTGGCTGCACATCTGGACACGCCGTGCCCGGCACAGCAGGAAGGGATCCATGGCAGCCTCGCTGCCCCGCTGCTGCTTTCACGCCCTGCAGGGCTGTTTGCCAGCCTGGCCTGGCTGCAGCTTCTGCCCAGCCTCTGCAGGAAGGCATTTGGCATCAGCTGGCAGACAGCCCCAATTGCACCACAGGCCATGCCCACCCTCAGATGCCCTGCAATTTCCTGGTGCCCAGGCAGATCAGATGTTGGGGCTGTTTGGGGAAGGAAGCAGCCTTGGGTTGTCCCAAAATCCTGGGTGTTTTCTGATCCTTATGCATTCCTTTCACAAGTGATGCCTCCTGAAATTGTCCCCTTCCCCATTCCCAGTCAGGAATGTTTTCATCTGATCCAGCTGTCTCTTTTCCATTCTCCAGAAATGAAAGGAGAGCCTGCGGAGAAAGAAGCATTTCCCGGAGGAAGCAGTGGTTGCATGCCAGCCTCAGCTCCAGGAAGGGAGGCCATGCCAGGCACAGGCACAGGAGGTAATTGCTGTGCCTCTGGGCCTGAGCCCTGCTGAGGCTTGAGCTGCCCTCTCTGCTGTTTGGCAGTGCGGGCACAGCCTGGACTAGAGCAGCACAGCCCAGGGGAATTATCCCGAGCAGGCTCAGGGCACTGAGCAGTCCTGCTGGGGTCCCTCCAAGGGAGACATGTCCTGAAACCTGGGAGTGACTGCACGGGGTGCCCACGGTGGGGAAAGGACAGAGGGGGAGAGCAAGGCTCCAGTGTGTCCTGAGAGGGCCTGGCTGTTTGCCCTTGGGATCTGGGGGGTTTCCCCACAGAAGGAGGGCAGGAGGGACAGAGGGAGGGCAGGATGGATAGCTGTGGCACTGCCTGCTGCAGTTTTCCCCCATGCTTTAGGGAGGATTTCGTCTGTGTGTGAGGGGGAGAGTTCCAGGTCCCTGCACTGCTGCAGCCACCCCTCCCAGGGATGTTGCTGAGGGCAGGGAAAGAGTGTGGAGAGTGACCAGGAGCCAGCCCAGAGCTCCCCAGGCCCCTGGGCAGCTTTGGCCATGTCTATTCACATCTGGCTCCCATGGCCTTACCCGACTCCCTGGCAGTGCCCAGTTCCCTGGGGCAGAAAGAGATCCCAGCACACACTGGAAAATGTTCTCATCTGTGCTGCATTGTAGATGAGGGTGCTGGGAAGGCTTCTCCATCAGCTTGGATGAAGAAAGTTTTGAAGCCCTTGGAGCCTCCTGCAGGTATGTTCTCAGTGTGCCACCAAGGAAGAATTGTAGACAAGCGGGCAGGCACCAGGTGACAGAAGCTTCTGTGGCTGTTGTGTTACAGATGTGTCTACAGGGAAGACTTCTCCAGCTTCTCCAGCTGCTACCTTGGATGCTGCACTCAAGCCCAGCTCCCATCTCAGGGGTGAGTAGTGTGTCCCTGCTGACCCCACAGGCTGAGCCCTGCTTTTCTGGGATCCATTCCTGGGAAATGGAACTATTTTTCTCTAAGGTACTCCAACAGGGAAAATCCAAGATACAACAGATAAGATATCCCTGGAACCATCCAAACAGATGAGGCAAGAGCAGAAGGAACCCCTGCAGGCAAGAGAAGGTGGGTGCATTTCCCTCATGCTTCCCCTGGGAGTCAGCAGCCGGGGGCTTTGGCTGCACATCTGGACACGCCGTGCCTGGCACAGTGGGAAGGGATCCATGGCAGCCTTGCTGCCCCGCTGCTGCTTTCACGCCCTGCAGGGCTGTTTCCCAGCCTGGCCTGGCTGCAGCTTCTGCCCAGCCTGTGTAGGAAGTTATTGGGCATCAGCTGACAGGCCATGCCCAAACTGTAACACACCCTGAGATCCCCCACTATATCCAGCCCTGCAGATTAGGAAAAGGGTGGCTGTTTGGTGGTGGAAGTGCTCTCATCATGCCACTGTAACCTGGCCATTTTCCTGCTCCATAAATTTCACAAATATTACCTCTGATGCCACCACCCAAGTGGGAAACAGCTCCATCTGATGCAGCTGTCTCCCTTCCTTTGTCAAGAGATGGACATAGTGCTTCAGTGGAAGGTGGCATTTCTTGAAGGAAGCACTCCATCTTCGGTGCCAGCCCCTGCTGCAGGAAGGAAGGCGATGGCAGACAGGGGCACAGGCACAGCAGGTAATTGCTGTGCCGGGCTCAGCCCTGGCCGGGGCTGTGTGGCAGCAGCTCTTCCCCCAGGGCCTGCCCTTGCCTGGCCCGGCAGCAGCCAAAGCTGGAGGCGCCTCGGCTTCCAGGCCTCTGGAGCTGGTTCAGAGCCCCGGGGAAACGGGACTGGTGCAGCAACGTCCCTGGCGCTGCAGCTGCTGCAGAGCTGGCCCTGAGTGCCCAGAGGCCCAAGGCACAGGAGCAGCCCCGAGCGGGAGCCCTGCCGTCAGCTCAGGGCCAGAGCCAGCCCTGGCACACAATGGAAACAGTTCTCATCTTGGTTTGCTTCCAGAGTGGGATGCTGGGAAGGATTCTCCATTAGCCTGGCGCTCTGAAGTTGTGAAGCCCTCTGAGCATTCTGCAGGTATGTTCTCACTGTCCCACCAAGGCGTAATGTTTGACTGACTGGTAAGAACCAGGTGACAGAAGCTTCTGTGGCTGTTGTGTTACAGGCGTGTCTGCAGGGACGACCTCACCAACTCCTACCTTGGATGCTGCACAAAAGGCCAGCTCCCATGGCAGGGGTGAGTAGTGTGTCCCTGCTGACCCCTCAGGCTGAGCCCTGCTTTTGTGGGGTCCATTCCTGGGAAATGGAACTACTTTCTCTTAAGGTCCTCTGACAGGAGAGACCAAAGACATGGCAGGCAGGAAATTCCAGGACCCATTAGAAATCATGTGGCAAATGCTGAAGGAATGTCTGCAGAGAAGACAAGGTGGGTGCATTTCCCTCATGCTGCTCCTGGGACTCAGCAGCCGGGGGCTTTGGCTGCACATCTGGACACGCCGTGCCCGGCACAGCAGGAAGGGATCCCTGGCACCCTCGCTGCCCCGCTGCTGCTTTCACGCCCTGCAGGGCTGTTTGCCAGCCTGGCCTGGCTGCAGCTTCTGCCCAGCCTCTGCAGGAAGGCATTTGGCATCAGCTGGCAGACAGCCCCAATTGCACCACAGGCCATGCCCACCCTCAGATGCCCTGCAATTTCCTGGTGCCCAGGCAGATCAGATGTTGGGGCTGTTTGGGGAAGGAAGCAGCCTTGGGTTGTCCCAAAATCCTGGGTGTTTTCTGATCCTTATGCATTCCTTTCACAAGTGATGCCTCCTGAAATTGTCCCCTTCCCCATTCCCAGTCAGGAATGTTTTCATCTGATCCAGCTGTCTCTTTTCCATTCTCCAGAAATGAAAGGAGAGCCTGCGGAGAAAGAAGCATTTCCCGGAGGAAGCAGTGGTTGCATGCCAGCCTCAGCTCCAGGAAGGGAGGCCATGCCAGGCACAGGCACAGGAGGTAATTGCTGTGCCTCTGGGCCTGAGCCCTGCTGAGGCTTGAGCTGCCCTCTCTGCTGTTTGGCAGTGCGGGCACAGCCTGGACTAGAGCAGCACAGCCCAGGGGAATTATCCCGAGCAGGCTCAGGGCACTGAGCAGTCCTGCTGGGGTCCCTCCAAGGGAGACATGTCCTGAAACCTGGGAGTGACTGCACGGGGTGCCCACGGTGGGGAAAGGACAGAGGGGGAGAGCAAGGCTCCAGTGTGTCCTGAGAGGGCCTGGCTGTTTGCCCTTGGGATCTGGGGGGTTTCCCCACAGAAGGAGGGCAGGAGGGACAGAGGGAGGGCAGGATGGATAGCTGTGGCACTGCCTGCTGCAGTTTTCCCCCATGCTTTAGGGAGGATTTCGTCTGTGTGTGAGGGGGAGAGTTCCAGGTCCCTGCACTGCTGCAGCCACCCCTCCCAGGGATGTTGCTGAGGGCAGGGAAAGAGTGTGGAGAGTGACCAGGAGCCAGCCCAGAGCTCCCCAGGCCCCTGGGCAGCTTTGGCCATGTCTATTCACATCTGGCTCCCATGGCCTTACCCGACTCCCTGGCAGTGCCCAGTTCCCTGGGGCAGAAAGAGATCCCAGCACACACTGGAAAATGTTCTCATCTGTGCTGCATTGTAGATGAGGGTGCTGGGAAGGCTTCTCCATCAGCTTGGATGAAGAAAGTTTTGAAGCCCTTGGAGCCTCCTGCAGGTATGTTCTCAGTGTGCCACCAAGGAAGAATTGTAGACAAGCGGGCAGGCACCAGGTGACAGAAGCTTCTGTGGCTGTTGTGTTACAGATGTGTCTACAGGGAAGACTTCTCCAGCTTCTCCAGCTGCTACCTTGGATGCTGCACTCAAGCCCAGCTCCCATCTCAGGGGTGAGTAGTGTGTCCCTGCTGACCCCACAGGCTGAGCCCTGCTTTTCTGGGATCCATTCCTGGGAAATGGAACTATTTTTCTCTAAGGTACTCCAACAGGGAAAATCCAAGATACAACAGATAAGATATCCCTGGAACCATCCAAACAGATGAGGCAAGAGCAGAAGGAACCCCTGCAGGCAAGAGAAGGTGGGTGCATTTCCCTCATGCTTCCCCTGGGAGTCAGCAGCCGGGGGCTTTGGCTGCACATCTGGACAGGCCGTGCCTGGCACAGCGGGAAGGGATCCATGGCAGCCTCGCTGCCCCGCTGCTGCTTTCACGCCCTGCAGGGCTGTTTCCCAGCCTGGCCTGGCTGCAGCTTCTGCCCAGCCTGTGTAGGAAGTTATTGGGCATCAGCTGACAGGCCATGCCCAAACTGTAACACACCCTGAGATCCCCCACTATATCCAGCCCTGCAGATTAGGAAAAGGGTGGCTGTTTGGTGGTGGAAGTGCTCTCATCATGCCACTGTAACCTGGCCATTTTCCTGCTCCATAAATTTCACAAATATTACCTCTGATGCCACCACCCAAGTGGGAAACAGCCCCATCTGATGCAGCTGTCTCCCTTCCTTTGTCAAGAGATGGACATAGTGCTTCAGTGGAAGGTGGCATTTCTTGAAGGAAGCACTCCATCTTCGGTGCCAGCCCCTGCTGCAGGAAGGAAGGCGATGGCAGACAGGGGCACAGGCACAGCAGGTAATTGCTGTGCCGGGCTCAGGCCTGGCCGGGGCTGTGTGGCAGCAGCTCTTCCCCCAGGGCCTGCCCTTGCCCGGCCCGGCAGCAGCCAAAGCTGGAGGCGCCTCGGCTTCCAGGCCTCTGGAGCTGGTTCAGAGCCCCGGGGAAACGGGACTGGTGCAGCAACGTCCCTGGCGCTGCAGCTGCTGCAGAGCTGGCCCTGAGTGCCCAGAGGCCCAAGGCACAGGAGCAGCCCCGAGCGGGAGCCCTGCCGTCAGCCCAGGGCCAGAGCCAGCCCTGGCACACAATGGAAACAGTTCTCATCTTGGTTTGCTTCCAGACTGGGATGCTGGGAAGGATTCTCCATTAGCCTGGCGCTCTGAAGTTGTGAAGCCCTCTGAGCATTCTGCAGGTATGTTCTCACTGTCCCACCAAGGCGTAATGTTTGACTGACTGGTAAGAACCAGGTGACAGAAGCTTCTGTGGCTGTTGTGTTACAGGCGTGTCTGCAGGGACGACCTCACCAACTCCTACCTTGGATGCTGCACAAAAGGCCAGCTCCCATGGCAGGGGTGAGTAGTGTGTCCCTGCTGACCCCTCAGGCTGAGCCCTGCTTTTGTGGGGTCCATTCCTGGGAAATGGAACTACTTTCTCTTAAGGTCCTCTGACAGGAGAGACCAAAGACATGGCAGGCAGGAAATTCCAGGACCCATTAGAAATCATGTGGCAAATGCTGAAGGAATGTCTGCAGAGAAGACAAGGTGGGTGCATTTCCCTCATGCTGCTCCTGGGACTCAGCAGCCGGGGGCTTTGGCTGCACATCTGGACACGCCGTGCCCGGCACAGCAGGAAGGGATCCATGGCAGCCTCGCTGCCCCGCTGCTGCTTTCACGCCCTGCAGGGCTGTTTGCCAGCCTGGCCTGGCTGCAGCTTCTGCCCAGCCTCTGCAGGAAGGCATTTGGCATCAGCTGGCAGACAGCCCCAATTGCACCACAGGCCATGCCCACCCTCAGATGCCCTGCAATTTCCTGGTGCCCAGGCAGATCAGATGTTGGGGCTGTTTGGGGAAGGAAGCAGCCTTGGGTTGTCCCAAAATCCTGGGTGTTTTCTGATCCTTATGCATTCCTTTCACAAGTGATGCCTCCTGAAATTGTCCCCTTCCCCATTCCCAGTCAGGAATGTTTTCATCTGATCCAGCTGTCTCTTTTCCATTCTCCAGAAATGAAAGGAGAGCCTGCGGAGAAAGAAGCATTTCCCGGAGGAAGCAGTGGTTGCATGCCAGCCTCAGCTCCAGGAAGGGAGGCCATGCCAGGCACAGGCACAGGAGGTAATTGCTGTGCCTCTGGGCCTGAGCCCTGCTGAGGCTTGAGCTGCCCTCTCTGCTGTTTGGCAGTGCGGGCACAGCCTGGACTAGAGCAGCACAGCCCAGGGGAATTATCCCGAGCAGGCTCAGGGCACTGAGCAGTCCTGCTGGGGTCCCTCCAAGGGAGACATGTCCTGAAACCTGGGAGTGACTGCACGGGGTGCCCACGGTGGGGAAAGGACAGAGGGGGAGAGCAAGGCTCCAGTGTGTCCTGAGAGGGCCTGGCTGTTTGCCCTTGGGATCTGGGGGGTTTCCCCACAGAAGGAGGGCAGGAGGGACAGAGGGAGGGCAGGATGGATAGCTGTGGCACTGCCTGCTGCAGTTTTCCCCCATGCTTTAGGGAGGATTTCTTCTGTGTGTGAGGGGGAGAGTTCCAGGTCCCTGCACTGCTGCAGCCACCCCTCCCAGGGATGTTGCTGAGGGCAGGGAAAGAGTGTGGAGAGTGACCAGGAGCCAGCCCAGAGCTCCCCAGGCCCCTGGGCAGCTTTGGCCATGTCTATTCACATCTGGCTCCCATGGCCTTACCCGACTCCCTGGCAGTGCCCAGTTCTCTGTGGCAGAAAGAGATCCCAGCACACACTGGAAAATGTTCTCATCTGTGCTGCATTGTAGATGAGGGTGCTGGGAAGGCTTCTCCATCAGCTTGGATGAAGAAAGTTTTGAAGCCCTTGGAGCCTCCTGCAGGTATGTTCTCAGTGTGCCACCAAGGAAGAATTGTAGACAAGTGGGCAGGCACCAGGTGACAGAAGCTTCTGTGGCTGTTGTGTTACAGATGTGTCTACAGGGAAGACTTCTCCAGCTTCTCCAGCTGCTACCTTGGATGCTGCACTCAAGCCCAGCTCCCATCTCAGGGGTGAGTAGTGTGTCCCTGCTGACCCCACAGGCTGAGCCCTGCTTTTCTGGGATCCATTCCTGGGAAATGGAACTATTTTTCTCTAAGGTACTCCAACAGGGAAAATCCAAGATACAACAGATAAGATATCCCTGGAACCATCCAAACAGATGAGGCAAGAGCTGAAGGAATGTCTGCAGAGAAGACAAGGTGGGTGCATTTCCCTCATGCTTCCCCTGGGACTCAGCAGCCGGGGGCTTTGGCTGCACATCTGGACTGGCCGTGCCTGGCACAGCGGGAAGGGATCCATGGCAGCCTCGCTGCCCCGCTGCTGCTTTCACGCCCTGCAGGGCTGTTTCCCAGCCTGGCCTGGCTGCAGCTTCTGCCCAGCCTCTGTAGGAAGTTATTGGGCATCAGCTGACAGGCCATGCCCTAACTGTAACACACCCTGAGATCCCCCACTATATCCAGCCCTGCAGATTAGGGGGGCTTTGGCTGCACATCTGGACACGCCGTGCCCGGCACAGCAGGAAGGGATCCATGGCAGCCTCGCTGCCCCGCTGCTGCTTTCACGCCCTGCAGGGCTGTTTGCCAGCCTGGCCTGGCTGCAGCTTCTGCCCAGCCTCTGCAGGAAGGCATTTGGCATCAGCTGGCAGACAGCCCCAATTGCACCACAGGCCATGCCCACCCTCAGATGCCCTGCAATTTCCTGGTGCCCAGGCAGATCAGATGTTGGGGCTGTTTGGGGAAGGAAGCAGCCTTGGGTTGTCCCAAAATCCTGGGTGTTTTCTGATCCTTATGCATTCCTTTCACAAGTGATGCCTCCTGAAATTGTCCCCTTCCCCATTCCCAGTGAGGAATGTTTTCATCTGATCCAGCTGTCTCTTTTCCATTCTCCAGAAATGAAAGGAGAGCCTGCGGAGAAAGAAGCATTTCCCGGAGGAAGCAGTGGTTGCATGCCAGCCTCAGCTCCAGGAAGGGAGGCCATGCCAGGCACAGGCACAGGAGGTAATTGCTGTGCCTCTGGGCCTGAGCCCTGCTGAGGCTTGAGCTGCCCTCTCTGCTGTTTGGCAGTGCGGGCACAGCCTGGACTAGAGCAGCACAGCCCAGGGGAATTATCCCGAGCAGGCTCAGGGCACTGAGCAGTCCTGCTGGGGTCCCTCCAATGGAGACATGTCCTGAAACCTGGGAGTGACTGCACGGGGTGCCCACGGTGGGGAAAGGACAGAGGGGGAGAGCAAGGCTCCAGTGTGTCCTGAGAGGGCCTGGCTGTTTGCTCTTGGGATCTTGGAGCTGTCTCAGCAGAAGGAGGGCAGGAGGGAGTGTAGGAGGGAGGGATGGATAGCTGTGGCACTGCCTGCTGCAGTTTTCCCCAGGGCTTTAGGGAGGATTTTCTGTGAGTTTGAGGGAGAGAACCCCGGGGCCCTGGGCTACTCCAGCCACCCCTCCCAGGGATGTTGCTGAGGGCAGGGAAAGAGTGTGGAGAGTGATCAGGAGCCAGCCCAGAGCTCCCCAGGCCCCTGGGCAGCTTTGGCCATGTCCATTCCATCTGGCTCCCATGGCCTTACCTGACCCCCTTGCAGTGCCCTTTTCCCTGTAGCATTAGGGGTTCCCAGCATGCCACAGATATGGTTCTGATCTCTGCTCCCTTTTAGACTGGAGTCGTGACATGGGTTTTCAGGAAGTCCTGATGAAGGATGGTTTGAAGTTCCTGGAGGATGCTGGAGGCAAGTTTTCATTCTGCCCTTCCTGAGTGAATAATCAGGATCAATGCAACAAAAGCTCATTTATAAACCATTTCCCTTAACATTATGTAAAGGCTGAAGGATTCTGAGAATCTTTCCCTTCTCCCTTCTGGATCCCTGAGGGATCCCTCAGGATCGCTGTCAGTGGGACGAAGGAGCATTGATCTTTCAGTCCTCCTCCCGTGTGCTGTGCCAGTGTGTCCTTCTGTGTGCTCTGTGCAGTCAAAGAGAAGAGCAGAGAGGGAAGGGGCCAGGCCCAGGGCTGTGCCCCGGGGCTGAGCCTTGTGGGCAGCCTGAGGATCTCCTGCAGTGCCACAGGAGCTCTTCTGTCCTGCCTTTCTTTGCAGCTGAACCTGCCGGTGAAGGCCCCACATCCAGGACTGAGCCTCTGGGAGATGCTGAGGGTAGGTCAAGGCCTTTCCCCTGGGAGAGCTGCCAGCTCAGAGCCCAAAGCTGGGCCAGGGAGGCAGCGCTGCAGGTGCCAGCACAGAACCATGCACGTGTGTGCTCGCGCCCTGCACGATCCCCTCACCACTCCTGCGGCTCAGTGGTGCCCGTGCAGATCAGCAGAGATGGCAGAAGCTTCTGTGGCTGTTGAGTTACAGGTGTGTCTGCAGGGAGGACTTCTCCAGCTCCAGGGCTGGATGCTTGGCCCCAACCCAGCTCCCATGGCAGGGGTGAGTAGTGTGTCCCTGCTGACCCCACAGGCTGAGCCCTGCTTTTGTGGGATCCATTCCTGGGAAATGGAACTACTTTCTCTTAAGGTCCTCCAAAAGGAAAGACCCAAGATACTGCAGCCAAAATGTCTCATGACTCAGATGAATTCCTGACACAAACACAGAAGAAAGCACCCGGAGGACAAGGTGGGTGCATTTCCCTCATGCTTCCCCTGGGACTCAGCAGCCGGGGGCTTTGGCTGCACATCTGGACACGCCGTGCCCGGCACAGTGGGAAGGGATCCATGGCAGCCTCGCTGCCCCGCTGCTGCTTTCACACCCTGCAGGGCTGTTTCCCATTCTGGCCTGGCTGCAATTCCTCCCCAGCCTCTGCAGGATGGAATTTGGCATTAGCTGATAGGGTGCCCCAACTGTACTGTGGGCCTGAGATCCCCTGCCATTTCCCAGTCTCTGAGAAGATCAGGAGGTGCAGCTGTTTGCTCATGGGAGTGCACTGGCCTAGCCCAAATTACCTGGGCTTTTTCCTGGTCTTTATCTGTGACTTTGACAAGCATTTCCTGATGAAGATGCCACTTCCCCAGTGGGGAATGTTTCCATTTGATCCAGTTGTCCCTTTTTTCCTTTTTCAAGTGATGGACCAAAAGGCTCTGCAGGAGGAGGAACACTCAGGGAGAAGCAGTGGCTCACTGGCAGCGCTAGCTGCAGGAAGGAAGGCGATGGCAGACACGGGCACAGGCACAGCAGGTAATTGCTGTGCTGGGCTCAGCCCTGGCCGGGGCTGTGTGGCAGCAGCTCTTCCCCCAGGGCCTGCCCTTGCCCAGCCCGGCAGCAGCCAAAGCTGGAGGCGCCTCGGCTTCCAGGCCTCTGGAGCTGGTTCAGAGCCCGGGGAAACGGGACTGGTGCAGCAACGTCCCTGGCGCTGCAGCTGCTGCGGAGCTGGCCCTGAGTGCCCAGAGGCCCAAGGCACAGGAGCAGCCCCGAGCGGGAGCCCTGCCGCCAGCCTAGGGCCAGAGCCAGCCCTGGCTCCCGACTGGGCAGGGGCTGCGCTGGGTCCTGAGAGGGCCTGAGCCTGTCCCCTGGGGCTGGGGGAGCTGTCACGGGGCAGGGAGGGCCAGGGCTGGCAGTGGCTGCTCAGGGATGGCTTTGGCCCGTGTCCCTGGCAGCAGCCACTGCCCAAGCAGCTGCGCTGCCCCCGGGCTCTCCTCCCGGCCTGCTGGGCTTTGTTGGCTGGCACAGCCTGTGCCAAGGGCCGGCAAGGTGCCTGCAGGCCCCAGCTCTGGGGGAAACAGAGAACGTCCTGCCCATATCCACCGTGCTGCCAGCTCAGCAGTGCAGCACAGCACGGGCTCACGCTCCCCATTGCTCCCACAGATGTAGCCGGCAGCACAACACGTGTTCCCGATGCCCAGAAGGGCCTCAGAAGCGGTTTGTGTCAGGGAACTCGCTGTTTGTTGGAGTTAATGGCCATTGTGGCTGGTGGGGAGCTTGTCTTCACGTTGTGCTGCATTGGAATCTGGTATTCCTGGAAGAGAAGACGGTGAGTGTTTTGTTGCTCTCCCCCTCAAACAGCTTCTTTTGAAAGTCTACTGCAGACAGGGAACATTCCCAGCGAGATTGCAGTGGAGTTGTGGCCAGTCCATGGTTCTCCAAATAAGTCTACTGAGGGTTCTGCTGCTGCCCAGTGCTTCCATTGGCCTCTCAATTGCTGGGCCTTGTCCTGGGGGCCCCGCTGGGGCAGCAGCCAGAGCTGGCTCTCACTGAGGCTGCCTGGCCAAGAGCAGCCCAGGGGCACGGGGCAGAAGCAGAGGGAGGTGGGGAGGAGAAAGAGCAGGGCCGAGGTTGCCCTTGAAAGGCAGAGGCGCTCTGGGGCCCGCTCCTGGCCAGGGACCCTGCCCAGAGCCGTGCCCTGCTGGCCGGGGCCTTGAGGGGCAGCTGTCCAGCTGGGCCCAGCTGTGCCAGCAGCTCCAGCCGTGCTGGGGAGCCTTGCCAGCTCTGGGCCCTGCTGTGCACGAGGGTCCCTGTGTGCCACTGGCAGCTGGGGCCTCAGACACCTCCTCTCTTCACAGGCACCATCTTGAAGAAAAGCTGAAAGCTGGTGGCTGGTCACGAGACCTCTACAGCCAGAAGAGCAATAGCAGCAGCTCTGAGTCTGATGATGAGTCTGATGAGTTTATATTTGCCCCTCCAACCCTTGTGGTGCTTTGAGGCAACAGGCCCAACACTCCATGCAGGGCTGAAGGTGAAAGCCCTAGAACAGGATTTAGAAGTGCTCAAGTTAGCACTGTCTGAGAACTTCCAAAATCACCTCTTCCCTGTTAATAAAGAGATGGAGCTGTCACCCCAGTCTCTGATGGCAGTAGCAGCAAAGGCCACCTGGTACCAGCACTGGCTGAGCTCCCTGCCCAGGGGCAGCTGGGGATGGGCATGGTGTGGGCAGGCAGGAGCCAGGCAGGGGCTGCTGCGACCAGCGGTGGGGCCCCGAGGGGATGGGGCAGCCCATGCTGAGCGTCCCTGGGCTGAGGGACATTTCCTTCCGTGGGATCATCTGGGCCCACACCTCCTCCAGTGCCATGCCCAGGAAAAGAGGGAAGCCATCAAGAGTATCTCCAGGGACACAGCCTGACCAGCAATGTCAGCAGGCAAAACAAAGCTCCTCCCTAATTAACACACACTGGATAGGACCTAATTGATGGGCCATCACCAATGCAGGGTGCTGCACAGGGTCTGCTGCTCTCAGCCAGGGCCAGAAGGAAGGGAAGGGAAGGGAAGGGAAGGGAAGGGAAGGGAAGGGAAGGGAAGGGAAGGGAAGGGAAGGGAAGGGAAGGGAAGGGAAGGGAAGGGAAGGGAAGGGAAGGGAAGGGAAGGGAAGGGAAGGGAAGGGAAGGGAAGGGAAGGGAAGGGAAGGGAAGGGCTGTGTGGCCTCAGGGTCTGACAGGGCTGGATAGCAGCCCCAGAGACACAACAACCCAGGTGCAACCAGACTTTATTTCCAGGTTGAAACACTCGGCACAGCTGGCCTGGACTTCCCTGTAGGGCACGTGGGGGCTTTGGAGTCCCCCTAAGGTGCACGAGGGGCTGGGGTCCCTTGCGGCACACCCAGGGATATTTTAGGTTTCCTCTGAGGCATGGAGGGCACTGGGGTCCACTTCAAGTCATGCAAGGGATTTGGAATCCTGTGTGAGGCATGCAGAGGGTTTGGGATCTCTCCCAAGGTGTGCAGTGAAATAAATGGGCAGGAGATCTTTCTCCTTTTTAATGCCTTTATTAAGAAGAATCAGCTCAGGTGGGGAGAAATTGACAGGTCGTGCCCACACCGCCGTTGCTCCCAGGCGTGGCACGAAGGAGGAGGATGATGCAGCTTTGTCCGCTGGTCTGCAGACAGAGCTGGGGACTCTGTCCTCACGGGAGAGTCGTAGAGTCCTAGCTTGTTTGTTTAAAAACCCAGGGTGTCTCTTTAATCAGTATCTTTTTAGGTTAGGGTGAGAAACAAAAAGGTCCAAGCAGGTATGGGACTATGCTCCCATCCTTAGACGTCACTTAAGTCACTTGTTGGCTCGTGATTTTAGGGGTTTTTCTTGTAAAAACTGTAAAACTGTAAAAACCCAGGGTGCAATGCATTTCTCATTTGCATGCTGGCTCTGGTGTCACTGCCCATTCTCTTTACCCTGGAGGGTCTTTCCTGGTGTCTTCTTGGCAAGCGGCCAGCATCAGGGAAACAATAGTTAATCACTGGCCATTAACGGGTAATTAAGAACTTTTTCTTTGGCAGAGAAACCAAAGAAGTCTGACCGGTCTGACTTGTTTTTTTTAACTCTGAAACTTAAAAAAAAATACAACTTTCTATTCATAACATGCAGGGTGCTGGGATCTCTCCTGAGGCAAATGTCGGGGTTCTGGGGTCTCATTTCACATGTAGAAAGAGCTGTGGACTCTCGTAAGCGTGCAGGTGCTTTGTGTCCCACCTGCTGCACGCAGTGGAGCTGGAGTGTCTGCTGAGGCACGCAGGGGACGGGGACCTCCAGCAGTCCCTCCCGGGCCCGTGCGGCTCGGGGCTGCCGCGGCCCAGGGCCAGCCGCCATGCCGGGATGGCGGTGGCGAGGCGTCGAGGCGGAGCTGCCCCGCCGGGTCGCGCTGCACCGGCAGAGAAAAGCCAAATGTGACAGACTAAACTTGACTCTAGGAAAGGGATGCCTCAGCAGAGGGTCTGGGGACCTGTGGTGCCAGCCAGTGGCCCGGCACTCGGACACAGCAGGAAGACCCCAGACTATCACACTTCACCTGGGAGGGTAGAAAAGCTCAGGGGTTCTTTGTTCAAGATCCCCCAGAGGCACCAGCTGAAGCTGCCATAGATCCACCTTGATAAAATTGTTTAAAAAGATCCAGAGGTCTGACACTCTGCTGTGGAGGACATTCCACAGGTCATATTTGCCCAATTATCCAATCAAAAAAAACAAAAAAACAAACCCAAACAAAATGAAATAAAACAGCAATTTGAATTATGTAGCTTAATGTATACACAATTGAATACACTCAAAATATTGACAATATCATTTCGGATAAATTACGAATAATTTGGTCGTGATAATAGCATATAAGCAAAAATAACCTCACGGGGTATGCGTGGGGTATGGAGTGCAGGGCTTTTGGACCCCCGTCACCTCATGTACAAGCTTGTCAAGCCAACATTCCCCTTTTTATGCTGTATGTCCTTACCATCTCCTCCCATTTTCAATTCATCACACTTGTATCACTGCCCTCATCATCACCTTTACCACTCATGCTCCACACTTCTTTAAGTAAGTTGTACCACTCTTTGGGGATCTTCTTTGAGGAAGGCCTCTCCTCTTCCTCCATGTCCTGGAGTTCACCTTTTGGATTACACATGCGCACCAAGCTGCTACAGTATAAGCCAATAGTGTGTTCTAACATTAAAACAGTGAATCTCATATAATCAGCATTTTACTGGTGTCCAACCAAATTCTCCTCTCTTCCAACTAAATTCAGTCATTGTTATCTCTTGCTTCCTCCTGTTCTGAACATCTGCAGGAGAACGGTGGGGAGGGGGGGGGGAACCCTCCATTCCTTTTCTTGCTTGGCATTACACCTTTAACTGTTTTATTATTTCCAAATATTAATTACTTTATCAATATTGATTACTCTTTCAATCTTGTCAGCATGAATCATATCTATTTACCACACACAGTTCTCATCTTTTGGGCATTTAGGAGCTTTTCACTTTGCTTTGCACCCAAGGAAAATATACCCCCAAATGTGCACAAATAACTCCTTCAGCATGTCCTCCTTTCAGCTGTTTTTTCCATTGTTCTCTGCTATCTTGTCCTCATCTTTCCACAATTCCTGTGTCTATTCAAGTCCAGCCTGGGACCGTGCATGCATTTGCTTTAGTTCTGTAGTGATTTATGCCCAGCCATCCTGCCAACCACACCCATTTCAATGTTGCAACAACCTAACTCTGGGCTGCAGTATGTGAATCACACTCTGCTGTGTGAGCTGGCAGAGCACCAGAGCAGGCACTGAAGAAGGGGCATTCGGTACATTAGTGAAGTGAGTGCTGGAACCTGGGCTAGCTCTTAGAACTCCGGCACTACGGCAGGAGTCGGGAACTGCCTCGCTATGGGGATTTACCAGAAGCAGAGCCTTTAGTGCCACTTGCTCTCCAGTGCCAGACACAAGCCACGACAGGGACGAGGCACAGGAGAAAGGAGGAGGCGTCCCGTCTTCAGGTTCTGCAAGGAACACCTTAGTCCAGGCGAAGAGAACAGGATGAGAAGCCCCTAGCTGTACTGCCCAAGGGGTTTTGTACACATACAAGTCATGGGGTGGATGCAAACAATGAACCAATAGGGAATCCTCAGGAGAGGAGTGAGGGGATTACAATAAGTGTCTGGGGCCAATTGGGGTAGGAGGGTGGAGAGGATGAGTCACAAGGGCCAATGGGGTTTCCAGGAGTAGGGGAATTCCACAGGGGAATTGCAGTCATGGATTACCCAAAGATTTGGGAACCAAGGTGTTGGGTTGCCTTGACAGGCAGGGAAAGAGCTGGAACAAGGGGTGGAGAAGGGCACGAGGGACAGTTTGGAGGGAGGGTAAAACCCACAGGTAAACCAACTCAGGAAAAACATGGGGGCACAACAGAGCCCTTAAACAAGACTTGAAATGGAATCAATAAAATAAATTTGAACTGCAACAATCAAGAGCATCTTGAGGGACGCAGCCTGACCAGCAATGTCAGCAGGCAAAAGAAAGGTTTTGCTGAGCAATGGCCCTTTGATGAAGCAAACCATTTACAATCAGGGCAGTCCATTCATGCGGATGGGCGCACACTTTGGGGGTACAGCTGAGGCCATGAGGTCACAGCAGGGCTCTGGGGTCACAGCAGGCTGAGCTCTCAGCAGGCCCTGAGGTCACAGAGGTGCCAGAGGTGCCAGAGCCCCGTGGTTGCACAGCAGCACAGGGAGCCAGCAGTCAGTCCCTGAGCACAACTGTTGCGGCAGCAGCGGCGGTGGCAGCAGCGGTGCTGACGTTGGGACAGCGGTGTCGGGACAGCGGTGGCAGCAAGAGTTGCGGGACTGGCGGAGGACAAGGCACCATGGCCCTTGCTCTGCGCCTCCTACTCCTGCTGCTCCTGGCCGTGGCCCTGCCTGCCAGGGCTGCCCAGGCTGCTCCACTGCAAGCGTGGCGAGCAGGTGAGCCGGCAGCCTGGCTGCCCTTTCCTGGGACAGCGCTCCCTGCTCCCTGGGAAGCGCTGGGGATGGTTTTGCCCAGGGCTTTAGGGAGGGTTTCCTCTGTGGGAGGGAGAGAGACCCCACGGGCCCTGGGCTACTCCAGCCACCCCTCCGGAGATGTTGCAAAGGGCCTGCAAAGAGGTTGAAGAGTGACCAGGAGCCAGTCCAGAGCTCCACAGGCCCCTGTGCAGCATTGGCCATCTCCATTCGCATCTGGCTCCCACAGCCTTACCCAACCCCTGCAGTGACCAGTTCCCTAAGTCAGAAGGGGATCCCAGCACACCATGGAAATGGTTCTGATCTCTGCTCCCTTCTAGACTGGAATCATGACATGGGTTTTCAGGAAGTCCTGATGAAGGATGGTTTGAAGTTCCTGGAGGATGCTGGAGGCAAGTTTTCACTCTGCCTTTCCTGAGTAAATAATCAGGATCAATTCAACAAAAGCTCACTTATTAACCAGTTCCCTTAACATAATCTTAAGGTTGAAAGAATCTGGAAACCTTGCCCTGCTCCCTTCTGGAGGCCTGAGGGCTCCCACAGAATCACTGTCAGTGGGAGGAAGGAGCATTTAGCTTTCAATCTTCCTCCTGTGTGCAATGCCAGTGTGTCCTTCTGTGTGCTCTGTGCAGTCACAGAGAAGAGCAGAGAGGGAAGGGGCCGGGCCCAGGGCTGTGCCCCGGGGCTGAGCCTTGTGGGCAGCCTGAGGATCTCCTGCAGTGCCACAGGAGCTCTTCTGTCCTGCCTTTCTTTGCAGCTGAACCTGCCGGTGAAGGCCCCAATTCCAGGACTGAGCCTCTGGGAGATGGTGAGGGTAGGTCAAGGCCTTTCCCCTGGGAGAGCTGCCAGCTCAGAGCCCAAAGCTCGGCCAGGGAGGCAGCGCTGCAGGTGCCAGCACAGAACCATGCACGTGTGTGCCCTCGCCCTGCGCGATCCCCTCACTGCCGCTGCTGCGGCTCAGTGGTGCCCATGCAGATCAGCAGAGATGGCAGAAGCTTCTGTGGCTGTTGAGTTACAGGTGTGTCTGCGGGGAGGACTTCTCCAGCTCCAGGGCTGGATGCTTGGCCCCAACCCAGCTCCCATGGCATGCGTGAGTAGTGTGACCCTGCTGACCTCAAAGGCTGAGCCCTGCATTTGTGGGATCCATTCCTGGGAAATGGAAGTATTTTTCTCTAAGTTCCTCTGACAGGGAAGATGCAAGACACAAGAGACAAGATATCCCTGGAACCACCCAAACAGACGAAGCAAGAGCTGAAGGAAATGCGGCAGGGAGGACAAGGTGGGTGCATTTCCCTCATGCTTCCCCTGGGACTCAGCAGCCGGGAGCTTTGGCTGCACATCTGGACACGTCGTGCCCGGCACAGCAGGAAGGGATCCATGGCAGCCTCGCTGCCCCGCTGCTGCTTTCACGCCCTGCAGGGCTGTTTCCCAGCCTGGCCTGGCTGCAGCTTCTGCCCAGCCTCTGTATGAAGGCATTTGGCATCAGCTGACAGGCAGCCCAAACTGCAACACACCCTGAGATCCCCCACAATATCCAACCCTGCAGATTAGGAAAAGGGGGGCTGTTTGGAGGTGGAAGTGCTCTCATCATGCCACTGTTATCTGGACATTTTCCTGCTCCATAAATTTCACAAATATTACCTCTGATGCCACCGCCCAAGTGGGAAACAGCCCCATCTGATGTATCTGTCTCCCTTCCTTTGTCAAGAGATGGACATAGTGCTTCAGTGGAAGGTGGCATTTCTTGAAGGAAGCACTCCATCTTCGGTGCCAGCCCCTGCTGCAGGAAGGAAGGCAATGCCAGACACGGGCACAGCCACAGCAGGTAATTGCTGTGCCGGGCTCAGCCCTGGCCGGGGCTGTGTGGCAGCAGCTCTTCCCCCAGGGCCTGCCCTTGCCCGGCAGCAGCCAAAGCTGGAGGCGCCTGGGCTTCCAGGCCTCTGGAGCTGGTTCAGAGCCCCGGGGAAACGGGACTGGTGCAGCAACGTCCCTGGCGCTGCAGCTGCTGCGGAGCTGGCCCTGAGTGCCCAGAGGCCCAAGGCACAGGAGCAGCCCCGAGCGGGAGCCCTGCTGCCAGCCCACGGCTAGAGCCAGCCCTGGCACACAATGGAAACAGTTCTCATCTTGGTTTGCTTCCAGACTGGGAGGCTGGGAAGGATTCTCCATTAGCCTGGCGCTCTGAAGTTGTGAAGCCCTCCGAGCATTCTGCAGGTATGTTCTCACTATCTCTACAAGGCGTAATGTTTGACTGACTGGTCAGGACCAGGTGACAGAAGCTTCTCTGGATGTTGTGTTACATGCGTGTCTGCAGGGACGACCTCACCAACTCCTACCTTGGATGGTGCACAAAAGCCCAGCTCCCATGGCAGGGGTGAGTAGTGTGTCCCTGCTGACCCCAAAGGCTGAGCCGTGCTTTTGGGAGATCCATTCCTGGGAAATGGAACTACTTTCTCTTAAGGTCCTACAACAGGAGATGCCAAAGACATGGCAGGCAGGAAATTCCAGGACCCATTAGAAATCATGTGGCAAATGCTGAAGGAATGTCTGCAGAGAAGACAAGGTGGGTGCATTTCCCTCATGCTGCCCCTGGGACTCAGCAGCCAGGGGCTTTGGCTGCACATCTGGACACGCCGTGCCCGGCACAGCAGGAAGGGATCCATGGCAGCCTCGCTGCCCCGCTGCTGCTTTCACGCCCTGCAGGGCTGATTCCCAGCCTGGCCTGGCTGCAGCTTCTGCCCAGCCTCTGCAGGAAGGCATTTGGCATCAGCTGACAGGCAGCCCCAATTGCACCACAGTCCATGCCCACCCTCTGATCCCCTGCAATTTCCTGGTGTCCAGGCAGATCAGATGTTGGGGCTGTTTGGGGAAGGAAGCAGCCTTGGGTTGTCCCAAAATCCTGGGTGTTTTCTGATCCTTATCCATTGCTTTCACAAGTGATGCCTCCTGAAATTGTCCCCTTCCCCATTCCCTGTCAGGAATGTTTCCATCTGACCCAGCTGTCTCTTTTGCATTCTCCAGAAATCAAAGGAGAGCCTGCGGAGAAAGAAGCATTTCCCGGAGGAAGCAGTGGTTTTGTGCCAGCCTCTGCTGCAGGAAGGGAGGCCATGCCAGGCACAGGCACAGGAGGTAATTGCCGTGCCTCTGGGCCTGAGCCCTGCTGAGGCTTGAGTTGCCCTCTCTGCTGTTTGGCAGTGCGGGCACAGCCTGGATTGGACCGGCACAGCCCAGGGGAATTATCCCGAGCAGGCTCAGGGCACTCGGGTACTGAGCAGTCCTGCTGGAGTCCCTCCATGGGAGACATGTCCTGAAACCTGGGAGTGACTGCACGGGGTGCCCACGGTGGGGAAAGGACAGAGGGGGAGAGCAAGGCTCCAGTGTGTCCTGAGAGGGCCTGGCTGTTTGCCCTTGGGATCTGGGGGGTTTCCCCACAGAAGGAGGGCATGAGGGACAGAGGGAGGGAGGGAGGCATAGCTGTGTCACTGCCTGCTGCAGTTTGCCCCCGTGCTTTAGGGAGGATTTCCTCTGTGTCTGAGGGAGAGAGCCCCAGGGCCCTGTGCTGCTCCAGCCACCCCTCCCAGGGATGTTGCTGAGGGCAGGGAAAGAGTGTGGAGAGTGAGACCAGGAGCCAGCCCAGAGCTCCCCAGGCCCCTGTGCACCTTTGGCCATGTCTATTCACATCTGGCTCCCACGGCCTTACCCGACCCCCCTTGCAGTGCCCAGTTCCCTGTGGCAGAAGGGGATCCCAGCACACACTGGAAAGTGTTCTCATCTGTGCTCCGTTCTAGATGAGGGTGCTGGGAAGGCTTCTCCATCAGCTTGGATGAAGAAAGTTTTGAAGCCTTTGGAGCCTCCTGCAGGTATGTTCTCAGTGTGCCACCAAGGAAGAATTGTAGACAAGCGGGCAGGAAGCAGGTGACAGAAGCTTCTGTGGCTGTTGTGTTACAGATGTGTCTACAGGGAGGACTTCTCCAGCTTCTCCAGCTCCTACCTTGGATGCTATACGCAAGCCCAGCTCCCATCACAGGGGTGAGTAGTGTGTCCCTGCTGACCTCAAAGGCTGAGCCTTGCTTTTGTAGGATCCATTCCTGGGAAATGGAAATATTTTTCTCTAAGGTACTCCAACAGGGAAAGTCCAAGATACAACAGATAAGATGTCCCTGCAACCATCCAAACAGATTAGGCAAGAGCTGAAGGAACCCCTGCAGACAAGAGAAGGTGGGTGCATTTCCCTCATGCTTCCCCTGGGAGTCAGCAGCCGGGGGCTTTGGCTGCACATCTGGACACGCCGTGCCCGGCACAGCGGGAAGGGATCCATGGCAGCCTCGCTGCCCCGCTGCTGCTTTCACGCCCTGCAGGGCTGTTTCCCAGCCTGGCCTTGGCTGCAGCTTCTGCTCAGCCTCTGCCGGAAGTTATTTGGCATCAGCTGACAGGCAGCCCAAACTGTAACACACCCTGAGATCCCCCACTATATCCAGCCCTGCATATTAGGAAAAGGGTGGCTGTTTGGAGGTGGAAGAGCTCTCATTATGCCACTGGAATCTGGCCATTTTCCTGCTCCATAAATTTCACAAATATTACCTCTGATGCCACCGCCCAAGTGGGGAACAGCTCCATCTGATGCAGCTGTCTCCCTTCCTTTGTCAAGAGATGGACATAGTGCTTCAGTGGAAGGTGGCATTTCTTGAAGGAAGCACTCCATCTTCGGTGCCAGCCCCTGCTGCAGGAAGGAAGGCAATGCCAGACACGGGCACAGCCACAGCAGGTAATTGCTGTGCCGGGCTCAGCCCTGGCCGGGGCTGTGTGGCAGCAGCTCTTCCCCCAGGGCCTGCCCTTGCCCGGCCCGGCAGCAGCCAAAGCTGGAGGCGCCTCGGCTTCCAGGCCTCTGGAGCTGGTTCAGAGCCCCGGGGAAACGGGACTGGTGCAGCAACGTCCCTGGCGCTGCAGCTGCTGCAGAGCTGGCCCTGAGTGCCCAGAGGCCCAAGGCACAGGAGCAGCCCCGAGCGGGAGCCCTGCCGCCAGCCCAGTGCCAGAGCCAGCCCTGGCACACAATGGAAACAGTTCTCATCTTGGTTTGCTTCCAGACTGGGAGGCTGGGAAGGATTCTCCATTACCGTGGCGCTCTGATGTTGTGAAGCCCCCCGAGCATTCTGCAGGTATGTTCTCACTGTCCCACCAAGGCGTAATGTTTGACTGACTGGTCAGGACCAGGTGACAGAAGCTTCTGTGGCTGTTGTGTTACAGGCGTGTCTGCAGGGACGACATCACCAACTCCTACCTTGGATGCTGCACAAAAGGCCAGCTCCCATGGCAGGGGTGAGTAGTGTGTCCCTGTTGACCCCTCAGGCTGAGCCCTGCTTTTGTGGGGTCCATTGCTGGGAAATGGAACTACTTTCTCTTAAGGTCTTCCAACAGGAGAGACCAAAGACATGGCAGGCAAGAAATTCCAGGACCCATTAGAAATCATGTGGCAAATGCTGAAGGAATGTCTGCAGAGAAGACAAGGTGGGTGCATTTCCCTCATGCTTCCCCTGGGACTCAGCAGCCAGGGGCTTTGGCTGCACATCTGGACACGCCGTGCCTGGCAGAGCGGGAAGGGATCCATGGCAGCCTCGCTGCCCCGCTGCTGCTTTGACGCCCTGCAGGGCTGTTTCCCAGCCTGGCCTGGCTGCAGCTTCTGCCCAGCCTCTGCAGGAAGGCATTTGGCATCAGCTGACAGACAGCCCCAATTGCACCACAGTCCATGCCCACCCTCTGATCCCCTGCAATTTCCTGATGTCCAGGCAGATCAGATGTTGGGGCTGTTTGAGGAAGGAAGCAGCCTTAGGTTGTCCCAAAATCCTGGGTGTTTTCCTGATCCTTATCCATTCCTTTCACAAGTGATGCCTCACCTTTCCCATTCCCAGTCAGGAATGTTTCCATCTGATCCAGCTGTCTCTTTTCCATTTTCCAGAAATCAAAGGAGAGCCTGTGCAGATGGAAGCACTCCCCAGAGGAAGCAGTGGTTCCGTGCCAGCCTCGGCTGCAGGAAGGGAGGCCATGCCAGGCACAGGCACAGGAGGTAATTGCCGTGCCTCTGGGCCTGAGCCCTGCTGAGGCTTGAGCTGCCCTCTCTGCTGCTTGGCAGTGCGGGCACAGCCTGGACTAGAGCGGCACAGCCCAGGGGAATTATCCCGAGCAGGCTCAGGGCACTCGGGTCCTGAGCAGTCCTGCTGGGGTCCCTCCATGGGAGACATGTCCTGAAACCTGGCAGTGACTGCACGGGGTGCCCATGGTGGGGAAAGGACAGAGGGGGAGAGCAAGGCTGCAGTGTGTCCTGAGACGGCCTGGCTGTTTGCCCTTGGGATCTGGGAGCTGTCCCAGCAGAAGGAGGGCAGGAGGGAGTGTAGGAGGGAGGCATAGCTGTGGCACTGCCTGCTGCAGTTTCCCCCAGGGCTTTAGGGAGGATTTTCTGTGAGTTTGAGGGAGAGAGCCCCAGGGCCCTGGGCTACTCCAGCCACCCCTCCCAGGGATGTTGCTGAGGGCAGGTAAAGATTGTTGAGAGTGATGAAGAGCCAGCCCAGAGCTCCCCAGGCCCCTGTGCAGCTTTGGCCATGTCCATTCCCATCTGGGTCCCATAGCCTTACCCGACCCCCTTGCAGTGCCCTTTTCCCTGTCGCATTAGGGGTTCCCAGCATGCCACAGATATGGTTCTGATCTCTGCTCCCTTCTAGACTGGAGTCGTGACATGGGTTTTCAGGAAGTCCTGATGAAGGATGGTTTGAAGTTCCTGGAGGATGCTGGAGGCAAGTTTTCATTCTGTCTTTCCTGAGTGAATAATCAGGATCAATGCAACCAAAGCTCATTTATAAACCATTTCCCTTAACATTATGTAAGGGCTGAAGGATTCTGAGAATCTTTCCCTGCTCCCTTCTGCATCCCTGAGGGATCCCACAGGATCACTGTCAGTGGGAGGAAGGAGCATTTAGCTTTCAGTCCTCCTCCCGTGTGCTGTGCCAGTGTGTCCTTCTGTGTGCTCTGTGCAGTCACAGAGAAGAGCAGAGAGGGAAGGGGCCGGGCCCAGGGCTGTGCCCCGGGGCTGAGCCTTGTGGGCAGCCTGAGGATCTCCTGCAGTGCCACAGGAGCTCTTCTGTCCTGCCTTTCTTTGCAGCTGAACCTGCCGTTGAAGGCCCCACATCCAGGACTGAGCCTCTGGGAGATGCTGAGGGTAGGTCAAGGCCTTTCCCCTGGGAGAGCTGCCAGCTCAGAGCCCAAAGCTGGGCCAGGGAGGCAGCGCTGCAGGTGCCAGCACAGAACCATGCACGTGTGTGCCCTCGCCCTGCACGATCCCCTCACCGCTGCTGCGGCTCAGTGGTGCCCGTGCAGATCAGCAGAGATGGCAGAAGCTTCTGTGGCTGTTGAGTTACAGGTGTGTCTGCAGGGAGGACTTCTCAAGCCCCAGGGCCAGATGCTTGGCCCCAACCCAGCTCCCATGGCAGGGGTGAGTAGTGTGTCCCTGCTGACCCCACAGGCTGAGTCCCGCTTTTGTGGGATCCATTCCTGGGAAATGGAACTACTTTCTCTTAAGGTCCTCCAAAAGGAAAGTCCCAATTATTTGCCGCCAAAACGTCTCATGACTCAGATGAATTCTGGAGACAAACACAGAAGGAAGCACCCCGAGGACAAGGTAGGTGCATTTCTCTCATGCTTCCCCTGGGACTCAGCAGCCTTTGCCTTTGGCTGCACATCTGGACACGCCGTGCCCGGCGCAGCAGGAAGGGATCCATGGCAGCCTCGCTGCCCCGCTGCTGCTTTCACACCCTGCAGGGCTGTTTCCCAGCCTGGCCTGGCTGCAATTCCTCCCCAGCCTCTGCAGGATGGAATTTGGCATTAGCTGATAGGGTGCCCCAACTGTACTGTGGGCCTGAGATCACCTGCCATTTCCCAGTCTCTGAGAAGATCAGGAGGTGCAGCTGTTTGCACAAGGGAGTGCACTGGCCCAGCCCCAATTACCTGGGCTTTTTTTTGATCTTTACCTGTGACTTAGACAAGCATTGCCTCCTGAAGGTGCCACCTCCCCAGTGGGGAATATTTCCATTTGATCCAGTTGTCCCTTTTTTCCTTTTTCAAGTGATGGAACAAAAGGCTGTTCAGGAGGAGGAACACTCAGGGAGAAGCAGTGGCTCATTGGCAGCCCTAGCTGCAGGAAGGAAGGCAATGCCAGACACGGGCACAGCCACAGCAGGTAATTGCTGTGCCGGGCTCAGCCCTGGCCGGGGCTGTGTGGCAGCAGCTCTTCCCCCAGGGCCTGCCCTTGCCCGGCCCGGCAGCAGCCAAAGCTGGAGGCGCCTCGGCTTCCAGGCCTCTGGAACTCGTTCAGAGCCCCGGGGAAACGGGACTGGTGCAGCAACGTCCCTGGCGCTGCAGCTGCTGCGGAGCTGGCCCTGAGTGCCCAGAGGCCCAAGGCACAGGAGCAGCCCCGCGCGGGAGCCCTGCCGCCAGCCCAGGGCCAGAGCCAGCCCTGGCTCCCGAGTGAGCAGGGGCTGCGCTGGCTCCTGACAGGGCCTGAGCCTGTCCCCTGGGGCTGGGGGAGCTGTCACGGGGCAGGGAGGGCCAGGGCTGGCAGTGGCTGCTCAGGGATGGCTTTGGCCCATGTCCCTGGCAGCAGCCACTGCCCAAGCAGCTGCGCTGCCCCCGGGCTCTCCTCCCGGCCTGCTGGGCTTTGTTGGCTGGCACAGCCTGTGCCAAGGGCCGGCAAGGTGCCTGCAGGCCCCAGCTCTGGGGGAAACAGAGGACGTCCTGCCCGTATCCACCGTGCTGCCAGCTCAGCAGTGCAGCACAGCATGGTCTCACGGTCCCCATCGCTCCCACAGATGCAGCCGGCACCACAACACCTGTTCCCAATGCCCAGGATGGCCTCGGAAGGGGTTTCTATCAGGAAACAGGCTACTGGCTAGCAATACTGGCATTTATGTTTTGTTTGGAGCTTGTCTTCGTGTTGTGCTTGTTTGGAATCCGGTATTTGGAATCGGGAAGAGAAAACAGTGAGTGTTTTGTTGCTCTCCCCCTCAAACAGCTTCTTTTGAAAGTCTAACGTGGTCAGGGAACATTCCCATTGAGACTGCAGTGGGGTTGTGGCCAGTCCATGATTGTCCAAATAACTCTGCTGAGGGTTCTGCTGCTGCCCAGTGCTTCCACTGGCCTCTCAATTGCTGGGCCTTGTCCTGGGGGCCCCGCTGGGGCTGCAGCCAGTGCTGGCTCCCACTGAGGCTGCCTGGCCAAGAGCAGCCCCAGGGGCACGGGGCAGAGGCAGAGGGAGGTGGGGAAGAGAAAGAGCAGGGCCGAGGTTGCCCTTGAAAGGCAGAGGTGCTCTGGGGCCCGCTCCTGGCCAGGGACCCTGCCCAGAGCCGTGCCCTGCTGGCCGGGGCCTTGAGGGGCAGCTGTCCAGCTGGGCCCAGCTGTGCCAGCAGCTCCAGCCATGCTGGGGAGCCTTGCCAGCTCTGGGCCCTGCTGTGCACGAGGGTCCCTGTGTGCCACTGGCAGCTGGGGCCTCAGCCACCTCCTCTCTGCACAGGAGCACCTCGGGACAGGAGTTTAAAGACGGTGGCTGCACCTCACACCCAGAGAGCCTGAGCAGCTCCTCCAGCAGCAGGAACGGCCCGGACAGCCCTCTCAAGTGTTCTGTGAAGAGGACCCCAGAAGAGCCGTCGACAAGGAAGCGTCTTATTGCCCCGTAGATCCCACTGCCACCTGCTCTCCCCATGGGCCTCCCCAAGCTTCCTTTATTCCTTTTTTTCTCTCCGTCTGTCCCATCCCAGCCAACCCGAGTTCCGCTAGGGACCCCAGGACCAGCCCAGCACCTTCCAGCACCTCCTGAGACCAACACATCCCTTCCTCTGCCCCTGAGCCCCCTGGCCTTGCCCTCTAGGCAACACTGAAGGTTGTGGAGGATTTTGTGAACAGCTGGCTAGCTAACAAAGGTCACACTGACATAATACCGTTAATTAAGCAAGAAGGAGACGAGGATAGGAGTCAGCAGTCAGTGTCCAAACCTGGCAAGGGCACTGTGCCCTTGGTGCAACATCAGGATGGGGGAGAGGATCGTTAGTTAGAAACATGAAGAAAATATGTAAACAGCTGCAGCATAGTAGCCTCAAGAATGATAAGGTAGGCGTAGTTAGCTGATAAGTAACTAACCAATAATGAGCTCGCTTTTTGCAATATGTATTAGCCTCATTAACACCAATATAAATGTATGTGCCTATCAATAAAGTTTTGAGATTTGCTGATCACTCATATTGAGTGCCGCATTTCTTCCGCCAATTACCACAAATGGTGACCCCGGACGTGATATCGGTAATGGCAACCACGGTGGATCGGTGAACGAGTTCGGGTCCTACAGCAGCAAGGACGGCGAATAAGCACTGCTGAAAAAGCGAAAAGCGCCGCGCCCTGGGTGACCTTATAGAAGAGCCCGGCCGATACGTGCTGCCGAAACCTTGAAGGGCTGCAACAGCGCTGACGTTCTCAAAAATGGAAATGGAAAGGCAAGCAGCATATGATTTATTTACTTGCTTTTTAAAAAAGCGTCAGGTTAAGGGCATAGATTTGCAGAAAGAGCTCCCACAGTTGTTAGCCTATGGGTATGCACAAGGAGTTTTTCAAAATCCTCATACAGTGCATGAATTAACAGAGTGGCGTAAGCTCGGGGACAAGTTGTGGGAGGCAGCTATAGATGAGGATAAAACTGCAAGGAAGTTAGGAAAGCTATGGCGAGTCGTGCACAATGAGTTATTACAACATCAGGTAGAAAAGAAAGCTGCGCAGCAAGCTAGCGTAGCATATGATAAGAATAAGAGTCATGGGGACTGCTACGACTGTCCGTTACCCCCTACCACATCTACAGTCGTTTTGCCACCAACATCGGCTCCTCCTTCAAGCAGCAGCTCACCCCCCGCGGATGCTGTAACAGCACCGTCCGCACCACCTGTGCCATGGCCAGACCCTCCGTTTCCTCCTCCTTGTAATGAGCCGATCCCTGGGGCAAAAAGTGACCTAGCGGGGGCCGTCGCAAGGGAGCGAAGGGAGGCATGGGCGGCGGTAGCAAAAGAGATCATGGATTCGGGGGATAGTGGAGCTATAGCTGCAGCGGTGGAGGTTGCTTGTCCGGTGGTATTTTCGCCTGTGCAGGGGAACAGATATGAAGCCACAATTACAGCGCTGGACTGGAAGCTGCTGTCACAATTACGGTCCACAGTTAGTCAGTTTGGGGTGACCGGTGAGCCCACAAAACAGATACTTGATTACATCTGGGGGACTCAGGTATTACTGCCGGCTGATTGCAGAGGAGTAGCGAAGCTTATCTTCACTCAGCATCAGCAGCTCTTGTTTAATGCACACTGGCAGGCACTTTGCCAGGAATGTGTAGCGACACAACGGCAGCAAGGCGACCCGTTACACGGAATAACCCTGGATGAGCTAATGGGTTCAGGACCTTTTCTTCGTACAGAGCAGCAGGCATTAATTGGTCCTGAAAAATGTCGGGAGGCTATGCGCTTAGTACGAATGGCCATAGACAGGATAAAAGAGCCAGGCGGGGTCCCCTCTTATATGGGAATAAAGCAAGGAAGAGATGAATCATTTGGATCTTTTATAGATAAGGCAGCCGCTGCTATCGAAGGGGCGGGAGTCCCTGACTTTATGACAAGTGCTTTACTGAAACAATGTGCACTCCAGAATAGTAACCAGGCTACAAGGAACGTATTAAATACCTTAGGAGCTAATTGGTCTATAGAGGAAGCGTTAGAACGATTGGCAAATATGCCCATAGGGAATCAGCTGATGTTAGTAGAAGCTATTAAGGAGTTAGGTGTAGGATTGCAAAAACAAGCGGCAGCTTCGCAGAGTCAGGTATTAGCTGCTCTTGCACCCCTACAAGCGGCGGCTATAAATAAGCCACGGGCTCCATCTACTGGCCGATTTAAATGTTACCGGTGCGGAGGCATGGGACATACGCGACGAGACTGTCAGACAGCTGGCGTCTGGTGCCAGAGTTGTCGCTCTGATACCCACAGCACCGGAGCTTGCCGATACCGCTCGGGAAACATAAAGACGAGCGCGTTCAACAGCCGCCGCGCCCAGACACAAGTAGCCGCTGCCAACACCTCGGCCCAGCTGCACTCCAGCCAGCCACTGCCGGGAGCCTCGGGCTGGACGTGGCAGCCTCAGTAGCGATAACACTGATGACCACCCAACCGGAAAAGGTGCCGACTGGAATAAAGGGACCAAGCATCATTAATGGACAACCTATGGGAGCTTTGCTTCTGGGACGATCGTCAGCCACCATGATGGGATTATTTGTTTTACCTGGAGTAATAGATGCTGATTATACGGGAGAAATCTACGTCATGGTACATACTCCTTTTCCACCGATACAAATCGAGAAAGGGCAGAGGATAGCCCAATTGGTTCCATTGGAGCAGATTGCTAAAACATTGCCCCCTTGTCAATTACAGTCGAGGGGAGAACGAGGCTTTGGTTCCACTGGAGGACTTACTTTATTAACAATGAATTTGAATGATCGGCCTAAGCGCACTGTAACAATAGAGCATCTGGGGGGGAGACAAACCTTGGAAGGTTTATTAGATACTGGTGCGGACTCCAGCATTATTAGTCCAGATTACTGGCCTCACAACTGGCCATTACAGCCAACCACAATGACAGTTACCGGGGTTGGGGGCCTGACACTTGCTAGAAAGTCACCCATGTTGTCTGTAACTATTGATGGAAAAACTTTACGGAATGTTTTTTCAATTGTACCCTTACCCCCTACAGTGCAGTGCCTCATTGGTCGGGACATTCTGGCTCAACTGGGAATAGTGTTGACAAATGAGCACCCTTTGGGCTAGTGGCCATTGCGTGGACTTTCCCGATCCCGCTGACCTGGACCACGGATGTCCCAGTATGGGTTAAGCAATGGCCACTAAAAAGGGAAAGTCTGGAGCAAGCACATATGCTAGTACAAGAACAATATAAGCAAGGTCATTTGAAGTTGTCGACCAGCCCATGGAATACACCTATTTTTGTCATTAAAAAGAAATCAGGAAAGTATCGCTTGCTACATGATTTACGGGCTGTAAATGAACAAATGGAACCTATGGGAGCCTTACAACCAGGCTTACCTAACCCAGCAATGTTGCCAAAGGACTGGCCATTGTTAATTGTAGATCTTAAGGACTGCTTCTTTACTATTGCTCTTCACCCTAGAGATACCCGAAGGTTTGCTTTTACTTTACCGGCATTAAATAGGGAAGAGCCAGATAAGAGGTTTGAATGGGTTAAACTTCCACAGGGTATGAGAAACAACGCCACCTTATGTCAATTGTATGTTGACAATGCTTTACAACCCTTACGGCAAGCCTGGTCCGAAACCATCATTTATCATTATATGGACGATATTCTATTTGCTCAGCAGCAACCTTTTACAGGTCAACAAATTCAAAAAATACATGATGCTCTGAAACTACATGGGTTGGTTGTAGCTCCTGAAAAAATTCAACTATCTGCACCCTGGAAGTATCTAGGATGGACACTTACTGGTCAGGTTGTTACCCCCCAGAAACTGCAATTAAACGTTGAAATACGTACATTGAATGATGCCCAAAGGTTACTTGGTGATTTACAATGGCTGCGTCCTATTGTGGGCATCCCGAATGAGCTATTAGATAAACTTCGACCCTTACTAAAAGGAACTGATCCGGCACAGCCTGTTCATATAACCTCTGAGCAGGTTAGGACATTACAACAGATACTGGACTGTGTGACACAAGGCAGTGTCCGGAGACGAGACCTTAACCTCCCTATACAGCTGACAGTTTGGTGTGGAACTAAATACTTACTAGGTGCACTTACTCAGCAAAACAGAAAAATGGGGGAGGCGTGGGCTTTGGAATGGATATCTCCTCCACTTCAACAGCATAAAACCCTTCTTCAAAAAACTGAAATTTTGGCTGAGTTGCTCAAAAAGGGTCGTGAACGGACACTACAGGTCATGGGAAAGGAGCCTGCTCAGATACGGGTACCAATGAAGAAAGATACATTGACCTGGTACCTGTTAAACAGTGTGGAATTACAAGAGGCACTGTTGGGAGCTGGAAGTGTGATTGCCACTGATGATATCCCCAATATACCGTTGAATTGGATAGGGCAACGGGGTTGGATTCAATGCCCAAAAAGGTCACAGAAACCCCTGTCAGGATGCCATAACAGCCTACACGGATGCAGGAAGAAAATCCAGAATTGCTGCAGTGACCTGGCAGGAAAAGGGACAATGGCACCATCAGATTCTCCAGGCCTCCGAGTTGGATACTTTACAAACGATGGAGTTATTGGCTGTTGTTTGGGCCATGATGCATTTTTCTGGGCCCCTCAATATAGTGACAGATTCTTTATATGTCGCTGGAGTATGCGAGCGAATAGAAGATGCCTCTATAAAAGAGGTTCAGAACAGGAGGTTACATGAGCTGTTTATACAGTTACAGAGGGCAATTAAACTGAGGAAGTATCCTTTCTCTGTCATTCATATCAGAAGTCATAAGTGGGATATTGGTCTGGGAGAGGGTAATGCACAAGCAGATAAGCTAGTTTCAATCACACATGTGACTCCAATTCCCAGGCAGACTGTGGCCAGAGAGGCACACTCCATGTTTCACCAAAATGCAAAAGGCCTCCATAGAGAATTTCAGATATCTATGGAAGAGGCACGGGCAATAGTCAAAGCCTGTCCCACATGTAGTCATCATAACGGGGGCTGCGGGTTAGGTCTAGGAGTTAACCCCAGAGGGCTGAATACAAATGAGACCTGGCAAATGGATGTCACACATGTTGCTGAGTTTGGAAGGATAAAGTATGTGCATGTTACTATAGACACCTACAGTCATTTTATATGGGCCACAGCACAAACTGGTGAGAAAGCAGGGCACGTGGAGAGGCATCTCAGTAGCTGCTTTGCTGTAATGGGAGTGCCACGACATATTAAGACAGACAATGGGCCTGCCTACTGCAGCAAAAGAATAAAACAGTTCATGCAAATGTGGGGGATTGAACACGTGACAGGCATCCCTAATTCTCCGACAGGACAAGCGATTGTAGAGAGAGCTAATCGTACTTTGAAAAAATATCTAGGTAAATACAAAGATATTAGAGAGCCGCAAGAAAGGTTGCTAAAGTGTCTATTTGTCTTAAAGCACCTGTGTGTTTTTGGGGAAAGCAAAGTTCCTGCTGTAATTCATCATTATGTAACAGAGAAAGATAGTGTGAGGCAGGACGTACGGGTAAAATACAGAGATCCCAAGACAGGACAATGGCAAGGTCCTGCTAAGGTATTATACTGGGGCCGCGGGTATCTTTGTGTTTCTACCCCTACAGGATCCTTGTGGGTAGCTGCTAAATGGACCCCAGCAGCCGTGTTAGATGGAACCAGACCCCAGACAACTGAGCGAAGAGGACGGTCGGCGAGTGGAGGCAAAGCTGCTGATCACCATTTGACTGATAGTTCTCAAGCTGAAAGGACACTGTAGCTTTGCCATTGACCGAGTGATTGATCGGTGTCAATCCCTGGACAGTATACTAAGCCTGATTCCGGCGCTCCATACATTTTATTATAGAGGGCCTAAGAGATTAGCTTGTATTAAGTGTCAAAATACTCAGTGTGCTGCATGGATATTGTTCTTTTGCAGGGGGTGTCAGCAAACTAAGTGGGTGCATCAGTCACAGTTACCTGAACTGTGGTGCAGAAGCTGTGCATTTTATTGGCAGCGGGACTCCTGGCAAGCAGAACTTCAGACCTTTACAGGATTACCTGGCCGCCAAGGGTTACAGTTGTATGAGTCCCCAGAACAGAAAATTCTCGCATGGTTTAGGTGGGAAACCCAGCACTTTGCCAGACGCGCTTTAGGGCAATCTCAGTCGTGTATCTTACAGTCTAAGTGTGGTCGGGGCATTCCCCTCTCCCAGCTAGATGTAGTAGGTCCGATTCTGAGGGATCAAGATCCTAACCAAGCGTGGGACGATTGTTTAAGGGCTCTAAAAAGATTAAGTCTGGGCGGCTCAAGAAAGAAAAAGGGGAGAGGAAGGAAGAGACATTCTTAACGGTTTGTGGGCAACCTGTTAATTCCCTAAATGTCTGGATGGTTCAAAACAGCGTCCGGGAAGATCAGGGTGATGTGGCAGACTTATGCTGCTGTTTTACTCGTATTTGCCCTCTTAATAGACAGCCCAGACATTGCCAAAGGAGTGGGAACCCACCAAGCATGGGCCCCACCTCAAGACTAATATTTGGATCACCATGGCAAATTTAACTAACCAGGAGGCTATTTGCTTGTCGTTATCTTCTCCCGGTAATCCATTTACAACCTGTTTGGTTGGACTGCCGGCAGATCCCTGGCCATGCCCATCGAAAATACCCACCTGCAAAACCAATGACGCCAGGGTCAGTGTAGATAACTGGGACCAATGGATTTCTCATTTTCGTATAGCACCGCAGGAACCCCAAGAGTTGGAACTGTTAGGCTCAGTGATGGCGGATGCATGCCTTAGGTTTAAGCATAAAAGTCAGCTGCCGGCCAAAAACTATTCTACTATTGTAACCTCCAGCATGGCCATTTACCGTAATGCAACAACCTGGTGCAATTATACCACAAAGAGGGTGTCGATCTCATCAAACGACCCTATTCAATTACCAGCAGGTTACTTTTTAATATGTGGGGATCGTGCGTGGCCCGGTGTCCCATCGATGCTGAGCGGGGGGCCATGTACAATTGGAGAGTTGTCTCTCCTCACACCCAATGCGTCAATGATCCTTAATATGAGCCGCCGCTATCACAGAATTAAAAGAATGGCCCATGCGATTACTGCTGACTGCAAAGATGATGTAAAATTTTGGTCCCCAGGGGCCATAGTGGCAGCATCCTTTTTAGCTCCAGGGGTATCGGCAGCAGGTGCCCATGCCATTTTAAACAAGCTAGGATGCTGGCTGGCTAAACAAACTAATGCCACCTCTTTAGCACTTTCTAGCCTTTTGCTCGATGTTGATTCTATTCGCCATGCAACGCTTCAGAATAGAGCTGCAATTGATTTCCTTTTACTGGCACAGGGCCATGGTTGTGAAGATTTTGAGGGCATGTGTTGCATGAACCTCTCTGATCATTCCCAGTCCATTCACTCCCAGCTCTCTGAGCTGCGAAGGTTAACTGGAAACTTACAGGTAGAATCGGACTCTGGCATTGATGAGTGGCTCAAATCATTAGGCTTGGGATCATGGTTGCGCTCTATTGTTAGAGTCATTATTATAGTAGGCATTATGGCTTTGTTAGTGTCATGGTTTGACCCTAGCACAATGCTAGGGCTTCCATGAAGGGTATATTTCTAAAAGGGTTGCTGTGAGATGTGACCCGGGAACAGAACAAAGTAGGCTCCCATTCGGGGATGGAGGGAAATAAAACAACACTTTATTTATTACAAATCTAAAAAGGAACACATACCAAGCTAAAAAATAAAAACCTTCCAGATACTTTCCTCCTCCCCCTCCTTTTCTCCACACACTCACCACTCCTCAAATTATTAACCCTCAAATTCATCCGGGAGAGAGGAGTCCCCCCTTGCCTCATGGGCCTCCCCCAGAAGCACAATTAAAACTTCCTGTGCTTCCGCATCATCCATGGCCCCGCACAGAGAACATTGGCCCTCGTGACTTCTCCCCCCCCCCATGTCCAGTGCTCTCACCACTGGACACGGGCCAGGACTGCTTTTAGGGCTCCCTGCCTAAAGATGCTTCACTCACTTCCAGAAGCAGCAGTCTCTCAACTTCGGGACACCAGTCCCCCCCACATTTCACCCCCTGGGGCCGAGGGGTCTCATGAGCAGAGATCTTCCTCTCCGTGGAGACAGAGGGCATCTCACACCCTCCTCAGCTGTTTCTGTTCACGCCGCTGCTTCACTCTTGAGTCCCTGGTGTTGCCTCCCCTAAAATACAGTCTCTGGGTCACAGGGGAAAAACACGGGTTTGTCCATGGCTATACAAGAAAGAGTCCAGCCCAAGGCCACTCTATTATCTCTTCCACTCAGGACTCTTCTCTCCTCTTCCAGCTTTTTTCACGCTTGCCTATTTCATCTCTCATTTCTCTCTCTCACCTCATCCTGATTCAGGAGGATTCAGTATTTGTGAGGTTTCTATTAGTCTACAAAGGGGTTAAAATTTTACTTTTGCCTGCTCAAGAACTCTCACAACTGCCAGGTACTTCTCTCTGCCGCATCCCCCGCTTCTGGCTGGCTGAACTGCCAGCACAATTTCTGTCCCTCTCTCCGGGGGAGCTGCCCAGACATCTTAAGTCTCTTCCACCCCTGCATGTTCACCTCTGCACCTTCTGGGGCTCCCGGCCTCCTCCCTGTCATGGCCTCCCCCTCCCCCACCCAGACGCAGCTGGGCAGGGGAGAGGTCGGACCTTACTCACCAACGCCGGATTCCCAAAGAGGAAGTTCTCTGGGAATCTCCTGCTTTTAACCCCTGTGTGTTCTCAGAGGCGTATCCAGACCCTTAGTGGCTATATCACATGCCAATTTTGAATTTGGCCACTGATTGGCCCGACTTAGACTTTTCTAGAAACACATTTCCGGCCAAACCACGACAGTTAGTAGTGTTAGTTTTGCCTTGTTTTTGCATGTGCTTACAGAACATGGTTCAAAGAATGATATTTGCTGCATCTAATCAGACTATGCTTGTGCAACAGAAAAACAGGGGAAGTGTGGAGGATTTTGTGAACAGCTGGCTAGCTAACAAAGGTCACAATGACATAATACCGTTAATTAAGCAAGAAGGAGACGAGGATAGGAGTCAGCAGTCAGTGTCTAAACCTGGCAAGGGCACTGTGCCCTTGGTGCAACATCAGGATGGGGGAGAGGATCGTTAGTTAGAAACATGAAGAAAATATGTAAACAGCTGCAGCATAGTAGCCTCAAGAATGATAAGGTAGGCGTAGTTAGCTGATAAGTAACTAACCAATAATGAGCTCGCTTTTTGCAATATGTATTAGCCTCATTAACACCAATATAAATGTATGTGCCTATCAATAAAGTTTTGAGATTTGCTGATCACTCATATTGAGTGCTGCATTTCTTCCGCCGATTACCACAGAAGGTGACACCCCACCCCACCCTCCCCGCCCCTCCAACTCCCGCTTGCAGGGTAGGCAATGGCCCATTCCTGTGTTCAAATAAAGAGATGGATTTGTGTCCTAGTTTGAAAGCAAAACCAGTGTGAGGCTCTCTTGTTTAAACTGTGACCCTTTGGACGAGGACACGAGGCTTGACTCCATTTTCATCAGAAGGCTGATTTATTATGTTATATATTATACTAAAATACTACATTACAACTATACTAAAAGGACAGAGAGAAGGAGATCAGAAGGCTACCAAGACAAGAATAGAATAGGAATCAATAACAAAAACCTGTGACTGCTCACAGCCTTGGCACAGGTGGCTGTGATTGGTCACTGATTGAAAACAATCTACACGAACTAATGGAAGATGCACCCGTGGCATTCCACAGCAGCAGATAGCCATTGTTTACATTTCTTTCCTGAGGCTCTCAGCTCCTCAGGACAGGAAAAGTCCCAGCAGAGGCTTTTTCCCTAAATTATCATGGCAACATCTCACCCTTTTAAATTATTAAATTAAATAGAAAAAGAAATGTTTGCAATTTCTTCTACTAGGGCTTTGTAGAAGAGAGAACAACACCTCTTGAGGTTGATCTGTTGCCAATCAAAATCTCAATCATTTGCTGATGTGGAATGGTCAGGGAAATTCTTCACCTGTAGAACATTCAGGGAAATTCTTCTCTTATCAAACATCTAATTATATCATATCACTAAAACAATCTTAAAAAATAAGAAAATGCAAAAACTCATGCAAGGAAAGTTCATTGTTTCAAGTCCAAGCAGCTGAATTTCAGGACAGAGTCCATGGACTGAAGATGTTCTTTTTTGACATCTCTGGAAGTCCCCTTTGGTCCTGAAACAGGCTTGCAGAATTCTGAAACAAAGAACTGCTAAAGAAAACAAGAATTAGCAAACAATTCATTGACAGCCATGAAACAATTCAGAGAAAATTTCTGGAATGCCCTGGCCACAGCCCTTCATTGAACCACTTGGGCTGAGGCTAATTTTTGGCTTTTCAATGCTTTTGAGCTGCTAGCTCTTTCCACTTTTCTTTATTATTTTTTTTTTTTCATTAGAAGAAGAGTAGCAGCAGCAGAGTGTCTCTAGGACCCTTGGGTGGCTCTGGTCCTGGTGGGTGGACCAGAGAACTCAGACTTGGCTCACAGAATGGTGGCCTAGGTTCTTGTGGGGAAAGCAAAGTTTTTGAACTCAGCACTGGACGGGGCGATGGCCCCGGCCCAGGGAAATGAGTTAAACGGCTTAGAACTAGCTTGTGAGGCGGGCTCTGCACGCTCAGAACTTGGTAGGACTATGCTGCTAGTGTTTTGAGAGTAGAAATGACGAAATGTTTTTTTTTTTTTTTAGAAGCACTGGTGCACACTGGCAGCTGGAGAAGAGAAGTTTTCTCAGGAATTGTTATTTTAGATTTGAGGGTTTCTTGTCTCCAGAGCAAGCGAGCAGTGCTTGCTTTGCTCTGTGTCTCTTGTTTTTGTAAGGTAAATGTTATTTTTTCTGCTTTTTGCTTTTTGGCACTACTTTTATCTCTACTGGGTTGGGAACTAGAGGTAGATGTTACAGGAGCCAACTCCCCCACGCCGCAGGGGCGCTCGGGGGAAGGCAGGCACTTTAACTTCTAGGGAGAAGCTCTCGACTATACGCAAAGTGATTTAAAAACTATATTGATTTTGAACACAGCCAGCCGAACTGCTCCTGCAGTCAGCTGGAGGGTTATGCTTTTTTTACGGAAGGATAGGCTTTTCGCAGGGTTTGACGTGAATGATGGAGTTTCGGAAACCTGCGGGACAACTGGGGTGGGTGGTGCAGGCAGCACGGGCGCTGGTGTCGACTTTTGAGGCGGTCTCGTGGGCTCAGCACCATTCTCAGCAAGCTCTTGCACTGCAATTGGATCGGCAGGGAGCGGCGGGACAGGCGGGGGCGGCGGGCTCGGAGCGGGGTCGGCCCGCGCAGGCGCCGCCTGCACCGTTGCGAATTCAGTTGCCGGCTGGGATGCAGAGAAAGAAGACACGGAGGCAGCTCCTGCAGCTCCCGGGAGCAGCAGCACAGCCGGGGAATCACTGTTGTTGATCGCGCTGCCTGGCAACACGGGCGGATCGGCGGGAGGCGGTTCCGGGTGCCGCGGCGCAGGCGCAGTCATCAGAGCCGGCGGAGCTGGCCCGGGCGGCTGCGGGGCCGCGGGCGGAGCCGGCTGAGGCGGAGCCGCGGGGTCCGGCGCCTCCCGCGGGGCCGGCTGAGGCGGAGCCGCGGGGTCCGGCGCCTCCCGCGGGGCCGGCTGAGGCGGAGCCGCGGGGTCCGGCGCCTCCCGCGGGGCCGGCTGAGGCGGAGCCGCGGGGTCCGGCGCCTCCCGCGGGGCTGGCCGAGGCGGAATCGGATCCGCTCCCTCCCGGGGTGGGGGAAGCGGAGAATTCCGCGGCGAAGCGGGCGGGGCCGGCCCGGAAAGCGGCGGGTTCGGTTTTTCATCCCCCCCAAGAGAAGGAGCGGGGGGGGAAGGTAGATCTGTTTGCTCCAAGGGAGCGGAGAAAAACTTTTGCTCAGCTGTGGGCACTGCGGGGGGAATGCAAACTCGCGGTTCGTCTTCTTTGAGAGACTTCTCTCGTGCCGAAGCTGGCGGGGACAGAACGCGACTGCGCTCCCGAGCCATGATGTCCCCTGCAGCCCGTCCCCATTTCAAGATAACACCATAAATCAGTACGTGCACTGCATCCATCATTGGGCATTGAACACGCTGGACTATTGTCCAGTCAAAAAGAGCGGCCATGAACTCCCAAAAACGTAAATCAAGGGAGTCTACGACATTTGTAATAAATCTATGAAATTTTGCCCATCTGAAGAACTCATAACACCGTCTCTCCAACATACATTGAGGAATTCTGTCCCTGCGTCCCCATCTGCACCAGTGTTTAATAACTTTCTCCTCTGACGCAGTAAACGGAACCTGAGCTTCCGAAGGTACATTTTTCCAACTTTCCTCCCACCTTTTGCGAATGGCAGCATCTTCAGGAAGGGAAAAAATAACAGTACCTTTAGACAGTATCCTTGTGGACCCAGCTGTGCAGCTCTGCTGCTCTGCGGTCTCTGGACACAATCTCCAGGAAAGTCCCACAGGTTCTCCTGTTTGCCTTGGCTGTGAACTCTGCCCATCTTCAGGGTCTCGTTTCTTCAGCTCCAGGCTAGATTCCACGGTCACTCTTGGGGTGACCATCAGTTTCACACATCCAGGGGTCACCAATTCTTGCTTAGACTGAGATCCCTGGTGCGAGGACACAAGGCTTGACTCCATTTTCATCAGAAGGCTGATTTATTATGTTATATATTATACTAAAATACTACATTACAACTATACTAAAAGGACAGAGAGAAGAAGATCAGAAGGCTACCAAGACAAGAATAGAATAGGAATCAATAACAAAAACCTGTGACTGCTCACAGCCTTGGCACAGGTGGCTGTGATTGGTCACTGATTGAAAACAATCTACATGAACTAATGGAAGATGCACCCGTGGCATTCCACAGCAGCAGATAGCCATTGTTTACATTTCTTTCCTGAGGCTCTCAGCTCTTCAGAACAGGAAAAATCCTAGCAGAGGCTTTTTTCCTAAATTATCATGGCAACAAGACAGATATTGTGGATCTCTACAGAAGCCAGTGTTGTGCTTGGGGGCAGCCAGGCAGCACTTTGGGGCATTCCTTTTGCCTTTGAGGGCAGCTGGGAGTGGGTGGGCTTTGCCTGAGCTTCCCTGTGCAGTGAAGACAAAAGCAGGGATTGTTTTGCAAGCAGCAGAAGGCTGCAACCCAGCCAATGCCTCCGTGAAGGTGTGTGTGCTAGTCTGGCCAAACTGATAAGAACACTTGGCTTCCTGGATTCCTTTTAGACTCCTGACCTGTCACCAGTCATTGGAGACAAAATACTTCCCAGAACTTGGTTGTCTGTGGGGCTGGTTTAATGCTGGTGTTGTTTTTATGACTGTTAGTACTTCTACTGTTCCTTCTACAGTTTGGGTTTGATAAGAATTCTACATTTTGGTTAGCCTGACCTTCTGGATGAGAACATCAAATGATAGCACAAATAAGAGAGGAAGAGGTCTTTTCAATGTGCCCTAAAAGTTAAAATGTTACATTCTTAGAACAATCCCGAGGTATCAGATAGGAAGATTTGTTTTCAAAGTGCCCCAAAAGAAGAAAACCACCACACTTTTTTTGACAATCCCTGTTTGATATTTTAGTTGTATGCCTAGGAAGATGCATCAAAGAGACACATCCATGTGGCATTTCCAGATAGAAGTGCCCTGCAGGCAATTCTCGGGAGGAAGCCTGCAGCCCCTCTGCTGCATGTTCCTGCAGTACCAGGCACTTTGTCACTGCTAATGCCCAGCTGATAAACACTCTTGGAATACTAAGCATTGGCCTCAATCCCTGCACAGATTCCTGCACTGGAGGAAAGCACACCAAGGCCTTGGTGACTCTGCAGTAGAGCTGAGTTGCTTCTTACAACTAGTAAGGGCTGCCAGTGCAGTGCTGTCAGGGACTGACGGGTCAGGCACAGAGCAGAGCCCAGTTTACTCAGTGTCTGCCATCAGCTGTTGGGACAAAAGGTGGATTGATTGACTCCTCCGTGGGTCTGAAGAGAAAGACAACCATGTTCTGTCTTGAGTGGGGTCAATAGCTTGTAACAGAGCTGGGTGTGCCTCTGGCTTCTTGACAGTGGCTGTCAGTGGCCGTTCGTAGGCTTTGCCAAGCTTTTTGTCATACCTGCCCTGCCACTGACAGCTGCTGTGCCTGCAGGGGCTGGAGCCTTCCTCAGCTGTGGGGTTGCAGCTGCTGCCCCGTTGCTGCAGCTTTGCCTGGGCTGGTGAGAGGATCAGCATCTCCTTTGTGCAGGTGTCTGTGTCACGGCAGCGCCTGAGGAGCGGCGCTGTCCTTGTGCCCCGTCTGGGCTGTGCCCTTTGGGAAGATGGGGCACGTGGGTGCTGTTCAAGGGGCCAAGTCCAGTGCCCGTGGCTGCTGCAGCCCAGGCTGAAGACCAGCACTTGTAGTTCTTCACTAAATGAGGAATGGGCAAAGTGGTCTTCAGAACTTAGCCTGCTCCTAAATGAAAAGTGTTCTAATTCTTAGAGTCATTGTTCTTGGATGTAGCATGAGCTGCTGTTCTCTGAAAATGTCAAGGCATTCTTTAGGCAAACTGCTGAGAGGAAGGGAACATCCCCTCCTCTCCTGGAATTCACTTTGCAATATTCTTTCTGCTCTGCAAAAAGCAGATGTTGATAAAAATTCATCCCAGATCCCAGGGTGCACTGAATCTTTGGAAGTATGTAATCTTGTGCTGAATCTCCCAAGAGAGTGTTTCTTCCCAAGAAAATGAAGGCTCCTGATTTTTCAGCCCTCCTTCCCATTTGTAGATGACAGCCGCTTGCCTTGGTGCCTGTTTGTCTTCTGATTTCTGTCTGCTCTGATGTTTTTTCCATGGGCTTAGTTTCCCCTCAAGGCAACCCTGCAAAGGAGTGTGGGAGAATCAGACTCTGTGCAGAGCTGCCTGTTTTGCTGGGGCTGCTGTTGTTGTTGTTCTTGTTGATGTTATCGTTAGCCAAAAGACCACAAATTGCTCAGAGCCCCAGAGAGTGGAGCTGGGTTTCAGATCTCCTGCAAGCTCAATCTCTCTGTTTTGAACTTTGCTTCTTGCATTTTGTTTCTTTCAGGGTGTGTGGTGAGTGTGGAAGATCCAGAAAAGAAGTACACTGGATGGGAACATCTTGGCAGTGGGTGAGTGCAGCCACACTTATTTCTACAGAACCACAGGCCAGGAATTTTGGTGGTGCAATAGCATGTGGGAAGTCAGGCAAGCTGCAAGCATCTTCAGAGCCTGGCTCCAGATTGTCCCTGTCTCACTACTGAGGCAGTACAAGGCATCATCAAAGATGACTGGATGCTGACAATGTCTTGGCTGCCTCAAGGAGCAGGACCTGGAAGCCCTCCTGTCCCTCCAAGATGGGGCACCAGTTTGCCTATTTTCCCAGGAGACATGGTTTTGTATGATTCAAAGTAATATGGCCACACTCATGAAGGAAGGAAAAGCTGAGAGAGCAGGTTTTGTGTGTTGTTTCCCACCAGACAGCTGTCAGATAACAGCTCTCAGTAGCATTTCTTAGTAGTATTTTTCTGGAAACAATATTCAATGGTCAGGAAAATAAGAAAGGCTGTGTGGCATTGCCTGAGTTTGGCAGGTAGGATGAAAGGAGAGCAGTGAGAAGGCCCAGCAGCAGTGTGTTTCATTGCCTGGAAAGGCACGTCACAGGCAGAGATACAAGAAGAAAAAGGCAAAGAAAACCCCCCCACATGCATAAGTTAGTGTGTGTATTGGAGAATTCTAGCAGCCCTTTTTCTTCCTGTGGGAGCCAGCTTTTCTCTTGGACACTCTGCATGGCAGACGGCTGCTGGGCTGCTGTGCCCTTGGCTGAAGAGTAGACAAAGCCCAGTGTTTTAGAGCCACTGCAGGCAGCACAGAGCTCTTGCCTGGGCTGCCTTTTGCTCGTCAGCACTGAACAACTTCTCTGTTCTTGCCACTGTTCTGATTCTAGGGGCTTTGGAGCTGTTTATAAGGCCTTCGACACTGCCACAGGACAAGCGGTGAGTGCCCATGCAGATCTTGCAGCTCTTGAATGCTTTCCCTGTGATGTGATCTGTGGCCAGAGCTTTGGGCCGCCTGTCTTTGCTGCAGAGGCTGTTCTGCAGAAGCAGTCTGTCTAGAGGCAGGCTGCAAAATGCATTTTGGACAGACTTTGTCCTTCCTACCTACCTGAATGAATGCAAGGATGGCCGTGGTGTCTTTCAGAGGACACGCTAGCTTGGAGTTACTGGATAAATGTGCATAGATTAGCTGATGGCAAGAGCCATCATTCCAGCCCAATTCCTCTTAAGCCCAGGATCAGACACAGATATTTTGTTTTCTATCACGTGATTCAGTTGGAAAATACAATGCAAGCCCTTCAGAAAGAGAGATCTTGTCTGGAGCACAGTTTTGCCTTTCAGTCCTAGGGAACCTAGTTCACATACACACACACCTACACACACAGAGACACAGAGAGACACGTGCACAGATGAATGAGAAGAAGTTGATGAAGAGCCTTAAATAATACAACCTTGTGTTGATCCTGTGTTCCACTAGAGAGATGCTCTCTGTTCTGAACAGTCATGGTGGTGTCTTGGAGAGTCTTGCTGCTCTTTGGGGCTAGAAGTTCCAAGTCCTGAATTCTCCTTTTTGACTCTCAGGAAATACATTCCATCTTCCTTAATAGTAAGGAATTAGAGAAGGTAGTTCCTTATCCAGCTGCAGAGCTGTGCTCAGGAACTGCACTTGGAGGGAGGTCTCGGAGGCGTCCAAAAGCCCCAAGCCCTGTACTTAGAACCTGGGGCGCATCCATAGTGTACCACGGAAAGGGGTATTCATTTTTAAACCCATTCAATAATTTCAAGTCTAAAGATTGTTCTTCAACGTTGCAAAAGCCAAACTGAAGAAGTGAGGATGTGCTGGGATTGTAACTTTACCTTGAGTCGCTTTGCAGTTATTTTTTGACAGCATTTTCCCCATCATGTTTTATGTGTTTACTCTGGCACACAATTGAATTGGCAGCCATCTCTTCACAGGAGAAAAATTACTTTTGGCTTCCAAAGCATGTGTAAATGATAATAGTAGTGCTAAATAAAGTCTGTTTGAGAAGCCTGCAGGTGCAGAGGGTGGTGTTAGCGCTTTGTGGTTGATGGTTTAGAGTCCCTTTTTCCCGAGGTGACAAGGCATCCAGGCCCATGAGTGCCAGAGAAAGAGGCTCTGGTCATGTCTGTCCCTAAGAGCTTTTGAATGTCATCGTAGGTGGCTGTAAAGGAACTTTATCTCCAGCACCAGGGCTGTGAGGGAGTATTAAAAGAAATCCTGCTCATGAGAGAAAATAAGAACGCCAATATTGTCAGCTACTTAGAAAGGTAAGTAGTTCTGGTGATTTTTTGGGAACGTTCATTTCCATACTTGCAAGGCAAAGATTTAAAAGCTCTTTAGCCACTGGCAGAAAATGGATCTTTCAATGAACATCAATCCACTCCTGCACCAGGCATGGGAGGAGTTTGCATTCTGTCCCCATGAATGCTTCCTGACATAAACAGCTTGAAGATTGCTCTCAGAAACCTGGCTCTCTTACTAAGCCAGCAGCCTGTATGTTCACTTGCTGCATGTGGTTTTGCTGGTTTGGGGCATGATTTTTTCTAAGTGTTGGAGGAGAAAACATGCCAGAGGTTATGCACCTTGTGCTGTTCCCACTATTTTCCATAGCCTTGCATGCCAAAAGACTAGGCTAGGAGACACATAATTTGCCAGGTCTGAAATTGTTTTCCTGTTTGTGACTGTCCTTTCTGCAAGGTTTTCCAAAGGGTGTTGGCAGTGCTGCACAACCACTTGCCTTTAGTAAAAGCTGTGAAAACTGTGTCTCCTTGCTGCTGGAGGGAATGGTGCAATTTGTGTCTGAAGATGATGAAGCAGCTGCTGGGATGTGTCCACTTCCAGATTTATCTTTTTCCTCACTGAACCCCCTTTTCCCACTGCTTGCCACCTAAGCCGTCTCCTTTTCCATGGATGTGCCTTCCTCCTTTAGGTGGCACAGATGGCAGGCACTGGCTAGCCTAGGTGGAGTGTGTCTTCATTTGATTCCATCTTCATTTACCAGTGACCTGGAAACAAAACTCAGCTGTAGTCTTTTCTTCCCCACAGCAATTTAGCTGTGCACGTTCAGCTCCACGCTGTTGCTTTCCTCTTGCAGCTACCTTGTGGATGAGGCTGTCCTGCTGGTGTTGGAATATATGGATGGAGGCTCCTTAGCTGATGTGGTCACTGTAGCAGGCACAAGGCCTGCAAGGCCCTGGAGATCAGAAGCCTGAGCTAGGAAATACCAAAGTCAGCATGACTAAGGGTTTAGAAGCCCCCCTCTTCCGCCTTTCGGACCCTGTTATCTCTCTGTAGATCCATAGGCCACCTTTTCCCCTGACCCTTACTATTGGACAGTTTTCAATCCCCCTGTAAGGTATAAAAACCCCTAGCTCTGCCCGGTTCGGCAGAGGAGAGCTGTCCCTGGACCCTTCGCGGAGACCCCAATAAAAGAACCCTGCGGAACCCAGACAGCGCTGCTCTCTCTCTCTCTGCGTCTGCTGCGGCTATACCCAGGGTGACGGCCCCAGGCATGCTAAAAGAGCTGAAATCACTAAAGAGCTGAGCTGCAAATCACTATAGCTGCCTGGGCTGCCTGAACCCCCGCTGGGCGATCCTGGACCCTCGTTGAGCTATCCTGGACAACCGGCCTCCCCGCTGGGCTTCTGCCCCTGGGGGCCATAGCTGGCGCCCCGAACAGAGCCGACGCCCGAACAGCGGGGGGCCCCTGGGCCAACATCTGAACCGCCGTGATAGCCTGGCCGCGGAACTGAATGCCGGACCTGGCATTTCAGAGGAGCAGCATTTCTTCGTGAAATTGTCACTGCCTCCGCTCGCCAGAGATCCTGGAAGGAGAAGCTCTCCGTTTTAGAAGGACTCTCCTGGACAGGAGGTCAGCCGACCCGCACCCCGACACCTGGGCACGCGAGTGTCCGCGGAGGCTGACGAGCAGACGACCCCCAGCAGAACTTTGACCCACAACAGGCTGAAAAGTGTAAGTTTAACACAGCCTCTCTTGCGCGCAAAAAATATTTTTCCTTGGGTCCTTTTTTTTTGGGTTTTTTCTTTTTTTTTCTCTTTTTTCTGCTGGCGGGAACTGAAAAATGGGATCAAAGCTTAGTAAACGATCCCAGAACGAGAGAGATTTATATTCCCTAATCCTAGAAATCCTATCTTCTAACAACTTTTCTTTTTCTAAAGGTAACCTTTCAAAAACTAACCTGAAACGTTTTATAAAATGGATTCTCTGCCACTTCCCAGATACTAATACACAGACTATTACCTTAGACTCCTTTTGGGATACAATTGGGACCACGATATATAAGTTTCAAACTAACCAAGACTTTTCTGTAACACAGTTTTTACCTATGTTCCACGCTATCACTAAAGCTGTAGAAAAAACTAACAAAAAGATAGTAACTTCAGAGCTAGCTTCTGTGGAAAGAAACGAAAAGTTCTTATCTCACTTAACAGAAGCGCCTATTTCAAATGCTAATGGAGGAGATAACAGCCCCTCCACCCTGGAATCCAGCACTCCGCTGGGTCCTAGGGTCCCGCCATCTGCGCCGCAACCCCCCGACCCCAGGGCGCCCACGGCCCCTGCCCACCCCCTCTTCCCCCCCGCCTTCCCCTCGGGAGCCACATCCTGCGCGCCTCCTTGCTCTGCGTTATCTCCGAGAGCATCTGCGCCAGTTCCCGCCGGGACTGACCCAAACCCCACCCCTCCCCCTGCTCCCCCCGACCCTACTGGGGCCCCCCCCACCCCCTTTGCCGTCCCTCCTGTCCCTGCCGCGTCCGCCCCCACTCCCTCCCCCGCCCTCGCCCCCCCCGCTACCATCGTGTCTTTCCCTGCCTCCGGCACCGTCCCTGCTGCGGCACGGGATCAGCCCGCCTGGGTACCCGCGCCCCCCCCCACCACCGCGCTTTTGCCTGCCGCCGGAATTGTACCCGCCGCACCCTCCCTCAGTCCCGCCGCACCCTCCCTCCGTCCCGCCGCCTCCTACATCCAGCACCCCCCCTGCCCCCATACCCTCGCTGTGCAACCCCATACCCACGCTCCGCAGCCCCCGGTCGGGACCCCCCAGACTTCCCTCAGTTCTGCCCCCCCTCCCCACGCCCCCCAGTCCTGTGCATGCTGTATCACGCATTGCACGGCCACCCCGCCATGTGCCACGTGTAGCCACGTCCTGCCATGTGCTGCCTTATACCCTGCCCAGCCACAGGCACCTCTGCCAAATGCAGCTCCAGCCAGCCATAAGAAACATAAGGCAAGGCCTGATAGCTCTCACTTCTCGTCATCTGATGACAGCAGTGACAGCGATTCCGATTTGGAAATAGAATATGTAGATCCTTGGGCAAAAATAAAAATGGAAGCCACACAGGCAGGGGACTGGCAATTAGCTCAGAGAATTACTGCCTTTCCAGTAGAATATAAGAAGGGGAAAAAAGGAGGTGCCACTAATAGAAAGACATGGGAACCTATTACAAATAAAGAACTTGTGCAATTAAGAAATACAGCCACAGAACATGGTAGAAGTTCACATATTTTTAGAAATTTCCTAGAAGCTACGTTCTCAGCACATGTTCTGGTACCCCACGATATTAAAAATATTGCCCAGTGCCTCCTTTCTCCCGCCGAGTACATGCTTTGGGAAAGGCATTGGAAAAAGCAATTAAAAACATTATCAGATAACTATGCTGCAGATGCTGATAAGTCAAATTTTACACTCGAACAGCTGGCTGGTGAAGGGGATTTGCAGAAACCCTCTGACCAAGCTGATACTTTACCTAAGGCAACATTACAAGACGTGGCTATAGCAGCAAAAACCTCTTTACTCCTTACCCCTGATGATTCCACCCCTACTCAATATTTTTCTACTATCAAACAAGGAATAGATGAAAGCTTTATCAAATTTGTGGATAGAATTAAGGATGCTCTGGAAAAACAAATAGAGAGCACAGAGGCAAGAAAAGAACTGTTGTGTAAACTTGCCATGAGTAATGCAAATGACAAATGTAAAACAATTCTGAGAGCCTTACCCTTGGACACAGAACCTACCATAGAGCAAATGCTGGAAAGCTGCACACGTCACCTGTCCACTGACGACACAGTGGCCCAAGCAGTTACTAAGGGTGTTGCAGAAGGAGTTTCTAGTGCATATGCAGTAATAGCTTCTAAAGATCAGGTCCGCTGCTACCACTGCGGAGATTTTGGACATTTTATAAAGGACTGTCCAGAAAGGTCACCTCCCAGGTACCCTCGCAATTTCTACCAAAGGCCCCAGAATCAGCAGTACTATCAGCCGCGTCCGGGAAACTTCCATCGGAGCGTGGTGGGGCCCCACGCAAGGACATCAAATCAAAGGCCATCCAGACCCAGTCACGCACCATCCCAGGAGATTCCAGACCACATGAGGAGGATCCAACACACGGAGCAATACCAAAGGGAACGCGCCGTCAGCTGGTAACTGCACTGTCCATTGACTTTAAAAATGACAATGTTTATCGTGTTCCCACAGGCAAACGTGGGCCAAAAGGAGGTCCTTCTAACATCCTAATTCTAGGTGATTCTCTCCATACCCCAAAGGAAATATTTGTTGTTCCAGAAGTACAAACAGTGCACCCAGGACAAGAAATCTTTGTCCAGGTGTACTGCACAGACTTACCATATTTTCTTCCAAAGGGTACCCCATTCGCACAGGCCTTTCTACTCCCTAAGAATCACAGGGAACAGCTTCCTCTCAACCCCACAGCAATGTGGATACAAGTTGTGGGACCGAGTAAGCCTGTCATCGAGTGCGGTCTTACCTGCAGAGGAGAGAAGTTCCACCTACCAGGGATGCTGGATACCGGTGCAGACGTGACCATCATCGCCCGCTCTGAATGGCCAGCACACTGGGAGCTACAACCTGTGGCAGGCATGATCACAGGGATCGGTGGAGCTACAGTTTCCATGCGGAGCAAGAACAACATCCTCGTCGAAGGGCCTGAAGGCAAGTTGGCTACCATCCGCCCATTTGTGGTAAGGGCCCCCATCACCTTGTATGGACGGGACATTTTATGTCAGTGGGGAGCCTCCCTACGTATTCCCAGTCCGGATTTCTAATTGGGGCCACTGAGGAGCGCGCACTGCCAGACACTCCTCGTCTCACCTGGAAATGCCATGACCCGATCTGGATCGAGCAGTGGCCCCTTTCTAAAGTCAAACTGCGCGCACTACATGCCCTTGTGGATGAACAGCTCGCCAAAGGCCACATCGTAGAGACCACCAGCCCTTGGAATTCTCCAGTCTTCGTACTACAAAAGCCTGGAACGGACAGGTGGAGGCTCCTCCACGATCTTCGAAAAATCAACGAGGTCATCGAGGACATGGGTCCCCTTCAGCCTGGCCTGCCCTCACCATCGATGCTGCCTAGAGACTGGACACTTGCTATCATTGATATTAAAGACTGTTTCTTCAGCATCCCGCTGCATCCCCAGGACGCTCCACGGTTTGCCTTCTCTGTTCCCTCTCTTAACAGAGAGGCTCCACTCAAGAGATATCATTGGTGTTTTCTTCCACAAGGACTAAAGTGCAGTCCAAGTATATGCCAGTGGTATGTTGCTCACATCCTGTCTCCTGTTCGGGACCTATTCCCAAATGCGATCATCCATCACTATATGGACGATATTCTGGTCTGTGCACCAGAAAAAACGTACTTGGACAAAGCAGTTAAAAAGACTATTGAAACCATAGAAAAGGCAGGATTTGAGATCCGTGAGGACAAAATACAGTACACCAATCCATGGACTTACCTTGGACTCCAGATCCGGGAACGGACCGTCGTACCCCAGCAGCTCGCCATCCGAGACGACCCAAAAACCCTGAGAGACTTACACAGTCTGTGCGGATCCATCAACTGGGTACGTCCACTGCTAGGAATTACAACAGAGGACCTCGCTCCACTGTTCAGCCTTCTCCGGGGCAAGGAGAATCTGGACTCTCCATGCACTCTAACACCAGAGGCCCGAGATGCCATCACCAAGGTCCAGGAAGCCCTGTCTTCACGCAAAGCCCATCGCTTTGAGCCCAGCCTGCCTTTCCAGTTCGTCATTCTGGGAAAAGCACCTAGGTTCTATGGACTGATTTTCCAATGGGACACTCAACTTCGAGACCCTTTACTAATCCTGGAGTGGATCTTTACAAATAACCAACCCACAAAAACCATTACCACCTTCCAAGAAATTATGGCACATTTAATAAAAAAGGCTAGAACTCGCCTCCGTTCCCTTGCAGGGTGTGAGTTCACATGCATATATTTGCCAATGACCACTGGGGATCTGGAACATTTGCTCCAGACCAATGAGAGTCTCCAGTATGCCTTAGATAGCTATACAGGTCAAATTTCAGTGCATATCCCAAAACATAAGCTTTTTAATCGTGATGTAACATTTCATCTGACTCCAAAATTAGTCCAAAGTAGGACACCTCTCAAAGCTCTAACCGTCTTTACAGATGGCTCAGGGTCATCCCACAAGTCGGTAATGACATGGAGGGACCCTAAAACCCAAAATTGGGAATCTGACATAAAAATAGTGGAGGGATCTCCACAGATTGCGGAGTTAGCAGCTGTTGTCAGAGCCTTTGAGAAATTCAAAGACGAACCTTTTAATCTGGTCACAGATTCAGCTTATGTTGCTGGCATAGCTATGAGAGCAGAACATGCTCTTCTCAAAGAGGTTTCCAATCCAAAGTTATACCAATTGATTTCTACATTAACACGCTTAATTTCCCACAGAAAACAACCTTACTATATAATGCATGTGAGGTCACACACTGACCTCCCAGGTTTCATTGCAGAAGGGAACAGGAAAGCAGACACCTTAGCCATGGCAATAGAGACTGCTAATGTCCCTAACATCTTTGCCCAGGCAAAATTGTCACACTCATTTTTTCATCAAAATGTGCCTGCCCTTATCAGAATGTTCAAGCTCTCAAAAGATCAGGCAAAAGCTATTGTTGCCACATGCCCGAACTGTCAAAACTACCAGATACCATCTATGGGGACGGGAGTCAATCCCCGAGGTTTAAACAGCTGCCAGCTGTGGCAGACAGATGTAACCCACTTTGCACCTTTTGGAAGGTCAAAGTACGTGCATGTATCGGTTGATACGTTCTCAGGAGCAGTATTTGCATCAACACATACAGGAGAAACTGCGCAGCACACCATAAAACATTTTCTCCTCGCGTTTGCAACCCTGGGAGTACCAAAGGAGATCAAAACAGACAATGGACCTGCCTATACCTCTCGTAAGTTAAAAGAGTTCTTCAGTGAGTGGGGAATACAACACAAGACAGGTATACCTGCAAACCCCACAGGACAATCCATCGTGGAAAGGACACATCAAACTCTCAAAAGAGTCCTCAATCAGCAACAGAGAGGAACAAAAATCACCTCTCCAGTTGAAAGACTTTGCAAGGCTCTCTATGTCATCAACTTCCTGAACTGTACAACCTCAGAGCCTGATCCACCAATACTTCGCCACTTTGCAAATACCACCCAAGCAAAGCTCACAGAGAAACCACCTGTGCTGGTGAAGGACCCAGAAACACATAAAGTCTCTGGACCTTTCGAACTCATCACGTGGGGAAGAGGATACGCGTGTGTTCTGCTACCATCTGGTCCAAGATGGTACCCAGGGAAAAACATAAAACCATACCTAGGCACTGCAAATACCACTTCCACAAGCAGTGACAAGAATCCTCCTGAGTCAAACACGAGACCTCCTCAAAACCAGACCAGCTCGGCCTGGAGACGAAGACGTCGCCAAACATCCACAGGTGGAGGAGACGACTGTCCCATCACACAGCAGCAGACAAACCAGAAAGCTGAACAACATTCTGAGGCATCAAGCCCTAGGCCAGGCACAGCCTGAAAACAAAACTGTTCTTTGAATTAGATGTTATTACCCTTTTTACCCTAAAAAACCCTATTATCCCTTTTATCAACCCTTACCAAAAGCCTCTAACTTTTACCCACTCCCCCACCCTTAGTACCATAGAAAAAACAAAAAAAAAAACAGTAAAAAACTAAAAATAAAGGGGGGAGGTGGAAGGAACAGAGGAAAGGAACAAGAAAGGAACCCTAACCCTCCCTTCCTACCATAAAAAATAACAAGTTTTGCTTATATTCCCTATCAGAAGCCCCATTCCTGCCCAAAGATGAAAAATATCTCCATTGGCGCTGTCCTCACTGCTGCCTGGATGTTCCTCACCGTGCCATGTGCCGTCGGTTGGATCGGCCCACAGCCGAGCCATAATGTCTGGGTAACCTTAGCAAGAACATTAAAACAGGATAACATGTGCTTATCCATGGGGAGCGTTGATAACCCACTTTCCACATGTCTAGTAGGAATTCCTTTTGTAGCCGATGATTGGCCCGCCTATAATTCAGAGCTTCTCCGCACCACAGGTAAGCGACCCCACCAGGTAGAAACTTGGGACCAGTGGACAAAAATACTGCCCAATGCTCTTGAGGAACCTCAAGAATTGGATCTATTGGGGTCCTCTAAGGCCACCTTCTGTGTCAAATTTTACTTTAGACGTCCAAAGAATAATTTGCCTGAAATTGATCTGAACAAAAACACATACCGAAAAGACATATCACCAATTAACAAAGCCTACAACCCTCACGATTGGTGTAATTACACTGCTCGTGTGATCTCTGTGTCCTCTCTCCATCCCAAAATTCTACCCAAGGGAACGTTTCTCATCTGTGGTGACAGAGTATGGGCTGGAATCCCCTCACGACTCCAGGGAGGTCCCTGTACCCTAGGAAAACTTTCCACCCTTACTCCAAATATCACCTTGTTGCACAATTGGAAAAAGGAGAGCGAATTAAAACGCCACAAAAGGTCCTACACAGCATTTGATGAAAATTGCGATCCCAAATTATACGATTGGAACAAACCTAAAAAGATAGCGGCCTCTATATTCCTACCATGGGTAGCTGCAGCTAAGGCCCTGGGTGACATAAATCACCTTGGGTGCTGGCTCAGTAAGCAAGCTAACGCTACTTCTGCTGCCCTGAGCGATCTCTTAAAGGAAGAAGAAACCACAAGACACGCCTCACTCCAAAATCGAGCAGCAATTGACTTCCTGCTGCTTGCCCACGGACATGGCTGCGAGGACTTCGAAGGGATGTGCTGCTTCAATCTCTCTTCACGCTCGGAATCCATCCACGCCAACATCCAGAAACTGAAGGGACTTGTGAAGGACTTAAAAGTAGAACAGACCCCAGACTGGGTCAATGACCTCTTCGGTCAGTGGGGATTAACGGGATGGATTGCATCTTTGGTTAAGGGAATGTTGTGGATTTTTCTTGTAATTGTCATCGTGTTACTTATGTTCTCATGCCTTGTCCATTGTTTTAAAAGAACCATAGGGAACGCCTTTTTTCTAAATACAGAAAGTGGAGTTGTAGCAGGCACAAGGCCTGCAAGGCCCTGGAGATCAGAAGCCTGAGCTAGGAAATACCAAAGTCAGCATGACTAAGGGTTTAGAAGCCCCCCTCTTCCGCCTTTCGGACCCTGTTATCTCTCTGTAGATCCATAGGCCACCTTTTCCCCTGACCCTTACTATTGGACAGTTTTCAATCCCCCTGTAAGGTATAAAAACCCCTAGCTCTGCCCGGTTCGGCAGAGGAGAGCTGTCCCTGGACCCTTCGCGGAGACCCCAATAAAAGAACCCTGCGGAACCCAGACAGCGCTGCTCTCTCTCTCTCTGCGTCTGCTGCGGCTATACCCAGGGTGACGGCCCCAGGCATGCTGAAAGAGCTGAAATCACTAAAGAGCTGAGCTGCAAATCACTATAGCTGCCTGGGCTGCCTGAACCCCCCGCTGGGCGATCCTGGACCCTCCGTGAGCTATCCTGGACAACTGGCCTCCCCGCTGGGCTTCTGCCCCTGGGGGCCATAGGTCACCGTGAGAAGGATGGCTGTAGGACACATAGCAACAGTGTGTCGGGAGGTAAGGGGTCCTGCTTGTGCTTGGGATGGCTTGGACAAGGCTAGTCCTTTGAAAGCACTGCAAAGTGAGTGATTCCATGTTCAGAGCTTTCTTTCTGTGTTGCTCTTCTGCTTCAGAGAAGAAAGAGCATCTGGACTGAACTGCCTGCCAGTGTCCCTGCCCTTCCTGTACTCTGTTCTTCACTCTTATCCACCATCATTGAACTCTCTGTCTCTTTTTCCTTTTTATTTTCTGTTCTGCACTTTGCCTCCCCAAGCCTTTGCCCAGAGCCTTTCTGCACTGCCTTCTTTGCCTGTAAGTGCAAAGGTGCTGCTGTGAGAGTTTTAAACCAGAGGCCAAGCCAAAGAGAGACTCATCTGTCACAGGTCTCCACTCCAAAGGATGGCACGGCACCCAGCATGGTGCTTGCTGCTGCAAACTGACAAAAGAGCTACTTCCAAGTCTGCTGTTGAGGCAGCCATAGAACCCTTGTCCTCCAGTCTCCCGACCGACACTGATCCCCTTGGTATCCAAGGCAGGGACGTTTTCCTCTTTTGGCAAACCATTGTTTGTCGTCCGGACGGGGAGAGCGCATCCGCTGCAGCAGCGCTCATTCTGACTGGCTTTGCAGGGGACAGTCTGGAGCAACGACTGACTGATGCTTCCCCCTCCAAAGCTAATATGCCTTCCCTTGGAAAGATCCTGCTCTCCTAGTGCTGCAGCAGCAAGCTCTTCCTCCTGCCAGCACTCACTGCTCCTTGGAGATCTGAGAATCTTCAGGAGCAGCCTCCTTTTGCATGTGATGAAATCAGATCAGGGTAACTTTTGGCCGCCTGTTTCTTTTTCCCCTGGCAGTGCCTGCAAGGCCTGGCTTTCCTTCATGCCAAGCAGGTGATCCACAGAGACATCAAAAGTGACAACATCCTTCTGGGCCGGGATGGCTCCGTCAAGCTGGCTGGGTATTCCTGCTGAGGCGCAGCGCTGCGGGGAGGCGGTGTGGGGCTGCTTTGGAGAGGTGCCGGGTGCCAGCAGTGGCTGCTGAGAGTGCAGGGAGCGCTGTGCAAGCCCAGGCCGCAGCTGGAAGGTGCTGAGTGGTCTAGAGAGCAACCAGGTATCCAGAGTAACTTTGGTTTGTGGGTGTTCCTTCCAAAGGGAGAGATTTACAGTGTAAACGTTCAGGGCAATGAGGAAAAGCCAAGGTTTTGTGGGAATCCTGGGCGGGTTGTTACCTGTACAATTGCCCATGTCCTTGGCTGCAGCCCTGAGGAAGGAGAGCCCAGCTGCTTTTCCAGCTCCATTAAGCACTGCGTTCTGGGACTGAGAGTGAGAAGCCCTTTTCCTTGGTTTCCTACTTGAAGCAGTGTTTGTTTTCCTCCTCAGCTGATTTTGGCCTCTGTGCTGTGCTCAGCCCTGAGCACAGGAAACGGAGGTCGATGGTCGGGACCACTTACTGGATGGCACCCAAGGTGGTGAGAAGAGAGCCTTACGGCCCCAAAGTGGACACCTGGTCCCTTGGGATTGTGGGAATAGAAATGGCCACAGGAGAGGCTCCTTATATGCAGGAGACCAGTGACAAGGTAAGGTGGAAATGTGCTCAGATAGTCGTGTCCTTCTGCTCTCAGTCCATTAGAGAAAATCCCATTCCCACAGCTTGAAGTGCTTCCAGCAAGGGCCACTTCAAAAAAGGTCTCTGGGGCTCACATCAGCCGTCAAGGCAAGACCTGGTGCTGGAATAGCTGGGGCTGCACTGGAGCCTTTTTTCCTTTGGGAGAGAAGGCTCATCTCTAAGCATCTGCTGGGCAAGAAATTGCCACTGCAGAGTGGAGTTTTAAAGATGGGGTCTAGGTGAGCCCTGAAGGATATGGAAGAATCACATAGAGTCTCATGTTTCCTTTTGCTTCAGGCCAGCTACCTGATAGGCAAGCAAGGGGTTCCAAATCTGCACCAGCTCAGGCTACCCCCTGGCTTGTGTGAATTTCTGAGCTGCTGCCTGCAGATGGATGTGGACAGGCGAGGCTCTGCCAAGGAACTTCTGCAGGTACAAGGCAAAGCGGCTGCAGGCCAAACAGCTGTTCCCTGCCAGGGTTTGCTCCTCAGCCAAACTCCAGGGAATCAGATGGGCTCCCCACAGAGTAATCTCTGCTTTGGGTGCTTTTCAAATGAAAACCAAGTAGGATCTTGACTGCTTGAGGTTAGAAGGGCCCAGTGAAGGTCATCTAGCCCAGAACTCCAGCCACTGGCAAGGACATCTTCAAGTAGATCAGGTTGTTCAGAGGGCCATCCAAGCGGAGCTTGAATGTTGCTGGGTTGGGGCTCCTCCCAGCTCTCTGGGCAGCCTGTGCCAGTGTTCCAGCACTCTCCTCACAAACAGTTTCTTCCTCAGAGCCAATCTGAATTGAGTGTCTTTTAGCTTAAAGCCATTCCCCCTTGTCCTCTTGCAATTGGCCCTGCTAAAAGAAATGTCCCCAACTTTCCTAGAAGCCCCTGAAAATATTGAAAAGTCTCCTTGGGGCTTGCTCTTCTCCAGGATAAACAGGCACAAGGCTCCCAGCCCTTCCTCAGAGGAGAGCTCCCACCTTCTGGTCATTTCTGTGTCCCTCTTTTGCTCTCAGGTGCTGTATTCAGGTTTGCCTGGTAGCAAAGGAACTGAAGTATTGCAATGGTGGGGATGGGGGCTTGAGGAACACAATGAAAGCAGTCCCTGCCAAGCGGTTTTAGATTGGTCTGTGGGAATGGGGGAGCTGGGGTGGAGCTCACTGTGAGCATCCGAGAGCACCCAGCTTGTCCCGCCTGGCCCACCCTTGGAGGTTTCTGCCAGCCAAACAGGCACAGCTGTGCAGGATTTGTGCCAGCCCCATGTGTTGCCTTGCCCCATCAAGTAGATGAGAATGGCTGTGGCTTTGCTGCCAGGTTTGGTGGCAGACAAGGAGCTGGTGACCAGGCCACTTCCTTGGCTGTGCCTGCTGTGAAGGAAGATGCCAGCCAGCACAGGAGGGAGTGGGGTGTGCTGAGGCAGACACTGCTCTTCCTGCAAACCAGAGCTGAGCACATCTGCACCCTGCTGCTTGTGTCCTTGCTCCTGGCTTGCTGCTGAAAACCTGCATGTCCAGCTTTCCTGAGATCAACACGTGGGATCAACATTTTTCAGAGCTCTTGGGAGTCTCTTGAGGAATGCCTTATACCCCACATCTCTCTTGGACACTCAAAGAGCCCATGTCTGTAGAAAAGAGGAGCTTGAATAAGTCTGTTGACTTTCCTGAAAGGAATAAATCCTTAGGACAGCAAGCAGCAATCCCACAGTGATAGCAGGACAAAAATCCCAGCAAGTGACGACACCATGAGGAATGGACTAGTGCAGTTCTGGGCCGTGTTTGCCTGTGCCAGCAGCATGCTGGACATGAAGGCAGACGTGCTGCTGGTGCCCTCAGTCCCATGTCTGTGTATTTCTGGGTGCTGGAGGAATCCAGCTCAACCCTGTTAGGAACTCAGTTTGGAAAAATGGTTCCTTTTTCCTTTGTCTCTTTTAATTTGGTTTCTTTTGTTTCTTTTTCCCTTTGGGCAGCATCCATTTCTGCAATCAGCGGAGCCTCTCTTAAGCCTCTTCTGACAGCCTGATTGCTGCCATCCCTGCAGCAAGGGAATGCAAGAAGCAAAGGAGATGACAAGGTGTGAGAGTCTGTCCGAAACTTCCCTCATTTTTTGCCTCTCGATCGTCATGAAAGCCAAGACCACCGGGGAAAGGGAAAGATCCTGTTCTGAAAATCCAGGTCTGTCTGGTCCACCAAGCCAGATTATTGCCTACGGGTGTGTTTGCTCAACTCATGGAACACTGCACCCAAGAAGGGGCAGTGTGCTCTCCTTCGCCTGCATCACCTAGCAACGCTAGTGCTGGAATTTCTCCACCCTTCTGACTTGGCTGGACTTTCTCTCTGGAATGACCTTCCCGGAGGTCACCACAAAAGGACCCTCCATTCACCGTGCATCAACCACCGTGACAGATGGACTGAGATGGGAGAAGGTTCTCCCTCAAGGACTGAGACGTGCGACCCCTACATGGAAAAGCTCCCCTCTTTTCCCAAAAGGACTAAGACTGAAATCCCCACCATAGGGTGAGGGAAGGTATGCGTGGGGACTGGAGCAAGTTTTGCAAGCGACCACTGGACCAAGAAGACAATGGTTCCTGCCTACGACATCTGCTGCTGACGACGCCTGTTCCTGATGGACTACTGATGGACTCCTTGTACCCTTTATCAATAGACTGTTTTGAAATGGGTCCCCTTCCCCCATTTCAAAAGGACTATAAAAAAGGTTAGACCTGACTGATACCTTTGAGATCTCCCCTGACGTGAAGATGACAGGCCTCTTCGTCGACCGGACTTCGAGGGACTTTGTCATCCGCACGTCTGGTAGCTATATACCTCCTTGCCCTCCCTCTCTTCTTTTTCTTTTCCTTATTCTTTTCCCTTTCTTCATTCCCCTCTCTCTAACGCATCTTCTCTATGGCTATTTAATAAAAGTACATGTATTTTGATTTTACTGCAAATCCCCTTGTCGTGTCAGTTTTTGCACCCTGAGATCAGTGAAAAAGAACCTCCATGAATCACGTCCTTAGGACGGATCGTGTCACCTCCTGAACCCCCATTCTAAAAACCCCAAACTTCTACCCTTTCACCCTGAGACAAATTATTATTCTGCTTAAACTCTCGTGACTTGTAGCTCTTCACGTAACATTGGTAATTTACTCCATGGGTCAAAATCAAAGACACCTCAAAGGCACAGGTGTCTTTGCCTTCATGCCAGGGTCTCTGAGCCCCCTGCCAGGGGCTCGAGCCACGCAGAGCTGCCAGAGGGATGTCCTGGGTTCCGACAAGGGGGGACTTTCCATCTTTAAGAACGAATGGCCAATTCAGAAGAGTACATAGAGCCTTATTCCCTGACTGGCAAGGAAGGGAATTATCGCCTGCCAGGGGCTGTGTACAAATCAGGAACAGGACAGGACTGCTGAGGAACGCTGCATCCTTTTAATGATCTAATTTTCGGCAAAAGATCTTCCCATATATATCAATTTAAAAACTTTGGTTTTGATTTTAAATAAAATTTCACCTTTGAAAGTCCAATAGAGGGGATCTGTAACATAAGAAAACAAACCCCATGATTTTGCCAAAAAAGCTCTACGAAACCAACAACTGGCACATTTATAAATAGCATAAAATCAGAGTTTGCAGGTTCCACTGATGAACAAGGAACGTCAGGCGTGACCTGTGATCCTTGTGTTTGGCTCACGTCTGCATACTTGAATGAATTGTTATAATTGCTTTTAATCAAGGAGAGTACATTGGCTATTTTAGGCTTGGAAATTTTCCTTTGGTTTGAAGAGGAAAGTAATAAAGTCTCTTTGGCCACCATTGATTTCACTGCCACTAGGGCAGAGTTATTATTATCGTGGTGGGCGTTTTTATCAAGACTCCAACGCCCCTTGCCATTATGATTGTGGTCTATTTTAGATGGATTCTGCACGCTGAGGTTTGAGTAGTTCCAAGTCTGTGTCTTATGTTTCTAACTGACATCTTTCTAAAGCAGAATGAGCTCTCTCCCTCTGGCTTGTCAGCGTTAGAGCTTGGTTCCACATGAACCACATTGGATAATGTTCATCTGATGTCTGGCCAAATTCCACTGTAATTCCTTGGCCTGAGGAATATCAGGAAGACCTGCTGAGCTCCATGAACACTGTCAGCTGCATGGAAGAGAACGTCCTTGACTTTACTGAAGAAACTGGAGCTCAGCTTAGGTTAGATGCTCTTGAGCAGGAGAAAGGCTGGAATCGTTTTCCTGAGGCCTGTGTGCCCAGAGGGACTGAGATCTGGGGAGCAGCTGGGTGTTTCTGCACATGGATGTAAGGGGATTGCCAGACAGCTCAAGCCTTAACACAGGCAAACACTCCCCAACTCTTCTGAGGCAACACTTTGCTTTGGGTTTCAAATTGTTCCCACTTGTCTGTCTGTGAAGATGCCCCTAAAACCACAAGTCAAGCCTCTCAGAACTGGTGTTACATTTCCAGCAATGAAGAAAAGAAACCCAAAGCCAACAAAGTTTCTAAAACAATGATTTTTAGAGAGGAACTTAATTCCCTGTGCAGTGTCTTCTCACTGGGAAACATGCTGGAAGCCTGGGAATGAGGGTGTAAATGGCTCAGAGTCTCTTCTGCTTCTTTTCCAGTAATGCTGAAACACCTAGTGACCGTGTTTTTTCTCATAGCCCAAGCCACATTCTCCTCATCACCAAGCCAGAGCCTGGTGATGTGGAGAGCCTGCCAAAACCCCCTGTTTGTTTCCTGGCACTTTCTGGGATGGGCCTACCATTAATGCATTGACTTGAGTAGCCAAATGAGCAGAGAGTGACCATAGGGATGGCACCTCTCCTTCTTCTGACCATGGAAAGTTTTCTTTTGCTGCATAAGGGAAGCTGAAATTTTCCGACTGCTGAGAGACAGAGCTGCAGGTGTTTCCTGTGTGCCCAAGCAGGCATTTTCATCCCAACACATTTGTGCAGGCATCTTAATGTGTCTGTGTGGAATTTGAGATTTAAATGTTTGTTTCCTTACCTGAGGAATACCTGGTGGATTTCCTTTCTTTCCTTCCAATTACCATGGTTTTCAAGAACAAAGGAGAGAACTTGATGAGCTTTGTTTTATGGCAGCTCTGCTTAAGGGACCAACAAGCATGGCAGAGATGCCTTTCTTGTACTAATCCTTGGAAATAGCAGAGTTAGTATAGCAAAGTCCCTCTTCCAAAAACCCTATCAAGCTGGTGTGAATTCTCAGAGAATCAAACATGCTTTGCTGATGTAGTTCCCACTTGTTAGGTCAGTCAATGAAATCAGCTGCCAAGTCAAGATCTGTAGGATGTTGGAAAAAATGTGGGGTTTGGGTTTTTTGTAGGTGAAGGAAAGTCATCTCTGGGTCTCTGCCAGGGCAGAAACTGCCACTGCAGAATGAAGCTTAAACAATGGGCTCAGGGAGATGGGCAAAGTTACAGATGGGCAAAGCAGCAGGTGGAACCTCCCTGTTTCCTTTTTCCCCAGCCTCAAATCCTGATAGGCACAGGAGGGAAAGAAAAGCTGCAGGAGCCCAACCTGTTTTCACCTTGGCTGTGTGACTTCCTGAGCTGCTGCCTGCAGACAGACAAGGAGCAGCACTGGTCTGCCAAGGAGCTCCTGCAGGTAAAATGCAAAGGGGCCACAGGTGAAACCGGGTGTGAGGGATGGGCTCCTCATCTACTTAAGTCCAAGGCATCAGATGAGCCCCCTTCCTCCTCACCTGCACTCTTGGTGCTCTTCAAATGAAAACGGTGAGGAGTCCTAGACTGGGCTGGGCTGGCAGGGCCCTGTAAAGGTCATCAGGTGCAAGTGTCCTGCCATGAGCAGGAACATCTTTAAAGAGATCAGATTGCTCAGACCCCTTTGCCACCTGACCTGGAATGGTTCCAGGGATGAGGCACCTACAAGCTCTTGGGGACCCGTGTGCCAGTGTTGCAGAATGCTCTAAGTAAACAAGTTCTACCTAAGATCTACTCTGATTGCATCCCATTTGTGTTTAGAAATATTTTCCCACATTCTGTTGTAACTGGTACTGTTCAAAAAAGGTGTCCCCCACTTTCTTCAAAGCCACATTGAATTTTGGAAAATGGCTATAAAATCTCCTTGGGCCTGTTCTTCACACAACTGAATAACTCCACCCCTCTCTGTTTTTCCTGAGAGGAGAGGTGCTCTGGCCTCTGACTGTTTTCTGTTGCCCTGTTTTATAATTTGGTGGGGTGCCCCATTTTATCTAATGGCAAAAGAATTGAAGTAGAGCAATGCAGGGTACAGAGACATGCAAAGGTGGTGCAGGAACCCAAGGAAGCCAGGCTGGCTGAGTGGTCAGAGATTTGGCTGTGGGCAGGAGGGGCTGTGGGGGGCTCACTGTCAGCCTCTGAGGGGCCCTGGTTTGTGCCCCCAGCCCACCCTTGGAGGTTTCTGGCACGCAAACAGGGAGAGCTGAGAGGGACTTGTCCCAGCCCCATCTGCTGCCTGGCACGCTCAAGCAGACAGGAACTGCCCCAGGGTTACTGCCAGGTTGTGTGGCAGAGAGGGAAGTGCAGCAGCCAGTGCCACTGGGCTGTCCCTGCTGGGAAGGAAGGTGCCATCCAGCACAGGAGGGGCAGGGCATGGAAAGGTAGGCACTGCTCTGTCTCCCTGTGGAAATCAGCACAGTGCCTGTCTTTCAAATACAGGGACCTATGTGATTAATTGGAGTTTCCTGAAAGGAAGAAACCTCAGGGCAGAAACACCATTTCTAGAGCACTGGCAGGGCAAAAATCCCAGCAAGATGAAAACACCTTGATAAAAGGATGAGTGGGATTCTGGGCCAGGTTTGCCTGTGATGGCAAGGTCCTGCACATAAAGATGGAGGTGCAGATGGTCCCATTGTTCTACTTTGTGGGTCTTTGTAGGAACTAGAGGAATCCTCATGGAGCCAGTGAAGCACTGAGCTTGGAAAGTCATGGTTCACCACTCTTCTTTGTTGTTTTCTTTTTTTTCTTTTTCCTGTGGACAGCATCCATTTGTAACATCATCCAAGCCAGCCTCCATCCTGGCACCACTCATCATTTAATTGCAGAAGAAGAAAAAGAAGTATTAGGAGACGAGAATTTAACAATAATTTCAAGATGTTATCTTAATAAGAAATTTAGATTAGAAATGTAGAGTAGGATTGTTGAAGAGTTGAAGAGTTGTTGAAGAGAATAGAGTATACATTAGGATTGGATTTAAATAAAGTTTCTGGAACATCAACTCATTTAGAAGACTTAGATTTAGGTTTAGGCTTAGGTTTAGGCTTAGGCTTAGGCTTAGTACTAGGTTTAGGAGTAGGTTTAGGAGTAGGTTTAGGACTAGGGTTACAGTTAGAGTTAGTGTTAAGACTAGGTTTGAGTTTGGGTTAGGGTTAGGGTTAGAACTTAGGGGTTTAGGGTTAGGGTATGATTATCTAATAGGTCTGCTGAGTAGGATTTGAAATTAATAAAATTTTTAAAACCACAACTCTCCTTGTAATTTCCTTCCTTCTTACTCTGTGAATAAGCTCATGATTTCCTTGTAAATTGTCTGTTGTTTCTTAAAGGTGGAAGTCACCCCTACAGTGTCTTTGGCATGGTGTGAAATTGGGGTATGCTCATCTTCATTTATCCTCTCCAGACCATGCTGCTTTTGGAATATGACCCACGTGTCTGGTTTTGGTCTGCTGTGGTACCTCTATTTGAGGTAGAAAGGGCAATGGCATTTGCATGACAAAACAAAGGAGGAATGGGACAGCCCAAATACTCTATGTGGATACAGGCTCTCTGCTGTGACTCAGGAGCATTCGAGTTCCTGCCACTTGGATTTGTATCCCTAAGTGCAATGTCTTTGGCGGAAGGAGAGCCTTGCTCAAGTGAGAAAGCAGAAGGATCAGAGAGGGGCCTCTGAAAGGTCTCCTCTGGTGCAGAGCTGGCAGCGCCTGTGAGGTGAGAGCGGGCCCGGCCTTGGCCGGGGTGCAGCCCCAGCAGAGGCCTGGCAGAGCCCGGAGCAGCCTGAGCCTGGGCAGAGGCAGGCTGGAAGGAGGCCCTTGGAGCTGCAGGAGGCAGCAGCCGGGCCCTGGGTGCCTCTTCCTGGCAGCGGGCGAATCCTCCGCTCTCAGAGCCCAGGTGGCAGCTGGCTGCTCCCGAGGGGAAGCGTAGCCGTGCTGGGCACAGCCCAGACTGGAGGCATTGGCCGTCTGGAGTCTGCCCAGGAGCAGAGGAAGGCCAGGGGCAGCCCAGGGCCGGTGGCCTGGCTGAGGATTCCTACTCTTGTGCCGGCTGCCCTGTGACTCCTGGCAAAGGGCAGCAGTGTGTGCAGCACTCTGGGCAGCGGCGCAGGGAGCCGGGCTGCTGGGCAGGCTGGAGCACAGGGCAGCGTCCTTCAGGCACGGCACTTCTGCCAGGGCAACCCAGGCCAGCCTGAGGCACTGACAGCTTGGCAGCTCACATCTGCAGGAGCCAGTGCCTCCCACAGTTCTGCCAGGAAGCGCCTGCAGGCCTGCAGTTCTGCCCTGAGCCACAGCAAAGGTGTGAAATGCAGAGTGTTTTGCAGAAATATTCAGGCCCACCAGGCCAGCCTGCTTTGTGCTCTCTGGCGCACAGCAAGCACTGTGCAGTGCCGCTCTGAGCTGCTGGGAGAGAGGTGTTAGAAATAAAAAAACTCTTAGTTACCACTAAGTGGAGACAAAGTCATTAAAGCAAAAGAGAACCTTCTTCTTAGTAAGGATTCAACTGAGCCCTCTGTGTATCTCTGTCTCCTGAGAGCTGAACATACACACACACCAACACAATGCTGCTTTTGATTGCTTTTCCCAGCCTCAGGTGATCCCTGTCCCCTTCCCCTTTGGCTGGGTGCTAGGCAACTTACATTCTCTCCTGACAGCCTACTTTTCTGTCCCCTCTCCTCTTCTCCTACCTCTCTTTTATTCTGGTGTTCAACCCTGACCCTTTTCCAGCTCACAGCAACACCCAAGAAATTAACTGGAACAAATGCAAACCAGAACTAACACCACCTAGCACCAACAGCTTTCATTCTTTTTTCTAATAACCTTTTGGCTGCAGCAAAATATTACCTCCTAGCTTTCTGAGGGAATCATGAGCCTAATTTCAACATGTTTTTGGGATGATGATGCATCTTCAGTGAATAGGTTTTCTTTTGGGAAGGGTATAAGGACATGAGTTCAAGGCTGCAGGACAAACCAGTTTTTGTTAGTTAAAAATTTTCATTATGACCTTCCCATGCCTAGTTTTTAACCTTTCTGTAATATCAAATGACCTCAGTTCTGTGATTATTACATCTGCATACTAGCTGCAAAAACCCAACATTAAAAGCCATGGTAATATTTTGGTTGAAAAATAAGAAAACGTGCAAATTAATATTTCAGTGATAGCAGTGCCAGACCTTTTAGGTTTAATCCTATTCGTGCTATTTTCAGAAACCTGCTCTTGACTTCAATAGGAGCTGGCATGAGTGCTTAACCATGAATAAATATGGAAGGTAGTTGTTAGTGATTTTCAGCATGAAAATTATTTTATAGACACTGTAAACAGAAGTGACAGGTGGCAAATAGTCAGAAAACTCTGCAACTTAAAACCTGCTGATGAAGCACTTCTGTGTCTACAGACCTAGCCTTCAAACACCTCTCAAAGATCTGTGGAGTTCATGGGAACCTCTAGTGCCTTTATTTATAGTACCTTTAGTTATAAAGGTGTAAATTTTAATTTAAAGCTGTGAACAGAAAGAGAATATTTAACCAGATGCAATGTCTTTAGACACTGCAATCAAGGTTTTCTTTTGCTCTACCATACTCCAATGTATTTGGGAAAATAATCTTTATGCAAACCTGTGTGTCAGTGTAGTTAATCACAGTGGTATTGTGTGGATGGATGTACATACAAAGTCTTGAGACAGAAAATATAAGTTCAGACCTTGTTAATACTTACTAATAGACTAGGAGTGCTTTGATTGATCTGATCTGGTGGGGTTCCAGTATCTCTTATTTTCAGGCAGTCTGTAAGATAGAACTCTCTACCTCACACATAAAGTAGGTGTTCTGTCAAACAAACAAAACAAAACGGCTTGAGACAATTCGAAGTTTTTTGATAATTATAGCCCATGCCTTGTTTGTGTATAGTGACTGTTTAGTGAATTAGCACTCCCAAAAGACAGATTTGGATGCAGCAGTGGGGAACAAAGTGACACAGACCCCCTCATGCATCCAAAGGAGATCCCTTTATTGTAAACATGGCACACTTTTTATGCCTTTAGTCTCAACCTGACATAACTGAAACCAAACCGAGACCTAACAGAACTGAACAGAAAGAAGGCACCCATTGGCTGGTGCTCCCAAATGTCAGAGATGAGCTTGCTGCCAAGCCCCGGGATTGACTGCCAGGGGCTTCCCCCAGTCAGATCTCTTAGGAAGCTGCAAGCATTTCACCGGCCAGATGCCGAGGGGGTGTGCAGTTCAGACCAATGAGAATATGCAGACTGGGTCTTTCAAATGTTCTGTATGAGGGGTAGGCTGGGAAATAAACCCTCTCTGTGCCACACAAACCTTGAGGCTGAGTGATCTCTGTCTCCTGCACCCACAATCCCCAGACATGACCTAACACGTGGTGAACCCCAGAGTGATAAGAACTCAGAAGCACAGAGCAAAGGAGACACATGGCGTTAGAGCTGGAAATCGGTGTACAATCAGATTGCAAGCAGCGTAAGAGCTGGGAAATGGTGTGGGAACCAGATTACAAGAGCAACAGGCCCAAATTGGTGTTTGGAACTGGAGAAATACAGCCTGGGAGCTGGGAATGGTGACAGAACTGATATGCTGAAAACCTGGGACTTTGCTAAGTAGCATAAAGTGCTGCGAGGTTTCTAGCCCTGTATTTGTGGACTGGAATCACTTAGGAGACCATGGGAGCTTGGATGTCAGGACCAGAAAACTCTGTAACGAAGGTACTGATTTTCTTCCTTCAAAGAAGAGAAATAAACCACGATGAGCGAGCTCTACAAGCTTTATTCACATGGTGCGAAAACCATGAGCTGCACATATCAAAAGGCGATGCTTTAGATTTGCCCTTTTGGGAGAGGGCTGGACAAAATATATTTGAGGCAGTCTCATTTGGCGATGATGCAGCCATCGGTATTATAAAACCATGGACACTTGTTCTGGACTTATTAAAGAACTGGATTATGAAAGGCAAAGGGGGAAGGGCAGCAGTGCAGCCGCCTCTTCGTTCCACCCTGTGTGCGAGCTGGCATTGCCGCGGGAGCCGGCAGGCCCCGGCCGCTGTGAAAACGTGCTCTGCTACTGGGACTGTGGCTGACCAATGTGGAGCGGGTGTGGGAACCAGCACAGCCCCAGAGAGTGGGGGAATCCCAGAAAACGGAGACCATCCGGGGGCTGCCCGAGCCAAGGACACCGATGTCGTCCAGAGGGCCGGTGGCGCCGATTGCACAATCCAGACACGTGGAGAGACGGCGGCCGCCGGCAGCCGACCCGGGCGGGCACACCACGCCGCCCTGCCCTGGGGGAGCAGACCATGTGGGGAATGCTTCTGCTCCCCCCCGGGGACACCATGCCATGCAGCCGCTCCGAGCCCTCCCGGGTTACAGGGGAATTCCGCAGCCATTACACCGTGCCAGGCAGCCACTGAGATCGCCCCCCACCATTCGCACCGGGGCCGCCGCAATTCCCATCACCACGGAAACCGAGTGGGCTGGCTCCAAAGTCAGCCCTCCCTGGAGCCCGGCGTGTCTGCATCGGGAGTGGCCCTGCCCCCAAGCCTGCCTCCAAGGTCGGATCTGAGAAGAGCTGCAGACACCAAAGCCAGAAGCAGAGTGTGGGAAAAGCCCCTGTGGGGGCCCAACCCACAAAATACAGTGGAAAGAAGCATGCCAGGGTGTGGGGCCGTGTCAGCAATAGCAAGCAAGCCGTCCTGAAAAGATGCTGCTGGCCACATGCTATGGCCATTTCACAGCAGCTGAGAGAGGGCCACTTTCTCACCAAGTCCAAGAGAAAGCCAACATTGCCCTACAAAGCTTTTCAAATCAAGGCTGTCATGTTTCAAAAACTCTAATAAACACACTGAAGGGTTATCACACAAAAGTTAGAAAAATGTACAACTGTTTGTAAAATATGCCTTAGAGTTCATAGTACAATACTCATTATGACTGTTTGCGATTGTTAGGACCAAAATCAATAGGCCTGTGATTGGGAAAATGTGCTATTTCTTCTTCAGGCAATAACTGCTGTGCATCAAGGAAGCCTTAGTGTGTCTATTAATATGTGTTTTCCTAGTATTCCTACTAATTATTATTGCCTTGTTTCAAGAAGGATGGTTAAGCTCCAAGGGATATCCACTAAAATACTCATTAAAAAAAAAAAAATCAATTTGTCATAACCAAATTACTGTTGCAAAGTTCTTTCACTGAAGTTCTACCACTTGTCATCATTTTGTCCTAGATTGCAAGATAATGTGTGTATTCTATTTGCCATCTGTTAGAGGTGTGGCTCTGTTATCTTCTCTTAACTGGGCAGTTTTCTTTATCTCTTCCATGACCAATCCTCCCTCTGGGGACACATCTGTGTTAATGGGCCATTGAGTGCCACAGCATGACTGATAAAACTACATCATCCCACACTGTGAGAAGCTCTGCCCAGAGGGAGGAGCCAAGCATTCCTAACTGGATATCATCTGAGATTTTGGACACCAGGACAGCCTTTTTCACTGGATTCCCAGAGGAGCAGCTGCCTTTTCCACTGGATTCCCAGAGGAAGACCAGGCCCATCCACACCACCACTGGGTCATCAGAGGATGACTACACCTTTCTACAGGATCACTGCTTCAACAGAACCACACCTGACACTCCAGGAGGACGGCAGCCACCATTCCAATTGGACTGCTACCAAACCCCTGACCAACAGGGTGTCTGTTGGAGTGTTGGAGGACACAAGGCAGATGATGGACTTTGGACCGGGTTAACATAAGAGATTTGATAACAGGATGCCTTGGCAAAAGCAAATGGAACTTTGAAAATTAGACTTAGATTGCAAGAAGATTAAATCAAAGAGGTTTACCAGAAAAAGAAAATCCCATTAAACTCTGCAAGCAGGAGATGTTGTTATATGCATAAGTTTGTGTATGTGATTTTAACCTAATCATTGTAGTACACATGACTAGTCTCCCTGAAGTAGTATATAATATAAAAGTGTTTGTATCCCACAATAAAATTGGATTCTATCACTGAGTCAGTCTTCCGTCTCTCTCCATCGCTGACAGGTGTCAGGTTGTATTCTGACTCTGGCAGTGTTGTTTTGTATTACTGCATTGTTTATTTGACTTTTATTTTCTTCCCTAATAAAGAACTGTTGTTCCTGCTCCCGCATCTTTGCCTGAGAGGCTCCCTTAATTTCAAAACTACAACAATTTGTAAGGAGGGGTTTCACATTTTCCATTTCAGTGGAGGTTTCTGCCTTCCTCAGCAGACATCTGTCATTTCAAACCAAACACATTTTAAAAGTTAAAAGTCATCTATTAAATCACTAACAAAATGTATAACTTTTAACAAGGGGAGAAGGGTGGATTGCTTGCACTGTTATTCATGTCTAAAGTTTTCGTGCACTAGATATTAGTAAAAGTTTGTTTTTAAAGTATAAATACAAAAAACCTCCCCCAACCAAGCTCATGATCCTGATCAAGCCATGAACTTGGCTGGTAAAGAAAAATATATTATTAAACCTAGATTCTCTTTTTCCATTGAGAGAAATGAAAAAAGCCTCATCCAGAAGAGGTTTTTCTCAGGTTCTCATAGTGAAAAAGAGACTCAGGCAGAGCTCAAAACCCATGTTTTGTCCTTATTTTTATTTATTATACAAAGAAAAAAGGGGAAAAAGGGGTTGTTGTGAAGGTACGTCTTTGACTCTTAAGTAAATAATATAACAGTATAATAACCCTATGATATTCAGCTGCCTAAAATACACTTCAGTGGAAACCACAGACAAGCATCCTGAAGTCTACCCACCTCATGGACAGTTCATATAAGAACTTGATTTGTTTACAATCTATTCCTTAAAATATTAGACCACATCCTATTGTAACTGGTCCTGTTAAAAAAGCTGTCTCCCACTTTCTTCAAAGCCACCCTGAAGTTTTGGGAAGTGGAGCTAAAGTCTTCCTGGGGCCTGTTCTTCACAAAGCTGAATAACTCCATGTCCCTCCACATTTCCTGAGAGGAGAGCATTGCTGGCCAGGGGTCTGTGTCAATCCATGAACGGGATGGGAATGCTGAGGAACGCACCTCGAGCTGTTTGTTTTCCAGCTGTTTGGTTTCCACTCTCATTACATGGTTATGACAATGGGAAGATGCCAGCAGCTCATGGCCCCGGCAGCACACAAAGAACTTAATGTTACTTTACCTTAAAAAAGTAAACTTTTTTGACCAATCCCACAAAGCAAAAGCATATTGACAATAGTTCTATCTAACCCCTAGAAGCACAGGTACCTTTTGTTCAAACAATGCTTGCTAATTTGGAATGAAATACCCATTGTAAGCCTTAAAGTACAATGCACAGAGCTCCATTATTAAGCTCAGAAGTTCCTAATATCTCACTAGATATACTTTTCTGTAGCTTAGGGAGTTATTCTAGCCAAGCGTTACTACAAAGACCATTGTTCCATTTGTCCTTACTTTTTTACGTCTTATGTAATTTTGCTGCAGACTTATGGCTGCTGATTAGCTCTAATCGCAGTTCTTATGTCTTTGAGCCCTGCCTTTTGCAGCTTTCCCAAAACCTTCTGATTTTAAGGATTCCCACAATTCTCCCTCTCGGTTTGACTAAAAAAACCCTTCATAACCGTGTCATTTATTAACTGCCTTGCGTTTCATAGCTGTACTATAGTATATCGGCTTTTTACTTGCTTAAAGCATCCTTTTTGCTCACATTAAGCCTTGCTATTTTACAACACAGCAATTTTAATGTTGTGAAAGTCCAGTCAGTTCAAAGGGCATAAGTCATGTCTGATAGCAATTACAAGTCATTGTCAGAAGAAGTCTCACCTGTTCCAAGGTCTTAATTCAAAACCTTCTTCTATGTCAATACCTTCATCCACCATCTCTGTAAGATTTTGCGAACTCTCTGTGAATCCATTTCCTACCTATGTCTCTTATATGCTAAACACTTCTTTGATAGTTTTGTCCATCATTTGTGGCACACACTGAGGTATGCAAGGTATTACTACAGTATCACTGCCAAAACACCCAACACATATAGACCTATTTTACTAAGTTCCCTTTGTCAAGGTGCAAGGCTCCATCCTAGGAACAAATCATCTAACCAGGATCCAGCATCTTCTTTAATTGGAGCTGTCAAGTCTGTCAGCTTTTGTATACTTTTGTGGATGGATTCAGAATGATCAGACAGGTTCATGCAACACAATCCACAAATTCCTCACAACCATGTCCATGTGCCAGGAAAAAGAAAAAATCAACAGCTGTTCTATTTCAAAGGGTAGCATGCCCAACAATCTTAACATCTGTTTAACAGTGATATTAAACAGATGTTAACATCTGTTTAATATCACTGTGTTATTGCAGTGATATTGGCATTAGTTTGTTAAATTGTTAAACAATTAAAAACAACCAACATCAGTGTATCATTCAATTTTGCTCCATTCTTTTCGTGAGCTAATTTTTGGCAAAAGAACCTCCCATATCTTCCTCAATTTAAAAACTTTGCTTTTGACCTTTAATAAAAACTTCACTTTTGAAAACCCAATAGAGGGGATCTATAACGTCACAAAACAAAAACCACACTTTTGCCAAAAAAGCTCTACAAAACCAACAATTGACACATTTATAAACAGCATAAAATCAGAGTTTGCAGGTCCCAGCAATGAACAAGGAATGTCAGGTGTGACACGTGATCCCTCTATTCAGCTCACGTCTGTGTACTTGCTTCTACAGTCTTGGACTCATCAACACCTTCTGGGGTGTGATATGGTTTGATGTTTTTCACTGGGACCCACTTAATTCCTGCACCTGTAGAGACAGAAGCATACCCTTTGCCCCAAGTGGTTAATCAGAAAGGACCTTCAATTTGTCCTGTCCCAGGGTTTCTAATTAAAACAGGGGGATTTTCTTTTCGTTGCGCCTGAGTGTTATTTGAAAAATGCCTAAAAATTGGTGGATCAGGTTCTGCAACAGAGCAGTTCAAGAAATGAAAAATATATAAAGCTTTGTTCAATCTCATCTGTGGTGTGATCTCTACTCCCCCCCTCATTCTTGATCAAGAATGTGTTCTAATGTCTGATGTGTCCTCTCAACAATTGCTTGACTTGTGGGAGAATGGTGACAAACAGTCCAATCCTTTAAAAATGTGGCCAATTTTTGAGATATGTATGTGGGACCATTGCAGATTTTTACTTTTTGGGGCACACCCAATGAAGCAAAAGCTTGCAAAAAATGTTGACAAGCACAATTACCTGTTTCACCTGTGTGAAGAGAAGCAAAACCTGCACCAGAGAATGTGTCTACTGAAAAATGAGTATTTTTAAATTTACCAAAGGAAAGGTATTTAGTGATATCCATTTGCCATAACTGCAGGCTCTGCAAACACTGCGGGTTGACCGCTCCTGTAGAAACAGGAGGCTGCACAAGCTGGCAGTCAGGGCAAGTACTGATGATAGCTTTAGCCTGACTTTTAGAAATTTGAAAGATTTGCACAAGTGCTTGCACATTTGAGTGAAAAAAGACATGACTCAGTTTTGCTTGTTCAAAAATGTTTTGCAGAGTGTTTGAAATAACCATTCCCAGTTTGTCTGCTCTCGCATTTTCTTCCACTAAAAATCCAGGAAGTGAAGAATGAGCCCTGATGTGAGAAACAAAATATGGATTAGTTCTATAATGCAATGATGTATAAAGACAGGGAAGCCAACAATATAAAGTGTCATTACTAACATCCTTTAGAACTGATCCTTCTAATCTTTTAACCACATTAGCAACAGAATCTCTGATTAAATTAAAAGGTTGTGGGAAGAGCTGAAAAGCCTGAACCACAGCAGCAAGCTCAACAATCTGAGGTGATCCTTCTATTATTAGAAAATCTGATTCCCAGGTTTTAGATGTTTGGTTCAACCAAATTACAACTGATTTATGACTTTTCCCAGATCCATCAGGGAAGAGAGTTATTGCATTTAAAGGTTCCTCACTTAACATAGGTTCCTCTCTAAAACTCAATTTTGCTTGCAATAATTTGTGAGCCACATAAGGAACAGAACAAATACCTGTAAAATTTAATAATGCATATTGTAAATCATCAGAATTTTGCATTGCCCAATCAAGAGAATCTTTTTTTCAGTGGTAAATAGATAACTGCAAATTCTTGACTTGCTAAACTGAACAATCTTGTTCTGGCCTTAATGACAATTTGTGCTATCATCCCTAACACTGTAAAACTAGTCTTTGGAACCTGTAGGGAAGAAAAACCCATTCTATTCTCAACAAAGGATATCGCTCAGAAAGGTCCCATTGAAAAATGAGACCATAAAGTCACATTTTTAATGTGACATTTTTAAAGAAAGAAGTCCAGGCTGAAGAGGTCCCATGTCTTCAGTCACTCCATTCATCTTCCTCAGGTCATGAAGCAACCTCCAGGAGCCCGATGTCTTCTTGTGGATGAGGAATATTGGTGAATTCCAGGGACTATTCATGGGTGTGATGTGATCTTGGACCTGTAATTGCTCCTTTACCAATCTCTTAAGGATATTTAATTTTTTCTCTGTTAAAGGCCATTGATCAATCCTTATAGGATTATTGTGTGGCAGGGGGCCCTCGAATGGGGGGAATAATGTGCATTGACTCCATGACTGCAGAAGGCTGAGCAATTGCTTTATTGAGCTATACTATATTATAGTATAGTACAGGCTGAATAATTGCTTTATTAAGCTATGCTATATTATATTACACTACTACACTATACTACTAGGAAAAACCCATCTCCATTGCCAGCCAGTCCAACACACTGGATCCAACTGGTCAAGGAATCCAACACCAGCACTAGAGTCCAATTAGGAAACTACCTTTTGGTAAACAACCTCCAGAACACATTCCACATGTGCACAACAACAGGTGCAAAGATTAAGAGAAGAATTGTTTTCTCTGAGCTTTCTCACAGCTTCTCAGGAAAATCCTGGCAGAGAATGAAGTCTCTTTCTGTCCACAGAATATGCGAATACCACAAGAGGATGATCGGATTTCCAGTTCAGGTTTAAAGTGGTAGGTTTTGATGTGGTTTGCTCCCTTCCCTGATGGTGAGAAGCTTCTGAACAACAAAACAACAGCTTCTGAACAACAACACTGTGGCTGTCCCTTCTTCAGGAGCTCTGCTTTAGACTGTGTTTTCTTTTTTTCTCTCATCACTCCTGTATCTGATACAGAAGAACAGGTAGTGTTGGCACAGTAACCAGCTGCCCCAGGAGCCCTGCCAAGAAAGGCACAGGAGCAGAGCTCCAAGTTCTTGGCAGTAGGGTTATAAATAAAGTTAGCTTTTGTAGGTGGGGCCATGAATTGTTAATTAATGCAATAAATTGTTACACTTAATTTACGTAATAAGTTATAGAGTAATAAGTTATGGAGTTAAATGTGCTGAAATAGGAATGCATGCCCAGTAGAGTGGGGGTGGTGAGATCTGGGTGAGGGAATTTTCTAGAAAACTGCCTCATGACATTAATATGAAACATGATTGCAAGAGCAGCCAGCCAATGAAGCCTCGGAACTCTGGAATGATTGGCCAGAGATGCACCATCTTATGGAGCAACCAACAACCAAGACAAGGAGCAAGCAACAGGTGGATTGAGAGCGCATCACTCCTGTGGCTTTAAGAGACTTTAAAAGCCCTGGGTGCTGAGCACCTGGGTCTTTCTGCCCAGCCCGTGTCCAAGGAAACACCCTGTGCAGCACGCAGCATTGTTAGCTTGGAACTCGGACTTGCCGCCCAGGTCCCAGGCTCACCCTGGGCTCTCCTCTGAGCTTGTCATGACTTTCAATAAACAGGCCCTAGCCTTTGGAAAGATCTTGGCTTCATTTTGCCAATTTCACTCAGGAGTGAGACTATTAAGACAGGGTGGCCAAACAAACTTTCTGCTTGTGTTGGGTTTTCACCAGCTATCGGTCACGCGAGTTTTTCAACTAGAAAATATTCTCTGCTTAATCATGACTCCTGTCACAAAGTGTTAACTATACAAATCTAGCACACAAATTCCACACTGAGAGGAGCTAGAAATAAATTTATACTTCTTGTACTAGAGCAATTACTTTCATCTATACTACAACACTTCTCTTTCAGCCAAACGAGGTTGCCACATAAAGGAAGGAGGTCAAGGGCTTCTCTTTTCTTGGCCACTTTTTTCCTATTCTTTTTGCATTGTTTTGCCCTGTGGCCTCATCACAAACCAATATGGAATGAGATTGGTTTGCTGGACAGCAAGCTGGCACCTGATGAAAATAAACTGAATGAATGTGGAAAGCGGAAAATGGAGTGAAATTTCTTACATGGAGAAATAATTAAACTGTGTTAACTGTGCTATTGGACCTCTTAAAAAAAAAACAGACCAAAAAGTCACTATGGCCTTCAGAATCCATTACGACACAGAGTAGAATACATAGAAACAAATAATGTTAAAAAAAACGCTTTTCTTTGACTACATTAAACAAATGTTAGTGGTGGAACATCAGTTACTGCATTCACCTACTACATGAAGAGAGCTGTCACATGCATGTGATATAGAAAACACCCACCCACTCCTTCTGAAATACCCACAGGCCCACTTTTGAGCAACTAGTGACATGTGCTCTGTATGCATGACTACTCTGCAGTCAGGTTTCTTGTGTGCCATCAGGATGCCTATTAAAGATGGAGATCATAAAAGGATTAAGGAGTCTGTCACATGTATTGTTTTCTGCTGTAGTTCTAGCCTGAGGGATTAGTCGGTGTAAACAGCTCAAGATCTCCACATTTTCCAGATGAGTCCGTGAAAAGAAAACAGTCATGAGAGCATCCAATATGAAACTCAGAAACAAACATGATTGAAGGCTGTCCTGACTTGCAAAATGGTTGGTGCTGGTTTGCACTGTTGGAAACTCCTTGCTCTATGGAACCTCTTGTTCCTGACAATGAAGTCTGTCATTCCTGAGTAACAACAGGCTCACACTTCCACAGCAAAAAGGTACCATCACAGCACCTAGGTGTATTTCCAGTCAATCACAGACAATTTATATCTCAATAAGCCATTCTGAAAGCTTCCTTATACATTTTACATCTTATTAAAAAACTGTAGTATTTGTTTAAATAATTTAACTTTGGAGACAGGAAGTTTTAGGAGTGACTCTCACAGCTGATGTTCTTTAAGTTGCTTGCAGCTGGTTACTGCATAAAGCAAGCTGCTGAGATGGATGTCAGGTCCCAATATCCCTAAAGATTGGTAGATGATCTGGGTCCCAAGTGCAAAATCAGCATTCAAATGTCACGTATTATTCAAAGCATCAGATATTTAAAGTATGAAAAGACAGAGTTAGCTGCTTCTCTAACAAAAAGAGTTTCCTCTCTGATGGGCTGGAGATGATTTAAACAATTTAGAAGTTATTTAGAAATCACTTGGGGTGATTTAAACAGAACTCTCCACAGCTCTCCCACAGCTTTCTGAAATATAGAAATAGTATTTAATCTATGCAGGCATTTGTAAAGAAAAAAAGAATTTCTTATGTTCAATAAACAGAAATTCATTTCTTCATTATTCATAAAAGTCATCCTAATTTTACAGAACAATGAAAGTAAAATCAGAAAAATATGCTTCTATTTACAATGCAATTTTTAGAAATCCTTTCTCTGCTAAGTGGTATTTGATGGGATTTTTTAACTCTTTCACCTGCACTTTCAGAATGCAGTCTGCTCAGAATAGTGAGCGAGTTTCTCCTAATTCAAGAAGCTGCTCACCTGCAGAGCATTGACAACTGCCTTTGTGAAATCCAGTATGAATTCACTTGTGAAAGTCAATTAGAATTTGGTATTTGGTTAGAGATTCTTATGCACACAACATCCAGACACCTTGCCAGTCAGAGTGTCTCAATACGGATGTGCACAGATTTATTTTACTTGCAATTTGTTTCTTTACCTTATCACAGAATGAGATCCCTACCAACATAGGAACAAATTAAATCCCTTGCCCTTCAGCACTAGGGGTATTCAGCCCTCTGCTGTCATTTTTTAGCAGCCTGCTGATTTCCTGCTTGTAGATAATTGTATTACAATATGCCAGAAACCCATCACAGAAGTAGTGTAAAGCATCTCAGTACTTCTGTTTCCCTTCTTTCTAAGGAATGCAAATTGATTCCTCCACCCCTCCTTGCACTCCTTTGACATCCACTACAGCTGCTCCTTGTCACATCTTATGGGCACACAAGGAGCATGACACAGCTGACACAGCTTCCAGCAGTGCAAACACAAAGTGCATAAAGTTTTTGTTGTCTGGTAAGTAACTTACCATGGCAATCATGATGTAGATTACAAACAAACAAACAAAACAAACAAACAAACAACAACAACAACAAAAAAAAAGCTGAGAAGATATTATAGATTTCCATAGATCAGAAAAACAAATAATCAAAACAAAGAAATGTAAAAAATAGATAGACTGGAACTCTTAAGCTATCAAGAGACCAGAAAATTTTAAAAAACAAACAACAAACAAATCAATGCTAGTCAAGACTTTTTTATTCTCTGTTCCTCCCTTTTCGAGCCCTTCAAGCCCTGAGCTAATAAAGCCCCTCCTTTATAAAGCAATTTGTCCAGCTGATGTTCAGCACAAGATCTGCCGAACTTCATCTACAGGCTCAGAAGATCCAGTGTCCTTTGGCCACTCCCAGTTCCCACTGAAGACGGGACCACCTGCAGAGCAGAGGGGACCAGCTGCAGCTCCAAGCCCAGCTCTTGCTTGTCACAGCTGAGCCTGTGGCAAGCTCCAGGAGCTCCTGCCATCTCCCTCCCTGTTGGCAGCTCCCTCCCTCCAGCCCCCACGCCCTGCCCATCCACGTTTTTCCCTCCCAGTTCACCCCTTTGCTTTGCCTTCCCTTAATAAACACTTTGGCTTTTTCACTTCACCCGTGGTTCCCTCTGTGGAGCTGAAGCAGCACAAATCCTGAGCCCGGGGACACGCAGGGCCCTGCTGCCGTTCTCTTCCACGCCATCGTCTGTGCACGGGCAGAGAGGAACAAGGGCAGCTCAGGCTGCAGAGGTCCCTGTCCTGCTGCTCCAGTTGCACAGCACCATGGAGTTGAAGGTCGTGCTGAGCACGCTGAAGGGAACAAGGACCCTGGGTTTTTGAAGAGCCAGCTTGAGTATGCTCTTCTATGGCAAGCATCCACCAAGGGCAGAGGAGCTTGCCATGCTGGAAGTTCTCCCCAAGAGCTTGCTGAAAGCACAGGAAGGCTCCATGCATACACAGGGACAGGAAGAGGGCAGAACCAGAGACCATGGTGGCCTAACAGTGAGCTCTGGGTGTGCCTCAAAGCAAATGAAGCAGCAGCAGCAGCAGCAGCAGTGCAGTGGCTGTGACTCAGAGGCGCGAGCGTCCCAGTGGCCGCAGCGCTGTCAGGCAGTGCTTGCAGGCTGGGTGCGCTTCTGGCAGCTCTGCTCTCCCCACAAGTGAGGAATCGCAGCCCCTGCCTCAGGCCCACTCAGAAAGCCAACCAAGTGAGACCAGAGGCAGGGGACCCTTCCCAGCTGTCTTGGACATGGCTGCAAAACAGCCGCTGCCTCTTCCTGTGCCCGTGTTTGGGGTGTGCTGAGCCCAGAGCCGGCCAGCTTGTGCTCTGCTGTGCCAGGAGCGCTCTGGGCGGGCAGGAGAAGTGCTGCGTGCACAGCGGAGCGTCCTGCAAGGGGCTGACCAGAGCCTCCTGTGGGAACAGGGCTCCGCTCCCTGGCTGGGAACAGCCTGGTTTTGCTGCCGTGAGCGCAGGCAGGAGTTCAGGCACGTGCAGAGGCAGCGGGCAGCTCGTGTTTGTAGGGGCCCGGGGCTGCGTGCCCAAAGCGACAGGTGGGCGTGGGGAAGGAAGTGACACAGAGCCGGGGGAAGGAAGATGAGCTCGAGCTGGAGCGCCTGTGCTGCAAGGAGCATAAGGAATTCAGCCTTGCCAGGGTTTCTGAAGTGTGTGTTGGTGTATCCCGGGAAATGCAGACATTTGGGGAAGTGCCTTTGGAGGAGAGGAGCTTGATTCTCAAGGAAACTGCTTCCCCAGGAGCCCCCAGTGACGTAGGTGCAGCTGTCTCCCTTTGGCTCCCTGTGCTTTCAGTCCTTGAGGCCCCTTGCACTTGGCAGAGGGGCGTGCAAAGCAACAAATCCATGTAGTGATAGACATTATGTTTTCTTGATGCAGAGTGTGATTTTATAGACTCTCTCTTCTGGTGGAGATGCTCTTTTAATTCTAGTGTGTTGATTATGCCTGTTAATACATATTTTAACTTGCTCTGGCATTCTTCACAAAGAGTAGCTGTCCTTTAGTCTTTGATTTACCTCAGCAAATGTTCAGACATAACTTCAGATATCTGAATTTAGCCCATTTCTCCTCTCACTTCCATTTCAGAGAATGTCATAAATACAGATCTACACACTAAAGTATCCAAGATTTCTGTGCAATAGAAAGATGAGTAAACAGTAGTAGAGCCCAAGCTACATTACCTTTAGCGATTACCAAAGGCACTAGGTATTTAGAAAAGTTTTCCTTCTTTCAGCAATATTATCAATAGATTGTTATAGATACATATTATAATATTCTAATATTGGCTTTTTGCAAATATTAAAATAGATTTTATATGTGTGATGTTAAAGTAACTTTCTTATAAAGATATAGTTTTTATTTCAGTTCTTAATTAGGCTTAGACATAGTAGTGAAATAGCTGATAGAAGTATGCTTGTGTTCAAATGCCTACTTAAATGGGATAACATCCAATGAACATAGAAAGAAGACACCTGCTACAGATGTGCCCACTGTCAGCACTCACTGTCTGAAGATGGTGCGGACCAAGGTCCAAAAATTGGAGGTGGTAAGAATGGACTAAAACCACAACCAAGGAATATGCATGCTCTAAGACACAGGAGGAGCCATGCAAAACAATTCTTGGAACATGTAAACTAAAGTTTGCTATGCATAAGGGTCTATGCATATGCAGCAATCTTCATGCAACACACAGCGTGGGCTTGGCTGAGTGCCCAGATGCATCCAGCCATAATAACCTTTGCGCTATGGTCCTTGTTTCCTGTTGTCCTTTATTAAACTTTATCAGTTTTCATATGTGTTTTTCACATGCATGGACATATTTCTGGCCTGTGTGTTCTTGCTTTGGGGCAGCAATATTGTGTTTGGTGAATTAACGAGATTATTTCACTTAGCGGCTTGCAAGTTGTGGGAAAAGCCCTTTTGTTGATCTCAGACCTAAGACAAACAAAAGAACTGCAAAAAAAATCAGAGATGCCAGCCCGAGGCTACCTGAGGATCCCCCTGTGGTGGCAGGTTTCCAGAAGACACAAGACATGCCCCAGCTGCCAAAGCTGCAGAAGCTGCCAGGCGCTGGGAAAGGCTCCCAGCTGCCCTCCAGCCCTGCCAGTGCCGGGGCAGGGACTGCCCCACTGCACAAGGACACCAAAGGGGCCTGTCCAAAGCAGGGAGCTAAGTCACCTCAGCTGTTACTCAGGTGATTCTAATGATCATCACTGTTCGCTGCTTAGACCCGCCTGGCTCCCAGGCTGGGAATGACCCTTTTCAATGGCTGTGGGTGGGTGTCACCCAGATCTGATGAAAGGAGAGCAGGGCAGCTGCGGCTGGCTCTCCGGGACGGACGCTCTGCGGAGTCTGCGGGAGTTGGCTCTTCCAAGCTGCTAAGGGAAAACTTTGATAAGCATCAGCTTTTGTAGCTGTGGTGGGGTTTGCTTTGCTCCTGGAGAAGGTGGAGAAGCTGTGGAAGAGCACGGGGCTCCCCTTACCTGAGAGGAAACGCGCTCTGATCCTGGCTCAGGCACGGGCTGTACAACCTGCGGCCAGTCCCGTGCTGGTGTGGCTGGAACAGCTGCGCTGCGCTGTGAGCTCAGGAGAATGGAGCTCATGGTAGCTGCTGCCACCCGTGGTTGTGTTTGGAAGCAGAAGGTAGGAACATCAGTCTTCTGTTGTGTTTGACTTTATTGTTATTTAAGATTATAGTAAATACTGAGCATGAGCTGGGGTGCAGATTGTAATTGCTCATCTTTCCGAAGAGCTATATAGATTAACCTGTGCCCTGTTTATTTTTCCTAACTCACCAATTTAATGCAGTGGTTTTATAGTGCATTTTTATTGTTGTAATGTCTGAATGTGGTGGGAGAATATATATGATGTTAGGGTATTTTTGCTTTTGTTTTTTTTCTAATAAAACCACTCTTTTCAGCTTGGTGAAGATGAAATCTGCTTCTGTCCTTGTATAGAGCTATGGGTTTGTTTACATGGCTTCTCCTTCCCTTTTCTGCCTGGGCTTTCTCCCCTGCAGTTTTCAGTAGAAAAGTGAAGCCATAGATGGAATAAATAGACTCCACAATCTGATGTAGTTATGAAGTGGGTCTGTATTGTCAGCACCTGGCACAAGCGAGATAGCTCTCCTGAAAACTTGTGCTCTGAGCCCTGGTCTGAGCTCAATCTTTTATTCACAAAAGTGCTCCATATAGATGACATTGCTCAACCTTTTCATGCATATCCAACCCCTGGCCCCGCCTGTTCTTGCCTGGCATGATAATTACATCCATGATTTCTTAAGTAAAAGGAAAAAAATCAACACTTAATTCTACAAGCTAAAATTTAAATGCTTAATTCATATTGCTAACTCAAGTGAACTCCAAAAATCTCTATTTCAAAAGCAACAAATATTTGAAAGGTTATACCCCAACATATAACTGTGATCCTCAATTAATACTCCCTTCTTCCACTTGCTTAAAATCTCTTTGTTCTGGGCACTCACTATGGCCTTTTCCTGGAACCTCTCTGGCTGTCTTGAATGCTTATGGAGTAAAAGATAATCCCTGATGTATTTTCAACTCTGCCCAGACAGAGACTGCTGGAAGGGAGGTAGGACTCGTACTGGGGACCTGGCAGCTTCTCCAGGAATCAAAATTATTGAAATTATGGTAATGTGGACAAGGCATGCAAGTCCAGGTGGTGAGCTGAAGTATGCAAGTACTTGCAGTTTCTCCTCAGCACTTGACAGTTTAGGGGTATGGTCTCTTTTTATTTCTGTCTCTTAATCCTCAATCCTTGCCACACTCCTTCAACATCTTTTGCATTGTCATCTTCCCTGTTTTCTCCCTCCCTTCTTCTTTCTGTGACTTTCTGTACACGACAGACAATCTGTCACACACTGTCAGCTTGCTCAGTCACCCGAGCAGTGATAATGATGGTGTAGAAATTGTAGGTGCACAGCAGGCAAAGGTGTCCTGCTTCTGTGTGCCCTCTGCAGGCAAACCTGCTTCCCAAAGCTTCAGTCACACTTGGAACAAAGGCTTGTCCCCACTGCTTTGTTGTGGTTTACGCATTGATGGAGCAACAATTCTGTCTCAGCCCGCTTAAGCCACTGCAAAGCTGGAATTGTTGCTTTAGCAGCAGATGTGCTGGCAGGGTTCTTACAGCCCCATAGTAAGAACTCTACAGTTCTTCTAGAAGAGGTTTGTGATCTTTGTGCAATAAAAACAACGCCTTCAACTGCTGCAGTGCAAGTCATGCACTCATGTAGATGTGTTTTCAGACACAGGTATTTCTATATATGCCTAGTGAGTGGCCTCCTGGGGAGCAGGGACAAACGAGGAAGGAAAGTGGGCTGACAAAACATAAAACTGGGCTTCAAAATGAAGCCATGACTTCCCTTGATACAGAAGGACATAAACTTTATCTTGATTGGCCTGAAGGTAATAAACAAGTCTCTCAATGTCCTGATCTTTCACTAGTCTGAAATGATTTAGAAAATTTTTTTTTTTTTTTTTTTTTTTTTTTTTTTTTTTTTTTTTTTTGTGGTGGAGGATGGGGTCTGCATTTCAAGTCTGTTCTCCCAGCAGTCAGGGACCTGCACAGCTGCTGTGGGTGGGGCAGGTGATTACTAACAGCATGGTGAGAAGTTGGCTTGTGCCTGGTTGAGGGCTTGAGGACTGTGGTGAGAGAAGGGCCAGGGAGTGGAGTGGAAAATACAATTTACACAAGCAGGTATAGGTGGATGTCTGGGGTGTAGGTGGGATTTAACTGGTTTAGGTACTGCATTTATGAAGAATTGAACATTTAACTCTGAGATAGGACTATTTAGTTGCTACTCTAAATGCTGCATTTACTAACACATAATGTAATTTCTGCTGCTGTGGCAGAACCTGCTGTCCCCTGCGCTCGGAACAGGCGTGGAGGGTCCCCAAGGCATCCTCAGAATGGGCTTTGCCCTCACCTTGGCTTGTGCTGCTGCAGATTTTGGAGACAATTGTGCATAAGAACGGGCACTAGAACCAGACTTGGGGCTGGCATGCTCTGCATTTCCAGGATGGCTCATGGACAGGGTAAGGTGCTATCGGTGCACTCTGGATCAAGCTGTGATTCTATGGACACTTCAGCAAGAGAGGTTTTTTCAGGGTGATTAAACCTTTATCCTTGCTGTGCTTCCTGTGACATTTGCATCTCTATTTTGTAAAACTTCAGAAATCTGAGTCATCTTTGGCCCTGTGAAATGTTATAAACATCAGCAAAAGCCATCATAGTTTGCATGTGAAAATACATACTTTTTGACATTTGGGAGTTGGAAATTCTCATAATTTAAAACCAATTTCTATTGCTGATGATACAGAAAGGGGGCAGGTTGGTGCCTTGGGGCCTATGTTTGCTACTGTTGCCTGAAAAATAACTATTGCAGTAGCACCCTATGGCCCTGGGTGGCCAGAACGGAGGTCCAGGAGGCTTGACAGGTGTTTACTACTGAGTCTTTGATCTTTTAAGCCAAATAAAAGTTATAAATTCTTAGAACTATGTATTTATAAAAGAAAAGTATAAAGGAGAGATGTTGTACACTGTGTGTGTCCCACCTTAAACATATGACATTATAAAAACACACTCTCCAAACATCCATTCTTTTGTATGACCAGGTAAATGCCATGTAAAACTGATTTCTTTGTTCAGAAGTATCTCACCTACTGCCAACAATTAGAATTGCTTACAGGGTCTCAGTTGCAAATGCAAAACATTCAAAACTCAAACTAACTGGTTACATTAGAAAGCACACTTTGCTTTTCTCAAGGGGCTGATTGTGAGCTATTTGATGAGCTATTCATGAACATATCCTGGGGCTGTTTGCATCAAACACTGGGATTTTGTTAGCAGTAAAAGAGGGAAAGTGCACTATGTGTGGGAAAGTAATTCCTTCCCAAAATATGTGCTTGGAGGCTACTTGGGTCAAAAGAATTTATTTTTCATTCTGTGGGCTGAAGAACTGCCCACCATCTGCTTTTTCAGAAAAAGAGGGTTGGGTCTTTGGCCCCTTGCAGAGCCTTAAATGAGCAAAGCTGAAGGGATTTGCCCCAAAAAGCAAGGAGTGTGTGAGGCTCATGGCCGTAGCTGTCTGCAGAAGTGAGCATGGGCCAAGGGAAGGTCCTGCTGCCCAGAGCCAGCCCGAGGTGTCCCTGAGGATGTGTCACATCCTCTGCCTCCTCTGGCAGTGCTGCCACAGAGCACAGCAGGAGGGATTGCAGGGATTTGTCAGCACGGGGAGGACGAGCATGAGCTCCTGCTGATATTTCCATCCAGGGCTGGCACTTTTAGGCCAGCAGTGACAGATTCTGCAGCTCTGGCTGCACAGTTGCTGTTGGCAGTGCTGTGACAGCCTCAGCCACCAAGCCAGAGTGTCTGCAGGGGCAGGATGGTGTAGAGATGCCTCTCAGAGAACGGAGAGAACACCTTCAAACAGCATCTGGCAGAGTTAATGAAGGGGTGGTAAATCCCTTTAAAGGGGACAGGTTATAGAAACCTCTCTCTGTGAATATAAGAGACTGTAGGAGTGAAGAGGGAATGGGAAAAGGGAAGGGAAAGGTAGAAAGAAGAGGCAAGGGAAAGAGAGAGGGAGAGGATAGAGTCCTTGGACATTCTGATTTTATCTAAAGGACGTTTTCTGACTACATAGATGTTTGCTACAATAGTGCTTTTCGACATGCTATGGCTTTCTAACTCATGATATTAACTGATCACAGTGTGTTTTAAAAGACATAAGAAAAAACTCAGTAAAAAGTTCTCCTTCAAGACCAAATATCTGCCAGAGTCTGAGCGCCATGGTTAATGGCTTTTGAACATTCACAGGAATGGTCGAAGCATTAAAGTAATTAAATAGGTCTCTCAGAATCCAGCATAAGTTGTACTGATGAGGAGATTAAATAGAGATTCCCATTGCACTGTGTGTTTTGTAGAGGCTTAGTGACAGTATTTCACGCACACATAATAACATAAAGAATGACAGCTCATGCCTATTTGTCGTGGTAAGTATTTGCTGCTGCAGCCACCTTTCTTCAAAGTAAAGATGTGTTCAAAGGCTTTTTTTCCCGATTTCTGTTGAAAACTGTTTCATGTCAAATAAAGGATAAGTCCCATATGTAGTCTTTTCTTCTGTCAGAACCCAGGACATCCCTCTGGATGCCCTGGATGGCTCAAAATCCTGTCAGGGGCTTGGAGACCCTGGCAGGAAGCCAAAAACACTTGGGAATTCAATCTCAACCCATGGGAGCAAATTACCAACTTTATATGAAGAATTACAAGTCACAAAAGTTTAAGTAGCATAACAGTAGTTGCCACAGGGTGAAAGGTGGAATTTTGAAGAATTTGACTATGGGGGTCTAGGGGCACAAGATGGAGGAATTTGGGCATTGTCCTGTTCTTCTTCCTAGCCTCCATTTTCTTGGTGATGGTGGCACTTTGGGATTGGTTTAGAGTAGAAAGTCACTGTCTAACACAGGTGATAGGTATTGGGAAATAACTGTAAATATTGAATACGTAGTTTATAGTATAAAAGACAACACCAGCCCTGGGGGAGGGCAGTGTGCCTCAGACTGACGTACAGAACAGACCTCTGCAAGCCAGACAGAGAATGTTTTAGATAAGAAATAATAAACAGACTTGAGAACAAAACGGAAGACTTCTGACTCCTTTTTCGACAGCTGAGTTGGGGAAAAGAGACTTTTTAGAACACCTCAGGATCATCTTGAGATTGTAGAAAATAAATGTCCACATGCACCAGGAAAACACCAGTAGCTCAGATTCAGTTTCTCTTTAAAGGACCAGGCTCTGAGCCTCCAGTAATGTCCTTAGCTAAAGCAGAGCGGCTGTGAACCTCATCCTCTCACTTCTCACAGCTTTGGTATTTGCACCAAAGAAGAATCCAAGTCACTCTTTTACCGAGCCCAGCAAATGGCTCTGCCTAGCAAGGCTTTGGCAGCAGGGGCTGTGGAGGATGGCGAGGGGGCGAGGCAGGGGGGAATGGCCAGGCTGCTTCTGGGAAGCGACCAAAGCTTGCTCTTGCCTGCTGGAGCCAGTGCAGGTGGGATCTGGAGCCTACAAAGTATCTGCATTGCAGTGGGCCTTGTTCCAGATGTTTTCCCAGCAGGTTGGGGGCATATGTGTGGAAGATGTCTGCTGGGAAGGAAGCAAGATTTGTTTTACTATAACCTTAGGCAGGGAAGCAGTACAAGTGGCTGGGTTTTACCATATCTAAGTATTCAAACAAAGGCGAAAGCCGTTCATGTCGAAAAGCCGTTCGTTCTCTTGGTGTTCCTTCCTTAAAGGAATGCCAGAGTATTAGAGACGAACATTCTCCCTTCTTCAAGGGAGCTGGAAGAGAGACCTAGAAATTCTGCATGACCTGTTGACTACAGCAATGCTGGTGCACTGCCCCAGTGTGTGTGTCCCCATCGGCTCTCCTGAGAAACATCCCGTTTCTCCAAGTTTCAGGGAAGGAGTGTTGAGGTGAGAGACAGCTCAGCAGGCCAAAGGAGGGAAAACATCAAGTGACATTATTGGGCACCAGACAATTGAGAAAGGGGGCAGGATGAATGCCGCCACTTGGACAGAAAGCTTTGCACTTGGTTCTGCACAGAACAATTTGCAAGCTCCTCTCAGAGCCAGAGGAGAGCCAGTCATCCTGGTTCTGCAGTGCAGGAAATGTGGAATGGGCGCTTGGACAGAGCCAGCCTCCTGTGCCTGTTCAGCTGCAGGCACCTTACAGAGAAGCAAAGAGGAGAGCCAGAGCTGTCCCTGCTCTACTTTTCCCCATCCAGAGGACTGAGGGGAAAAGCCCCAGTGGGGAGCTTTTCTCCTCAGTTTTCAGAGCAAACTTGCAGCAGAAGAAGTAGAAGGGGCAAAGGTGGCCTATCCCTGTTTCTGTCCCATGGTTCCCCTGGGGTTCTGCATGGAATGTTGGGCTGTGCCTGTAGCAACTGCCCTTGTCTGCTGATCCTGCGGCCGTTGGTGGAACACCGGTGGAGCAGCTGGAGCAGCAGCTGCAGCATCTGCTCCTGGCTGTCCCTCAGCAGCCACCTTCTGCACTCGGCGCCACAGCTGGCCTCTGCAGCGACATCCTCATCTCCTCGTCTACTGCCAGGCATCCCCACAGCACTTTGGCACTGTGCAAGGTAAGAAAATCCCCGTGGGCCCCCAAAGCACTCACAGAACGGCAGGAGGCTCCAGCTGGCTCTGCCACCAACCACCACAGACACGGTGTGTGTTCACTTTCCCCAGACGAGGTTGCACATGAAAGCAGGCTGCAACTTCTCCAGGAATAATGCTGCCTCCAGGGGAAATACACACCTTTCCATAGAGGACGTAGGGAGCTGTCACGGTGCACTTGCAGATTCTCGTCTACTGGTGACCTGTGTAAAACTTCGTGGCACCCATTTAAGTCCTAAAACTACGTTGTGGTGACCCCAAAACCAACTGGTCATTCCGCAGGAGGTCAGGGGTTCAGTGTCCGCTAATCCTGCTACGCCCTCACTCTGGTCACACTTCCTGCAAAGCTTGAAAAACCAGAAGGATGGGACTTCGCCTCTGGGATGCCTGCCCATCAGAGCATGGAAGCAGTTTGCTGGGCTTGTCTGCAGTACTGGCTTTCATCCTCAGAAATGATCTGGTTTCAGCAATTCCTATATACTCACATACTTACATCACTTACAGACACATACTATTTTCATAGCTTTTTTGATTTTTTCCCACTGCCTTGCATCTCTTTTCCAGAGAGATATTGCTCTAGATTTGTCTGTGTTGTTCAATGTGTGTAGGGCTGGCTCTGCCTCACGGTCAGAGGCAGCTGTGAGATGCCCTCTTGAGTGGTGCTTCTCAGGAACACAATCACAGTGTCACAGCATTTTCTGGGCTGGAAGGAACTCCCAAAGATCATGGAGCCCAGCACCTGGGCCTGCTCAGGACAGCCTCAAGAATCCCAGCCTGTGCCCAAGAGCAGTGTCCAAAGACTTTTGGAGCTCTCTCAGCCTTGGTGCTGGGAGCCCTTCCCTGGGGAGGCAGTTCCAGTGCCCAAGCCCCCTCTGGCTGAAGAACCTTTGCCTTCCATCCAACCCAAGCCTGCAGTAGCGCATCTTCCATGCATCCTCTTGGCTCTTCTCACTGGCCCCAAGACTCAAGGCACTCTAGTGCCTGCCCTTCAGCTTTCCTTCTTGAGCAAGCTGCAGACTGCTAGAGGGACCTGCCTCAGAAATTCCAAGTGAAAAATGCAGCAATGACACCTAATGGAGAGGAGCTGGGACAGAGGAGCTTGGGGTTTTCAGTGGTGAGGATGAGAAGCAGGGCTACCGACACATCTTGGCAGAATGAGTTTTATCTGGAGCGTTGTTTTGATCTCTTTCAGGTGGAAAGGAGAGGCACAATGAAAAGGAAAGCAAGAGCCCACACTGAGCCGTGAGTTTTGGCCTAGGGTTAAAGGACAGCAAACTTGAGGAATGGCGAGCAAGACAACTGCTCTTTCAGAGTCACAGTGGGATTGGTCCAAGGCTGTGGCTGCACGCCAGGTGTCTCTTGACCACTTGCCTTTCTTACATCCTACTCCTTCTTCCTCTAGACACATCAATGTTGGCAGTGACTTTCAGGCCGAGCTCCCTGAGCTGCAGACTGGGCCGCCAAGTGAGGATGAAGAGCCTGCAACCCTGGTCTGGAAGCCCTTGGAGGAAGACGACCCTGACCTGGAAAAACCAGACAGAGGTAGCTGTCTAGCTTTCCTTCAACTCCTGAGATAGTTGGGCATGTAAAATGGTGATTTTTGGGTAAAAAGGCAGCTTTTGGCAGGCTCTGCTTCTCTCCTTGTCATGCCCATCTTCCCTTGTGGAAGTGGTAGGCGTAAGGACAATACTCTGCTTCTGCAGCAGAGCAGGAAAAAGAGCAACTGTGCTGCTCTCCAAATGGGTCAGAGGCATGTGCCACTGGAAGAGGGGAGATTGGCCCCCACTCCTTATGACAAAAGCTGAATGGAAGGGAGAGGCAGCACTAGGTGGGCCCTTGCTTCAGCTGCCCCTTGCTTTGCTCTCCTTTTCGTGCTCTCCAAGCTGCAGGCTTTAGCTCTTGTGCTTTCCCTCCTGCCTTGTACGGCAAGCCTTCCCCTTTGTCGGCTCAAGGCTGACTTTGGGTGGGTTTTTGTTGTGCTTGCAGTCAGAGAACTGTTGGACATGGCCAGCTCCCGTGGCCTTCCCGGGGCAGCAGCTCAGCTGGAGCTCGCCCTGCACTGCCTGCACCAGGCTCGCGGCAGCGTTCCGGTAGGAAGCGGCTGTTTGGGCGCGGGCAAGAGTGGGCAGGGAATTGATAAGGCCCGGGCAGCGGGACAGCCTTTCCTGGCTGCTCCTTGAAGAAGGGAGTTCACAAGCAGCAGAGCACTCGCTGCCTGCTGTGTCTCGTCCAGCTGCGGCAGGGCTGAGCCCAAATGGCTCCAGCAGGGACAAGATCTCTCCTGGAGGCAGTGCCGCAGGGTCCTGCAGCCTGCTGCCTTGAAAACCTCCTGGAGATCTGTGTTCTCGAAGACATTTTGAGGGACAATTCCCAGAAGCCTCAGTCAGCTGAGGCAATTCAGGATGCAGGAGGAGCAAAATCATGGAGTTGGAGAGGAAAATGCTACCCTTGGGGAGCAGGAGCCAAGGGCTGGGCAGCAAAAATGAGGGACTGGGAGCAAAGCACAATCTTTGACCCATATGAGAGCCAGTGGCCTGAATCCTCAGCTGAAGAAGCAAAGCGGCTGAAGGGCAGCATTGGTGGGGTTTGGCTCCTTTTTTGTGTTGTGGGGCAGCTCAAGCCTTTTTCCTTTGCATCTTGCAGGAGGCTCTGGAGATGTTGCTCTCAGGGGGTCCTCCAACAGCTCAAGGCCATCCCTTGGCTGATTATCATTATGCAGGTAACCCAAGCCCAGCTTCTTCCTTCACTGACACATGTTGCCGTGCCCTTAATGGCCGTGTCAAGCATTTCTGCTTCAATTAGTTGTGCTTAAAACTGGCACACGATCTCGCCTTCTCTGGGGACAGGGAAAGCACCAGCATCTACTCCTTCAGCTTGACTTGTTTTCCATGCTTTTTTCCCTGGGGAATGCCTGCTCTCGTCTTCATCACCTTCTGAGGGAGCAGACATGCACACACGTGAATGACGGCTGGCGCCAGCTTGCTTTCGGCAGCCAGTGGGATCTGCTTCAAGTGGCTAGAGGGATCAATTCAGCTGCTGCTTTTTCTTGCCAGGCTCTGATAGATGGACACCTGAGGAGAAGGAGGCCTTCCAAAAGGCTTTCCACACCTACGGCAAGGATTTCCATCTCATCCAGAAGCAGGTAAAGCCACAGGACATTTCTCACCTTGGCAGATCATCAGAAGGGACATGTTGATTATTGCTGGTACCAAATACTGCACCTATGTCCCTCTCTTCTCAAGTACCAAAACTGTTAAAGTAGTCACAGAACAGGACATGGAAGGCCTGTGTGAAAATGATGATCCGGCCTCTGCAGCCCTTCTCTCCAGGCTGTTTTGGAAGACAAAGCTCTCTTCTGTTAGACTTGTCTCCCATATATGCTGCTGCTTCCACAACACCTTGTGCTGGGATAACTGCAGTGAACGGGGCAAAGAAGAACTCTGCTAGAGGGACTTGATGTTGATCTGTGCATTACATGTGGCACCACGTAGCACAATACTCGGTTTATTACATTGCATAATGCCTCTCTGACTCCTGCATATTCATTTCATTTTGCACCCTCCTCAATTTTCTCCGTGACTTTAATTCCTACTTTACTCTGTATTCTCATTGTTCTCCAATGCACCCTACAGGACGGCTGTTTCAGATTCCTTCTTTTGCTCTTCACAACAGATCCCGAGTAAGACTGTGGCACAGTGTGTGGAGTACTACTACTGCTGGAAAAAAGAGCAGAAACTTGCCAGCAGCACTCTTGCTCACGTGAGTGGGAAGAAAATCCAGACATGCCAGCAGGGTCAAGAAACTGGCAGAAGGGCACAAACCCTGCTGGCAAGCCACGCCAGACGCCGCTTTGCCAGGCTCCCTTGGTCCCACGCACTGGGAGAGGCGCAGCAGGTGCTGCCCAGACTTTTGTTATGCTGCTGCCCTGAAATACGGAATTGTGGAGCACAACTTTGACCCAACAAAGCAGCACCACCATCAAAATGGGCTTTGACTCTCTACAAATCGGTTTCTCAAGGGCTGGCACCCTCAGATTCCAATCACACCTTTCATTCCCCACTGCTTGCTAACATCAGCCATCTGGGCTGCCTTCATGGAGATGCTGCCAAATTTTAGAGATCTTTTGTAGCACCCCAGCGTATCCCCAAAAAGGAGCTGCCAGTGCCATGGCACCTTTAATACTTTCCTTACTGGCAGAGAGCAATTTGCTTCACAGAGAGAGACAGAGAGAGGGAGAGAGCGATTATTTTGGGTAGGAGAAAATGGGTAATCATGTGTCTTCACTAGTGTGACTGAATGTAAAAGCCATGCCCTAGACATGTGGGGAGGAAAACCAGAGATAAATAGATGTTAGGCAGAGAGGTAGAAATCAGACATGTAGAACTATGGATAGCCACGTATTTATCCCACCCCCTTAGAGCTGTGGTAAAGGGGAGTATTTTCCTCCAACCTCCATGGTTGGCAGCCTGCCGCAGCCCACTGCCATATCCAGCCCTTTTCTCAGCTCTTCGGGGTTTGGAAGAATTTGCTTAGGCCAATAGATTTTTGGAGTGGATGCTGTGAATTCCAGCTTTCTAAAAGGAAGGAAGGAAGCATAAGTAAGGATTCTTTGATTCCCAGACTGCGGGCAAACGGAAGAGGAGGAAAAGCCCTCCCAGGAAGGAGACTGGGGAGACAGGGAAGAGAAGCCGCAAGTGGGCTGGCAGCGCGGAGTGTCCCTGCTGCCAACCGCGCCAGCCGCCCCAGCCAGCGGGAGGCCCCTTTCCGTGCGGGCAGTGCCAACGGTGCGCAAGCTCCTCCTCCTTCTGCTCCCAGCTGCCCCTTTGGCCTAAAGCACGCTGACCCTTTCCAAAGGCACCACAGGGCAAGCTGAGGCCACTTGCAGGATCGCCCCTGGCAGCCCTGCTCAAGCTTACAGCCCACTTGGAACCCAAACAGCTTCGTTCAAACCCAGCATTCCCAGTGAAACCTTGCCATGCCCCAACAAGACACAGTTCGTACAAGCAGGAACACATGCATCAAAGCTTGCTTTGATGCTGCTGATCCAATTAAACCTAGGATGAAGCAAAAGGAGGAAGACATTTCAAAGAATTGAAACCAGCAAGATCAGACTCATGGTGCTGATCACTTTACCAATTTGTCACAGCCTGAAAAGATGGAAATTCATCAAAAAAGGGAGATCTCGGCACTTGGCTTAATGGTGTGTATGGAGTTAACAATGGATGGTTTGTTTCCTGTCTTCCAGGGAGTTTGAAACCATCAAGGAGAGGAACAAGCACAGGAGAAGACATCGCCCACGCAAGGATGCACAGCCTCTCCCCAAGAAGAAAAGGCCAAATTAGCCCTGCATTTGCCCCAGGCTAGCAAGAGTTATGCGTCTGCAGGACTAGATAGAAATAAGATTGTTTTTCAAGTTTTTAGGATTGTTTATTCTTCTATTAGTTTACATGATAGGAATCCCTCTGTTTATTAGCTAAGATATATATAAGATATATAACTATTATTAAAGATGTATTAGTAGTGTTAGATTTAGCAATAAATGTTTGGTGTTTGGTGTTTCTATGCTTCAACTTTTGACATTTTGTCTTTGTTGAGACACAATCTGTTTTTATCATTAAACCAAAGTTTGCTCCATTTGGCCTTTCTGTCTGTATGAAATCCCCGAGGCAGTGTTCATTACATTTCCTTGGTGTTGCACACACGGCATTTGCCCTGAGAGAGCAATGGGGGCACATGAGTCCCCCCCAGGCCCAGCCCCTGGCTCAGCTGGCAGCACTTCCAGAGGCGTGTCCCCATTACTGCCAATGAAATCATGGTAGAGCTTCCTCCTTTGATTCCTGAACATCTCAGCTGGGAGTGGCTGGGGAGGCTTTGCTGAATTCAATGCACTGGATCTAAAGGAGTGCTCTTGTCTCACTGTACTTGCTGGGATAAAAGTAGTGGGTTGAGGCCTGTGGTAATCGGCGGAAAAAATGCGGCACTCAATAGGAGTGATCAGCAAATCTCAAAACTTTATTGGTAGGCACATACATTTATATTGGTGTTAATGAGGCTAATACATATTGCAAAAGGCGAGCTCATTATTGGTTAGTTACTTATCAGCTAACTACGCCTACCTTAGCATTCTTGTGGCTACTATGTTGCAGCTGTCCACATCTTTTCTTCATATTTCTAACTAACCATCCTCTCCCCCATCCTGATGTTGCACCAAGGGCTCAGTGCCCTTGCCAGGTTTGGACATTGACTGCTGACTCCTATCCTCATCTCCTTCTTGCTTAACTAACGGTATTATATCAGTGTGACCTTTGTCAACTAGCTAGCTGTTCACAAAATCCTCCACAAAAATTCTCTGTTCTATCCCAGCTCTGGGCTTTTTTCCCATACTGCGTGCGACAAGACTGTAATTTTTATTATAATTATAGTCGCTGTTATCCATCTAATTTTTAAGAAGGCTCCTGTGATTGATAGGACATTCCTTCCCCTCTCACACAGCCCGGCTCCAGCTTTCTGCTCCTTGATGCTCCTCTCTTGAAGCTCTTCAGGGAGGGACTGCCACGACCTAAGTCACCACCTCGGGTCTCTTGATGTGCTCACTGCTGGACAGCCATCCCTCGCAGAACATCTTTCCCTCTCTGCCCAGACCTTCCTGATTCAGGGCAGCATCCCAAATGAGCTCCCAGAGAAGTTTCTGCATGTCACTGCTAGCCAGCGTGTCCCCGTGCTGGTGCAGGAAAGCTTTGTGAACGGCCACTGCTGGGAAAGCAGGCTGAGGTGGCACAAGCAGCTCCTGCACTGCAGTGCAAGTTTCTCAGAGCTCCTGTCACAGCCCCAGCCCTGCTCCCAGCTCTGTGCATTCTACCCCAACAGAAACAGCCACACCAGGCAAGAACTTACTGCTTTTGGAAAAATATTTATTTATCAAGATCAAGAAAACAATAATTGTCTGCTAATACCAAGTATCACTATCACTAAATGTACCACTATCACAAAAACAATCACCATCCTCCAATATTAACTATCACTATCGCTAATACAGTCATTGTCCTCTAATATCAAATAACGCTATCATTAAAACAATCACTATCCTCTAATATTAACTATCACTATCATTAAAACAACCACCACCCTCTAATATCAAGTATCCCTATCACTATCACTAAAAGAATCACTACCACTATCACTATTTATGACTATCACTATCACTAATACAATCACCCTCCTCTAATATCAAGTAACGCTATCATTGAAACAATCACTATCCCCTAATATTAACTAACGCTATCATTAAAACCATCACTATCCTCTAATATTAACTATCACTATCATTAAAACAACCACCACCCTCTAATATCAAGTGTCCCTATCACTATCACTAAAAGAATCACTACCACTATCACTATTTATGGCTATCACTATCACTAACCATCTATCACTATCACTAATCTTCATCCTCTAACAGATAGTAGTCCTGCAGGTATTGGTAGGAGGGCCAAGAGGATGCTGTGGGCTGAGGTGACTCCAGGGAAATCCAGTGGTCCCGTGAAGAGGTGTTGTCAGCCAGAGCACAGAAGGAGCAGGTGGGCAGAGGTGACGGGTCTGCGCTCATGTTCTTGTGCAGCTGGGCGAGCTCTGCTGCAAAGAGCTCAGGAAACAGGCGGCAGCTGTCCCTGAACCCGTTGCCTTGGGCTCTCTCGCTGCTTCCCGCTCCTTCTCCTGACTCTGCTTCACCTCTAGGCTGACCACAGCTTTCCCAGGAAGAGTCCCAGTCCTGTCCTGTTGCCTCTTTGTCCTCCTGGCTCCTCCTGTAGAAACAGATTTCCAAGAAGACTCCTCACAGATAGGAATTTGGAGCACAGTTTCCTCAGAGCCCTGCTAGGAGCCGCCTGGGCGCTCCTGCATGCTGCAAAGACTTCCTTGCCAATGGCAGCAATTAATAACTGACCTGTCTCTCTTCAGCAGCTGATGCATGACTAGATAGCCAGACACTGCCCCAAGCAGAAGCAAAGCTGAGGCTGCTACTGTCCCTACTAGGATGTAGTACTTGCTCGGGTCACAGTGTCCAGCAGTCTGGGCTTTTTGCCCACCGGATGACCCTGGCAGGAGAAGAGACAATGCAAGAGTCAGCGTTTGTGCTCTGCACTAGGCATAACCCCACAGTGTGCTTCAGCTGCCCAAGGACTGGCACTGCTAGTGGATCAGAACTGACATCTGATGTTGTCTTCAGAGATGGCTTCCTCTGGCTCTGGTGTCTTAGCATCAGGGACCAAGAGGGATCCCATCAAGCTCTCATGCACAAGAGCCCAGTGTGTGCCAGGGAGCAGCACTGCCCCATCTACTCCTCCGGGCTGCAGGCCCGGGCTGCGTGCTGGGCACCTGCAATTCACCCATGGAGAGCACTGCAGGGATACAGCAGAAATGCTGCTCTTTGCCCAAGACAGCATCTAGCAAGCACTCACCTGAATATTCCTCAGGCTCAGCAAGTGTCCTGGTGTCCTCTATTGGTTCTCTTTTTTCATGTGAGCCTGGCACACTGTCACTTTCTTCCACAGCTAAGGTCTCCGGCACAGTCTCAGAATCTGTCTCTTCAGAAAAACAAAACATTGCACACATTAACCAGAAGCCACTGCCCCTCAGCACAAGCACGGTACCATGGCCTGGGCATTCCGGCAAGCGGCGCTGACGAGGCCGCTGTCCCCCCCAAGACAGGAGGAATCGACAGCTGGATTTTCTGCAGTGCAACAAGAAGTGCAGACCCAAACCAGCCAAGACTTAACCAAATGACCCACAGAAGGAGTACCTTCAGGTTCCCCCTCACCCTTGGACTCCAGCTTCAACCCGTCCCTGAGCCTGAGCTTTGCAAGGGGCAGCCAAGGCTTGCTCTGATGTCATTGCTGCCTCCATGCTGTGCTGAGCGTGTGGCGAACCCAAATTCAGCACTGGCCTTTGCCCAACATCTGGATGCCAATGTCTGCACAGAGCAGCCCTGGCCAGGAATGCTGCAACTGCAGCAGCAGCTGGAGAAGCCCCTGGCAGTCATCTGGAAGAACAGCTGCGAGCGGAGGCTGTGCTGGACCATCTCTAGGGCTCCCTGCAGGAGCTGTGAAATGGAGTGGGCCTGCAGCAGGACTCTGACTGAGTGCTTCTGCCTGTCCAGGATACAGCACATGCCTACAGGAAGCAAAAGCTCAGCTTCCCGGCTGCCAGGGTTAACAGAGTGGGATATACTAACCAGATGGGGCTTCATGCAAGGCTGCCAGGAGCTCCTCTGGAACATCCGGCAATCCTTCAGGGAACTCTTCAGGAACCTTGTCATCCTTCATCCCTATTGTTAGATTTACAAAAGCACGTTAACCTATGACGGTATTTTTCTCGTGAATAAAACAGGGAAAAGGGGCGCTCCTTTTTGTGAAGGCAGGACAGACTGACTACTCACGCTTGAGGTACCAGCTCGGAGTCAGCACGGTATCTGCCCCTCGCTCAGGGCCTGAAAGAGCACTCTCTGTGTCCACAACTACAAGCAAACACCCACAAGAAGTTACCATCACGTGCACTGCCCTCATGGGCACACCTCAAGGCCTGGATGTGGAAGGCACTGCTAGGGCACGCTCAAGCAGGTCTGCATCCTCACAGCTGCAGGGGGGTCTGGCTGCCCTTGGGACACTGAGCTGGCAGCTCCCACATGAAGGGAAAAGCCGTGGCGTGCCCACACGATCTGTGTGCGGGTCAGCCCTGGAGCCGGGCCAGAAGGCTGGACACCCAGAGCGGAGGGACGGACAGCCACTGCTGAGTGATGGAGAACTGGTGCTGAGCTTCCGGGCCTGGCCCGACCCTCCCCACATCCTTGCTCCTTAGGAAGCTCTCTCCATGCTGCACCCTAAAGCAGCTGCAGCCCCTCACACCTCCCCTGGAGCCTCTGCCCCTCTGCCTGCCCCGTGCTGCCTTCCTGGCTCAGCCATCCCTGCTCCCGGCCCCGCTGCTGCCAGCCAGGGCTGTGTGCTGGCCCCTGCCTGCCTACCTGCTCCCTGCCCAGCTGCTGGAGCACTCTGGGCATTCTGGGCTGGCAGGGCCACGAGAAAGAGCAGCAGGAGGTAGCAGCTCAGGACCATGATCCCCCCTGCTAGCAACACTCTGCTGCTGCTGCTGCTGCTGCTGCTGCTGCTGCTGCTGCTGCTGCTGCTGCTGCTGCTGCAGTGTTGCCCAGAGCGAGCACTGAAGAGCACAGTGGGGCTCTGGAACCTGACATCAAACAGAGCTCTGTGACCTCAGAACAAAGTGATGGCTGTGAAGGCCCCAATGTACGCCCACGTTGCCTGTGAATTCCTGCACCTCCCCTCTACTGAATTTCCTTCTTCTGCACAGGAATGGAAGGAGCCAAATGGAGAAGGGCTGGAGTATTTTGGAGGCAGCATTGTGCATGGGAATGCAGAGGCACTCATGTCTTATTCCTCAGAAATTCCCTAGAAGAAGACCTGGATGAAGGCTGCTGTAAAAAGCCCAAATTCAAGAGTGTTTCTTTGGTAGTATTTTTGTCTGAAAGAATTGTGGCAAAAACCTGCTTTTCCCATGACTTCTGCTACACTTTCATGACCTTTGATGGCAGCACTGCTTCCATCCTCCACTGTCACCCAAACATGGCTGTGCAGTGCTGACGCATCTCCCCCGTCAGCCTGGTTTACTCCCTTTTCCACTTCCAATGCTACTTAAAGCTCTCTCTCAAGGAGCCCTGCTAACTCTGGAGCCAAGAGCCTTTTTCCCTTTCAGGCAGATGTAGCCCATGTGCCACCATCAGGCCTGCTGTCCTGTAGAGTAACCCACGGTCAAACTCCCACACTGTTGCTGGGAACACCGGGCTGCCGCCTATTCACCTCTAGAGCCTTCCTGGGTCTGGCTCACTGCACGTGGGGGAAGAAAATACCACATGTGCCCCAGATCCCTCAAGCAGTCATCCAGAGCCCCTGAGCTCCCTCTGCCTTGTCCTCGGACACCATCAGGCACCGCCACGGGACACACACAAATGTCTTGGTTGCTGCAGATATCAGGTAACACTGCTGGCCTTTTAGCCGAGCAGCTCTTCTGGCAAATAAATATGCATGACTTATGTGTGCCAGGCAACCTACGCTCAGAAGCTCTTGGACAGCCTTCTAGAGCACCTTTGGTACGGTTGTCCCTGAAGCACCACTTAAGCCCCAGGTGTTTCCAGCTGCAAGCAAAGAGGCACTGACAGATTTCCACCCCTCGGGTCTCTCTCCAAGGCTCGTAAGAGTCCTATGCAGCTGACAAGCTGCAGAAACTCGGCCCATGGCATCCTCTGGAATCAAGCACACATCACTGCCCACCGTGAAGGCCGCAGCCCATAATGAGCAGAGGGCCAGAGCAGGCTGGAGGGTGTCTTGGTGACATCTCCTTCCTACGTAGGACCCAGGCAGGCTGCCCAGCTGCCTCGGCCTTGGCTCTGAGCGCCATCTCGGGCCCTCCATTCCTGCCCCAGGGGAGGCACCGATGAACACGGCCCTCCTTTTTTCCTTAAGGGGCCACACGCCCAGGCTCTCCCTTACCGCGCTCCGCGCCACTGTGCTGCTCGGCGGCCCGTCACCAGCTGTGGCACCTGAAATAAATGGGCAGGAGATCTTTCTCCTTTTTAATGCCTTTATTAAGAAGAATCAGCTCAGGTGGGGAGAAATCGATGGGTTGCGCCCTCGCCGCCGCTGCTCCCAGGCGTGGCACGAAGGAGGAGGATGATGCAGTTTTGTCCGCTGGTCTGCAGACAGAGCTGGGGACTCTGTCCTCACGGGAGAGTCGTGGAGTCCTTGGTTTGTTTTGTTTACAAACCCGGGGGGTCTCTTTAATCAGTTTCTTTTGAGGTTAGGGTGAGAAAATAAAAAGGTCCAAACAGGTACGGGACTATGCTCCCATTCTTAGACCACTTAAGTCACTTGCTGGCTCGTGATTTTAGGGGTTTTTTTCCTGTAAAAACTGTAAAACTGTAAAAACCCAGGGTGCACTGCATTCCTTATTTGCATGTTGTCTCTGGTGTCACTGCCCATTCTCTTTACCCTGGAGGGTTTCCCTTGGTATCTTCTTGGCATACGGCCAGCATCAGGGAAACGATCAGTTAATCACCTGCCATCAACGGGCGATAAAAGGCTTTTCTTCGGCAGCGAAACCAAAGGAGTCTGACTCGGTCTGGCTTGGTTTTTTTAACTCTGAAACTTAAAAAAAAATAAAATTTTCTATTCATAACAAGCACCAGTGTCCCCAGAGCTCCTGTGCTGCTGCTGAAGCCGCCCGCGGCGTGTGGCCCGGCGGGGCGGCAGCGCTGCCCGCAGCCCGCGGCCTCCTCGTCCCCTGCTGCCGCCATTGCGCACGGGGCCCTGAGGGGCGGGCACGGGGCTGCGGGGCTGTGCCGGCCCCGCTTGCCGGGCCTCAGCCCCAGCTGCTGCCGCTGGCTGGCAGCGACCACTGCAGCAGGAAAACACCTCGGGGTTTACTGGAGTGCATACAAAAACTGCCCCTGGGCTTCTCCTTGTGTGTTGCTCTAGCCACTTGCCAGTCCCTTGCTTGCCCGCTGTTCTTTGCCACTCGCTCTCTATTTTGTTGTCCCTGCAAAGCTTCTTCAACAGTCTCCATCCCGCCCCAGCCCAGCGTTCGCTCTCTCCTGCTCCCTCCTGCTCATTCTGCGTCTCTTCCTCTGTCCCTGCTGCCCCTTCCCGCAGCTCCGGCCCCGTTCCCTGGCCCTCTTTTGCTCCCCTTGTCTCTCCGTTCTGCTTCCTGCCCCTGTCTCTTCGGTCTCTATTTCTCGGCTCCGCTCCCTGGGCCATGCTCGCTTCAGACTCCCAGGCGAACCGCCCCGGCAGCCGCTCTCTGCAGCCGGGACACGGCGGGGAGCTCTCCTGCGGCGGCACGACAGCGGCCAATGGGGCCCGGCACCGGCGCCTCGGCCCTCACGCCGGAGCGGGGCCGCTCCCAGGCAGCGGCGGCAGCTGGAGCTGCGGCCCGGGAAGCGGGGCCGGCACAGCCCCACAGCCCCGGGCCCGCCCCTCCCGGCCCCAGTGGCAGAGAGCAGGGATGAGGTGGCAAACCAAGGCACTGGCCACTGGACAGAGCAACACACAAGGCAAATGCCAGGCACGCTTTTTGCCGGACCCCATTGAATCCAGAGCTCTTTTGCTGCTGCAGTGGCATGTCAGCTCCCTCAGAAGCAGCCGAGGCATTTCAGAAAGGGCACTGCAGGGCATGAGCGTCCATATGTCCCACAGCTCTCAGTTGTGCATCTGGAAGGCTGCAAGTGTGGGTGTCTATATGAGAAGAGTTTGTGAGGCTTGCTTCAAGGCTTGAGGCACAGCTCTCTTCTGAACAGAGCCTTGGGCTGCCCTCTCAGGAGGTGGCTATCTCAGAGCTGCTGCTATCTCAGAGAGGCCCATGAGAGACAGCGCAGAGGCGCAGCTGGAGCTGCTGTGGAGAGCAGAGGAGAGGAACAAGGCTGAGGAGCTCAGTGCTTCCTCTTCATCACTTCAAAGGGAAGAGCATTGTCTTGGGACAGTCTTTACCGCCCGAGCAAGAAGTAGAAGGACCCCCCCAAAAGCCCACTGTCCAGAGATGCCTTCAAGCATCTCTCTGGCAATTGCTGCCGGCAATATCCTCCCCACACACTGCAGGCAACAGTCAGCCTCAACAGCAGCTGTGCTGCGTTCCTTGGACAGCAGCTTTGCTGCACTCACACCTCCAGCTTTGGCTGCAGATGGCCCAGCTGGAGCAGGCATGGGCAAAGGCCTGCAGGACCACCGTCAGTCGGACTCGTGAGCCCAGGACAGCAGTTCCCTGGCATGCTGGTTTCTTGCAGTGCCTCGCTTTCTTCATCTGAGACAGGCACTCCGTCACTTCTTTCCACCTGGAAGGCCTTCCTACATTCCATCACTTGAGAAATCCAGCAGGAAATACCCCCATCTATATTGCCTGAGTCTTAATCTCCCTGAACTAAAAGTTAAGTCAAGTCCAAAAACAGGAATAAATGAGCCTGCATCTGCCACACTCCCTCAAGCAAAAGATCACATCAAAGTTTGTGGTAATCGGCGGAAGAAATGCGGCACTCAATATGAGTGATCAGCAAATCTCAAAACTTTATTGGTAGGCACATACATTTATATTGGTGTTAATGAGGCCAATACATATTGCAAAAGGTGAGCTCATTATTGGTTAGTTACTTATCAGCTAACTACACCTACCTTAGCATTCTTGTGGCTACTATGTTGCAGCTGTCCACATCTTTTCTTCATATTTCTAACTAACCATCCTCTCCCCCATCCTGATGTTGCACCAAGGGCTCAGTGCCCTTGCCAGGTTTGGACACTGTCCGCTGACTCCTATCCTCATCTCCTTCTTGCTTAACTAACGGTATTATATCAGTGTGACCTTTGTCAACTAGCTAGCTGTTCACAAAATCCTCCACAAAAGTTCTCTGTTCTATCCCAGCTCTGGGCTTTTTTCCCATACTGCGTGCGACAAGACTGTAATTTTTATTATAATTATAGTCGCTGTTATCCATCTAATTTTTAAGAAGGCTCCTGTGATTGATAGGACATTCCTTCCCCTCTCACACAGCCCGGCTCCAGCTTTCTGCTCCTTGATGCTCCTCTCTTGAAGCTCTTCAGGGAGGGACTGCCACGACCTAAGTCACCACCTCGGGTCTCTTGATGTGCTCACTGCTGGACAGCCATCCCTCGCAGAACATCTTTCCCTCTCTGCCCAGACCTTCCTGATTCAGGGCAGCATCCCAAATGAGCTCCCAGAGAAGTTTCTGCATGTCACTGCTAGCCAGCGTGTCCCCGTGCTGGTGCAGGAAAGCTTTGTGAACGGCCACTGCTGGGAAAGCAGGCTGAGGTGGCACAAGCAGCTCCTGCACTGCAGTGCAAGTTTCTCAGAGCTCCTGCCAAACCCCCAGCCCTGCTCCCAGCTCTGTGCATTCTACCCCAACAGAAACAGCCACACCAGGCAAGAACTTACTGCTTTTGGAAAAATATTTATTTATCAAGATCAAGAAAACAATAATTGTCTGCTAATACCAAGTATCACTATCACTAAATGTACCACTATCACAAAAACAATCACCATCCTCCAATATTAACTATCACTATCGCTAATACAGTCATTGTCCTCTAATATCAAATAACGCTATCATTAAAACAATCACTATCCTCTAATATTAACTATCACTATCATTAAAACAACCACCACCCTCTAATATCAAGTGTCCCTATCACTATCACTAAAAGAATCACTACCACTATCACTATTTATGGCTATCACTATCACTAACCATCTATCACTATCACTAATCTTCATCCTCTAACAGATAGTAGTCCTGCAGGTGTTGGTAGGAGGGCCAAGAGGATGCTGTGGGCTGAGGTGACTCCAGGGAAATCCAGTGGTCCCGTGAAGAGGTGTTGTCAGCCAGAGCACAGAAGGAGCAGGTGGGCAGAGGTGACGGGTCTGCGCTCATGTTCTTGTGCAGCTGGGCGAGCTCTGCTGCAAAGAGCTCAGGAAACAGGCGGCAGCTGTCCCTGAACCCGTTGCCTTGGGCTCTCTTGCTGCTTCCCGCTCCTTCTCCTGACTCTGCTTCACCTCTAGGCTGACCACAGCTTTCCCAGGAAGAGTCCCAGTCCTGTCCTGTTGCCTCTTTGTCCTCCTGGCTCCTCCTGTAGAAACAGATTTCCAAGAAGACTCCTCACAGATAGGAATTTGGAGCACAGTTTCCTCAGAGCCCTGCTAGGAGCCGCCTGGGCGCTCCTGCATGCTGCAAAGACTTCCTTGCCAATGGCAGCAATTAATAACTGACCTGTCTCTCTTCAGCAGCTGATGCATGACTAGATAGCCAGACACTGCCCCAAGCAGAAGCAAAGCTGAGGCTGCTACTGTCCCTACTAGGATGTAGTACTTGCTCGGGTCACAGTGTCCAGCAGTCTGGGCTTTTTGCCCACCGGATGACCCTGGCAGGAGAAGAGACAATGCAAGAGTCAGCGTTTGTGCTCTGCACTAGGCATAACCCCACAGTGTGCTTCAGCTGCCCAAGGACTGGCACTGCTAGTGGATCAGAACTGACATCTGATGTTGTCTTCAGAGATGGCTTCCTCTGGCTCTGGTGTCTTAGCATCAGGGACCAAGAGGGATCCCATCAAGCTCTCATGCACAAGAGCCCAGTGTGTGCCAGGGAGCAGCACTGCCCCATCTACTCCTCCGGGCTGCAGGCCCGGGCTGCGTGCTGGGCACCTGCAATTCACCCATGGAGAGCACTGCAGGGATACAGCAGAAATGCTGCTCTTTGCCCAAGACAGCATCTAGCAAGCACTCACCTGAATATTCCTCAGGCTCAGCAAGTGTCCTGGTGTCCTCTGTTGGTTCTCTTTTTTCATGTGAGCCTGGCACACTGTCACTTTCTTCCACAGCTAAGGTCTCCGGCACAGTCTCAGAATCTGTCTCTTCAGAAAAACAAAACATTGCACACATTAACCAGAAGCCACTGCCCCTCAGCACAAGCACGGTACCATGGCCTGGGCATTCCGGCAAGCGGCGCTGACGAGGCCGCTGTCCCCCCCAAGACAGGAGGAATCGACAGCTGGATTTTCTGCAGTGCAACAAGAAGTGCAGACCCAAACCAGCCAAGACTTAACCAAATGACCCACAGAAGGAGTACCTTCAGGTTCCCCCTCACCCTTGGACTCCAGCTTCAACCCGTCCCTGAGCCTGAGCTTTGCAAGGGGCAGCCAAGGCTTGCTCTGATGTCATTGCTGCCTCCATGCTGTGCTGAGCGTGTGGCGAACCCAAATTCAGCACTGGCCTTTGCCCAACATCTGGATGCCAATGTCTGCACAGAGCAGCCCTGGCCAGGAATGCTGCAACTGCAGCAGCAGCTGGAGAAGCCCCTGGCAGTCATCTGGAAGAACAGCTGCGAGCGGAGGCTGTGCTGGACCATCTCTAGGGCTCCCTGCAGGAGCTGTGAAATGGAGTGGGCCTGCAGCAGGACTCTGACTGAGTGCTTCTGCCTGTCCAGGATACAGCACATGCCTACAGGAAGCAAAAGCTCAGCTTCCCGGCTGCCAGGGTTAACAGAGTGGGATATACTAACCAGATGGGGCTTCATGCAAGGCTGCCAGGAGCTCCTCTGGAACATCCGGCAATCCTTCAGGGAACTCTTCAGGAACCTTGTCATCCTTCATCCCTATTGTTAGATTTACAAAAGCACGTTAACCTATGACGGTATTTTTCTCGTGAATAAAACAGGGAAAAGGGGCGCTCCTTTTTTGTGAAGGCAGGACAGACTGACTACTCACGCTTGAGGTACCAGCTCGGAGTCAGCACGGTATCTGCCCCTCGCTCAGGGGCTGAAAGAGCACTCTCTGTGTCCACAACTACAAGCAAACACCCACAAGAAGTTACCATCACGTGCACTGCCCTCATGGGCACACCTCAAGGCCTGGATGTGGAAGGCACTGCTAGGGCACGCTCAAGCAGGTCTGCATCCTCACAGCTGCAGGGGGGTCTGGCTGCCCTTGGGACACTGAGCTGGCAGCTCCCACATGAAGGGAAAAGCCGTGGCGTGCCCACACGATCTGTGTGCGGGTCAGCCCTGGAGCCGGGCCAGAAGGCTGGACACCCAGAGCGGAGGGACGGACAGCCACTGCTGAGTGATGGAGAACTGGTGCTGAGCTTCCGGGCCTGGCCCGACCCTCCCCACATCCTTGCTCCTTAGGAAGCTCTCTCCATGCTGCACCCTAAAGCAGCTGCAGCCCCTCACACCTCCCCTGGAGCCTCTGCCCCTCTGCCTGCCCCGTGCTGCCTTCCTGGCTCAGCCATCCCTGCTCCCGGCCCCGCTGCTGCCAGCCAGGGCTGTGTGCTGGCCCCTGCCTGCCTACCTGCTCCCTGCCCAGCTGCTGGAGCACTCTGGGCATTCTGGGCTGGCAGGGCCACGAGAAAGAGCAGCAGGAGGTAGCAGCTCAGGACCATGATCCCCCCTGCTAGCAACACTCTGCTGCTGCTGCTGCTGCTGCTGCTGCTGCTGCAGCGTTGCCCAGAGCGAGCACTGAAGAGCACAGTGGGGCTCTGGAACCTGACATCAAACAGAGCTCTGTGACCTCAGAACAAAGTGATGGCTGTGAAGGCCCCAATGTACGCCCACGTTGCCTGTGAATTCCTGCACCTCCCCTCTACTGAATTTCCTTATTCTGCACAGGAATGGAAGGAGCCAAATGGAGAAGGGCTGGAGTATTTTGGAGGCAGCATTGTGCATGGGAATGCAGAGGCACTCATGTCTTATTCCTCAGAAATTCCCTAGAAGAAGACCTGGATGAAGGCTGCTGTAAAAAGCCCAAATTCAAGAGTGTTTCTTTGGTAGTATTTTTGTCTGAAAGAATTGTGGCAAAAACCTGCTTTTCCCGTGACTTCTGCTACACTTTCATGACCTTTGATGGCAGCACTGCTTCCATCCTCCACTGTCACCCAAACATGGCTGTGCAGTGCTGACACATCTCCCCCGTCAGCCTGGTTTACTCCCTTTTCCACTTCCAATGCTACTTAAAGCTCTCTCAAGGAGCCCTGCTAACTCTGGAGCCAAGAGCCTTTTTCCCTTTCAGGCAGATGTAGCCCATGTGCCACCATCAGGCCTGCTGTCCTGTAGAGTAACCCACGGTCAAACTCCCACACTGCTGCTGGGAACACCGGGCTGCCGCCTATTCACCTCTAGAGCCTTCCTGGGTCTGGCTCACTGCACGTGGGGGAAGAAAATACCACATGTGCCCCAGATCCCTCAAGCAGTCATCCAGAGCCCCTGAGCTCCCTCTGCCTTGTCCTCGGACACCATCAGGCACCGCCACGGGACACACACAAATGTCTTGGTTGCTGCAGATATCAGGTAACACTGCTGGCCTTTTAGCCGAGCAGCTCTTCTGGCAAATAAATGTGCATGACTTATGTGTGCCAGGCAACCTACGCTCAGAAGCTCTTGGACAGCCCTCTAGAACACCTTTGGTACGGTTGTCCCTGAAGCACTACTTAAGCCCCAGGTGTTTCCAGCTGCAAGCAAAGAGGCACTGACAGATTTCCACCCCTCGGGTCTCTCTCCAAGGCTCGTAAGAGTCCTATGCAGCTGACAAGCTGCAGAAACTCGGCCCATGGCATCCTCTGGAATCAAGCACACATCACTGCCCACCGTGAAGGCCGCAGCCCATAATGAGCAGAGGGCCAGAGCAGGCTGGAGGGTGTCTTGGTGACATCTCCTTCCTACGTAGGACCCAGGCAGGCTGCCCAGCTGCCTCGGCCTTGGCTCTGAGCGCCATCTCGGGCCCTCCATTCCTGCCCCAGGGGAGGCACCGATGAACACGGCCCTCCTTTTTTCCTTAAGGGGCCACACGCCCAGGCTCTCCCTTACCGCGCTCCGCGCCATTGTGCTGCTCGGCGGCCCGTCACCAGCTGCGGCACCAGTGTCCCCAGAGCTCCTGTGCTGCTGCTGAAGCCGCCCGCGGCGTGTGGCCCGGCGGGGCGGCAGCGCTGCCCGCAGCCCGCGGCCTCCTCGTCCCCTGCTGCCGCCATTGCGCACGGGGCCCTGAGGGGCGGGCACGGGGCTGCGGGGCTGTGCCGGCCCCGCTTGCCGGGCCTCAGCCCCAGCTGCTGCCGCTGGCTGGCAGCGACCACTGCAGCAGGAAAACACCTCGGGGTTTACTGGAGTGCATACAAAAACTGCCCCTGGGCTTCTCCTTGTGTGTTGCTCTAGCCACTTGCCAGTCCCTTGCTTGCCCGCTGTTCTTTGCCACTCGCTCTCTATTTTGTTGTCCCTGCAAAGCTTCTTCAACAGTCTCCATCCCGCCCCAGCCCAGCGTTCGCTCTCTCCTGCTCCCTCCTGCTCATTCTGCGTCTCTTCCTCTGTCCCTGCTGCCCCTTCCCGCAGCTCCGGCCCCGTTCCCTGGCCCTCTTTTGCTCCCCTTGTCTCTCCGTTCTGCTTCCTGCCCCTGTCTCTTCGGTCTCTATTTCTCGGCTCCGCTCCCTGGGCCATGCTCGCTTCAGACTCCCAGGCGAACCGCCCCGGCAGCCGCTCTCTGCAGCCGGGACACGGCGGGGAGCTCTCCTGCGGCGGCACGACAGCGGCCAATGGGGCCCGGCACCGGCGCCTCGGCCCTCACGCCGGAGCGGGGCCGCTCCCAGGCAGCGGCGGCAGCTGGAGCTGCGGCCCGGGAAGCGGGGCCGGCACAGCCCCACAGCCCCGGGCCCGCCCCTCCCGGCCCCAGTGGCAGAGAGCAGGGATGAGGTGGCAAACCAAGGCACTGGCCACTGGACAGAGCAACACACAAGGCAAATGCCAGGCACGCTTTTTGCCGGACCCCATTGAATCCAGAGCTCTTTTGCTGCTGCAGTGGCATGTCAGCTCCCTCAGAAGCAGCCGAGGCATTTCAGAAAGGGCACTGCAGGGCATGAGCGTGCATATGTCCCACAGCTCTCAGTTGTGCATCTGGAAGGCTGCAAGTGTGGGTGTCTATATGAGAAGAGTTTGTGAGGCTTGCTTCAAGGCTTGAGGCACAGCTCTCTTCTGAACAGAGCCTTGGGCTGCCCTCTCAGGAGGTGGCTATCTCAGAGCTGCTGCTATCTCAGAGAGGCCCATGAGAGACAGCGCAGAGGCGCAGCTGGAGCTGCTGTGGAGAGCAGAGGAGAGGAACAAGGCTGAGGAGCTCAGTGCTTCCTCTTCATCACTTCAAAGGGAAGAGCATTGTCTTGGGACAGTCTTTACCGCCCGAGCAAGAAGTAGAAGGACCCCCCCAAAAGCCCACTGTCCAGAGATGCCTTCAAGCATCTCTCTGGCAATTGCTGCCGGCAATATCCTCCCCACACACTGCAGGCAACAGTCAGCCTCAACAGCAGCTGTGCTGCGTTCCTTGGACAGCAGCTTTGCTGCACTCACACCTCCAGCTTTGGCTGCAGATGGCCCAGCTGGAGCAGGCATGGGCAAAGGCCTGCAGGACCACCGTCAGTCGGACTCGTGAGCCCAGGACAGCAGTTCCCTGGCATGCTGGTTTCTTGCAGTGCCTCGCTTTCTTCATCTGAGACAGGCACTCCGTCACTTCTTTCCACCTGGAAGGCCTTCCTACATTCCATCACTTGAGAAATCCAGCAGGAAATACCCCCATCTATATTGCCTGAGTCTTAATCTCCCTGAACTAAAAGTTAAGTCAAGTCCAAAAACAGGAATAAATGAGCCTGCATCTGCCACACTCCCTCAAGCAAAAGATCACATCAAAGTTTGTGGTAATCGGCGGAAGAAATGCGGCACTCAATATGAGTGATCAGCAAATCTCAAAACTTTATTGGTAGGCACATACATTTATATTGGTGTTAATGAGGCCAATACATATTGCAAAAGGTGAGCTCATTATTGGTTAGTTACTTATCAGCTAACTACACCTACCTTAGCATTCTTGTGGCTACTATGTTGCAGCTGTCCACATCTTTTCTTCATATTTCTAACTAACCATCCTCTCCCCCATCCTGATGTTGCACCAAGGGCTCAGTGCCCTTGCCAGGTTTGGACACTGTCCGCTGACTCCTATCCTCATCTCCTTCTTGCTTAACTAACGGTATTATATCAGTGTGACCTTTGTCAACTAGCTAGCTGTTCACAAAATCCTCCACAAAAGTTCTCTGTTCTATCCCAGCTCTGGGCTTTTTTCCCATACTGCGTGCGACAAGACTGTAATTTTTATTATAATTATAGTCGCTGTTATCCATCTAATTTTTAAGAAGGCTCCTGTGATTGATAGGACATTCCTTCCCCTCTCACACAGCCCGGCTCCAGCTTTCTGCTCCTTGATGCTCCTCTCTTGAAGCTCTTCAGGGAGGGACTGCCACGACCTAAGTCACCACCTCGGGTCTCTTGATGTGCTCACTGCTGGACAGCCATCCCTCGCAGAACATCTTTCCCTCTCTGCCCAGACCTTCCTGATTCAGGGCAGCATCCCAAATGAGCTCCCAGAGAAGTTTCTGCATGTCACTGCTAGCCAGCGTGTCCCCGTGCTGGTGCAGGAAAGCTTTGTGAACGGCCACTGCTGGGAAAGCAGGCTGAGGTGGCACAAGCAGCTCCTGCACTGCAGTGCAAGTTTCTCAGAGCTCCTGTCACAGCCCCAGCCCTGCTCCCAGCTCTGTGCATTCTACCCCAACAGAAACAGCCACACCAGGCAAGAACTTACTGCTTTTGGAAAAATATTTATTTATCAAGATCAAGAAAACAATAATTGTCTGCTAATACCAAGTATCACTATCACTAAATGTACCACTATCACAAAAACAATCACCATCCTCCAATATTAACTATCACTATCGCTAATACAATCATTGTCCTCTAATATCAAATAACGCTATCATTAAAACAATCACTATCCTCTAATATTAACTATCACTATCATTAAAACAACCACCACCCTCTAATATCAAGTATCCCTATCACTATCACTAAAAGAATCACTACCACTATCACTATTTATGACTATCACTATCACTAATACAATCACCCTCCTCTAATATCAAGTAACGCTATCATTGAAACAATCACTATCCCCTAATATTAACTAACGCTATCATTAAAACCATCACTATCCTCTAATATTAACTATCACTATCATTAAAACAACCACCACCCTCTAATATCAAGTGTCCCTATCACTATCACTAAAAGAATCACTACCACTATCACTATTTATGGCTATCACTATCACTAACCATCTATCACTATCACTAATCTTCATCCTCTAACAGATAGTAGTCCTGCAGGTATTGGTAGGAGGGCCAAGAGGATGCTGTGGGCTGAGGTGACTCCAGGGAAATCCAGTGGTCCCGTGAAGAGGTGTTGTCAGCCAGAGCACAGAAGGAGCAGGTGGGCAGAGGTGACGGGTCTGCGCTCATGTTCTTGTGCAGCTGGGCGAGCTCTGCTGCAAAGAGCTCAGGAAACAGGCGGCAGCTGTCCCTGAACCCGTTGCCTTGGGCTCTCTCGCTGCTTCCCGCTCCTTCTCCTGACTCTGCTTCACCTCTAGGCTGACCACAGCTTTCCCAGGAAGAGTCCCAGTCCTGTCCTGTTGCCTCTTTGTCCTCCTGGCTCCTCCTGTAGAAACAGATTTCCAAGAAGACTCCTCACAGATAGGAATTTGGAGCACAGTTTCCTCAGAGCCCTGCTAGGAGCCGCCTGGGCGCTCCTGCATGCTGCAAAGACTTCCTTGCCAATGGCAGCAATTAATAACTGACCTGTCTCTCTTCAGCAGCTGATGCATGACTAGATAGCCAGACACTGCCCCAAGCAGAAGCAAAGCTGAGGCTGCTACTGTCCCTACTAGGATGTAGTACTTGCTCGGGTCACAGTGTCCAGCAGTCTGGGCTTTTTGCCCACCGGATGACCCTGGCAGGAGAAGAGACAATGCAAGAGTCAGCGTTTGTGCTCTGCACTAGGCATAACCCCACAGTGTGCTTCAGCTGCCCAAGGACTGGCACTGCTAGTGGATCAGAACTGACATCTGATGTTGTCTTCAGAGATGGCTTCCTCTGGCTCTGGTGTCTTAGCATCAGGGACCAAGAGGGATCCCATCAAGCTCTCATGCACAAGAGCCCAGTGTGTGCCAGGGAGCAGCACTGCCCCATCTACTCCTCCGGGCTGCAGGCCCGGGCTGCGTGCTGGGCACCTGCAATTCACCCATGGAGAGCACTGCAGGGATACAGCAGAAATGCTGCTCTTTGCCCAAGACAGCATCTAGCAAGCACTCACCTGAATATTCCTCAGGCTCAGCAAGTGTCCTGGTGTCCTCTGTTGGTTCTCTTTTTTCATGTGAGCCTGGCACACTGTCACTTTCTTCCACAGCTAAGGTCTCCGGCACAGTCTCAGAATCTGTCTCTTCAGAAAAACAAAACATTGCACACATTAACCAGAAGCCACTGCCCCTCAGCACAAGCACGGTACCATGGCCTGGGCATTCCGGCAAGCGGCGCTGACGAGGCCGCTGTCCCCCCCAAGACAGGAGGAATCGACAGCTGGATTTTCTGCAGTGCAACAAGAAGTGCAGACCCAAACCAGCCAAGACTTAACCAAATGACCCACAGAAGGAGTACCTTCAGGTTCCCCCTCACCCTTGGACTCCAGCTTCAACCCGTCCCTGAGCCTGAGCTTTGCAAGGGGCAGCCAAGGCTTGCTCTGATGTCATTGCTGCCTCCATGCTGTGCTGAGCGTGTGGCGAACCCAAATTCAGCACTGGCCTTTGCCCAACATCTGGATGCCAATGTCTGCACAGAGCAGCCCTGGCCAGGAATGCTGCAACTGCAGCAGCAGCTGGAGAAGCCCCTGGCAGTCATCTGGAAGAACAGCTGCGAGCGGAGGCTGTGCTGGACCATCTCTAGGGCTCCCTGCAGGAGCTGTGAAATGGAGTGGGCCTGCAGCAGGACTCTGACTGAGTGCTTCTGCCTGTCCAGGATACAGCACATGCCTACAGGAAGCAAAAGCTCAGCTTCCCGGCTGCCAGGGTTAACAGAGTGGGATATACTAACCAGATGGGGCTTCATGCAAGGCTGCCAGGAGCTCCTCTGGAACATCCGGCAATCCTTCAGGGAACTCTTCAGGAACCTTGTCATCCTTCATCCCTATTGTTAGATTTACAAAAGCACGTTAACCTATGACGGTATTTTTCTCGTGAATAAAACAGGGAAAAGGGGCGCTCCTTTTTGTGAAGGCAGGACAGACTGACTACTCACGCTTGAGGTACCAGCTCGGAGTCAGCACGGTATCTGCCCCTCGCTCAGGGGCTGAAAGAGCACTCTCTGTGTCCACAACTACAAGCAAACACCCACAAGAAGTTACCATCATGTGCACTGCCCTCATGGGCACACCTCAAGGCCTGGATGTGGAAGGCACTGCTAGGGCACGCTCAAGCAGGTCTGCATCCTCACAGCTGCAGGGGGGGTCTGGCTGCCCTTGGGACACTGAGCTGGCAGCTCCCACATGAAGGGAAAAGCCGTGGCGTGCCCACACGATCTGTGTGCGGGTCAGCCCTGGAGCCGGGCCAGAAGGCTGGACACCCAGAGCGGAGGGACGGACAGCCACTGCTGAGTGATGGAGAACTGGTGCTGAGCTTCTGGGCCTGGCCCGACCCTCCCCACATCCTTGCTCCTTAGGAAGCTCTCTCCATGCTGCACCCTAAAGCAGCTGCAGCCCCTCACACCTCCCCTGGAGCCTCTGCCCCTCTGCCTGCCCCGTGCTGCCTTCCTGGCTCAGCCATCCCTGCTCCCGGCCCCGCTGCTGCCAGCCAGGGCTGTGTGCTGGCCCCTGCCTGCCTACCTGCTCCCTGCCCAGCTGCTGGAGCACTCTGGGCATTCTGGGCTGGCAGGGCCACGAGAAAGAGCAGCAGGAGGTAGCAGCTCAGGACCATGATCCCCCCTGCTAGCAACACTCTGCTGCTGCTGCTGCTGCTGCTGCTGCTGCTGCAGCGTTGCCCAGAGCGAGCACTGAAGAGCACAGTGGGGCTCTGGAACCTGACATCAAACAGAGCTCTGTGACCTCAGAACAAAGTGATGGCTGTGAAGGCCCCAATGTACGCCCACGTTGCCTGTGAATTCCTGCACCTCCCCTCTACTGAATTTCCTTATTCTGCACAGGAATGGAAGGAGCCAAATGGAGAAGGGCTGGAGTATTTTGGAGGCAGCATTGTGCATGGGAATGCAGAGGCACTCATGTCTTATTCCTCAGAAATTCCCTAGAAGAAGACCTGGATGAAGGCTGCTGTAAAAAGCCCAAATTCAAGAGTGTTTCTTTGGTAGTATTTTTGTCTGAAAGAATTGTGGCAAAAACCTGCTTTTCCCGTGACTTCTGCTACACTTTCATGACCTTTGATGGCAGCACTGCTTCCATCCTCCACTGTCACCCAAACATGGCTGTGCAGTGCTGACGCATCTCCCCCGTCAGCCTGGTTTACTCCCTTTTCCACTTCCAATGCTACTTAAAGCTCTCTCAAGGAGCCCTGCTAACTCTGGAGCCAAGAGCCTTTTTCCCTTTCAGGCAGATGTAGCCCATGTGCCACCATCAGGCCTGCTGTCCTGTAGAGTAACCCACGGTCAAACTCCCACACTGCTGCTGGGAACACCGGGCTGCCGCCTATTCACCTCTAGAGCCTTCCTGGGTCTGGCTCACTGCACGTGGGGGAAGAAAATACCACATGTGCCCCAGATCCCTCAAGCAGTCATCCAGAGCCCCTGAGCTCCCTCTGCCTTGTCCTCGGACACCATCAGGCACCGCCACGGGACACACACAAATGTCTTGGTTGCTGCAGATATCAGGTAACACTGCTGGCCTTTTAGCCGAGCAGCTCTTCTGGCAAATAAATGTGCATGACTTATGTGTGCCAGGCAACCTACGCTCAGAAGCTCTTGGACAGCCTTCTAGAACACCTTTGGTACGGTTGTCCCTGAAGCACTACTTAAGCCCCAGGTGTTTCCAGCTGCAAGCAAAGAGGCACTGACAGATTTCCACCCCTCGGGTCTCTCTCCAAGGCTCGTAAGAGTCCTATGCAGCTGACAAGCTGCAGAAACTCGGCCCATGGCATCCTCTGGAATCAAGCACACATCACTGCCCACCGTGAAGGCCGCAGCCCATAATGAGCAGAGGGCCAGAGCAGGCTGGAGAGTGTCTTGGTGACATCTCCTTCCTACGTAGGACCCAGGCAGGCTGCCCAGCTGCCTCGGCCTTGGCTCTGAGCGCCATCTCGGGCCCTCCATTCCTGCCCCAGGGGAGGCACCGATGAACACGGCCCTCCTTTTTTCCTTAAGGGGCCACACGCCCAGGCTCTCCCTTACCGCGCTCCGCGCCATTGTGCTGCTCGGCGGCCCGTCACCAGCTGCGGCACCAGTGTCCCCAGAGCTCCTGTGCTGCTGCTGAAGCTGCCCGCGGCGTGTGGCCCGGCGGGGCGGCAGCGCTGCCCGCAGCCCGCGGCCTCCTCGTCCCCTGCTGCCGCCATTGCGCACGGGGCCCTGAGGGGCGGGCACGGGGCTGCGGGGCTGTGCCGGCCCCGCTTGCCGGGCCTCAGCCCCAGCTGCTGCCGCTGGCTGGCAGCGACCACTGCAGCAGGAAAACACCTCGGGGTTTACTGGAGTGCATACAAAAACTGCCCCTGGGCTTCTCCTTGTGTGTTGCTCTAGCCACTTGCCAGTCCCTTGCTTGCCCGCTGTTCTTTGCCACTCGCTCTCTATTTTGTTGTCTCTGCAAAGCTTCTTCAACAGTCTCCATCCCGCCCCAGCCCAGCGTTCGCTCTCTCCTGCTCCCTCCTGCTCATTCTGCGTCTCTTCCTCTGTCCCTGCTGCCCCTTCCCGCAGCTCCGGCCCCGTTCCCTGGCCCTCTTTTGCTCCCGTTGTCTCTCCGTTCTGCTTCCTGCCCCTGTCTCTTCGGTCTCTATTTCTCGGCTCCGCTCCCTGGGCCATGCTCGCTTCAGACTCCCAGGCGAACTGCCCCGGCAGCCGCTCTCTGCAGCCGGGACACGGCGGGGAGCTCTCCTGCGGCGGCACGACAGCGGCCAATGGGGCCCGACACCGGCGCCTCGGCCCTCGCGCCGGAGCGGGGCCGCTCCCAGGCAGCGGCGGCAGCTGGAGCTGCGGCCCGGGAAGCGGGGCCGGCACAGCCCCACAGCCCCGGGCCCGCCCCTCCGGGCCCCAGTGGCAGAGAGCAGGGATGAGGTGGCAAACCAAGGCACTGGCCACTGGACAGAGCAACACACAAGGGAAATGCCAGGCACACTTTTTGCCGGACCCCATTGAATCCAGAGCTCTTTTGCTGCTGCAGTGGCATGTCAGCTCCCTCAGAAGCAGCCGAGGCATTTCAGAAAGGGCACTGCAGGGCATGAGCGTGCATATGTCCCACAGCTCTCAGTTGTGCATCTGGAAGGCTGCAAGTGTGGGTGTCTATATGAGAAGAGTTTGTGAGGCTTGCTTCAAGGCTTGAGGCACAGCTCTCTTCTGAACAGAGCCTTGGGCTGCCCTCTCAGGAGGTGGCTATCTCAGAGCTGCTGCTATCTCAGAGAGGCCCATGAGAGACAGCGCAGAGGCGCAGCTGGAGCTGCTGTGGAGAGCAGAGGAGAGGAACAAGGCTGAGGAGCTCAGTGCTTCCTCTTCATCACTTCAAAGGGAAGAGCATTGTCTTGGGACAGTCTTTACCACCCGAGCAAGAAGTAGAAGGACCCCCCCAAAAGCCCACTGTCCAGAGATGCCTTCAAGCATCTCTCTGGCAATTGCTGCCGGCAATATCCTCCCCACACACTGCAGGCAACAGTCAGCCTCAACAGCAGCTGTGCTGCGTTCCTTGGACAGCAGCTTTGCTGCACTCACACCTCCAGCTTTGGCTGCAGATGGCCCAGCTGGAGCAGGCATGGGCAAAGGCCTGCAGGACCACCGTCAGTCGGACTCGTGAGCCCAGGACAGCACTTCCCTGGCATGCTGGTTTCTTGCAGTGCCTCGCTTTCTTCATCTGAGACAGGCACTCCGTCACTTCTTTCCACCTGGAAGGCCTTCCTACATTCCATCACTTGAGAAATCCAGCAGGAAATACCCCCATCTATATTGCCTGAGTCTTAATCTCCCTGAACTAAAAGTTAAGTCAAGTCCAAAAACAGGAATAAATGAGCCTGCATCTGCCACACTCCCTCAAGCAAAAGATCACATCAAAGTTTGTGGTAATCGGCGGAAGAAATGCGGCACTCAATTTGAGTGATCAGCAAATCTCAAAACTTTATTGGTAGGCACATACATTTATATTGGTGTTAATGAGGCCAATACATATTGCAAAAGGTGAGCTCATTATTGGTTAGTTACTTATCAGCTAACTACGCCTACCTTAGCATGCTTGTGGCTACTGTGTTGCAGCTGTCCACATCTTTTCTTCATATTTCTAACTAACCATCCTCTCCCCCATCCTGATGTTGCACCAAGGGCTCAGTGCCCTTGCCAGGTTTGGACACTCCGCTGACTCCTATTCTCATCTCCTTCTTGCTTAACTAACGGTATTATATCAGTGTGACCTTTGTCAACTAGCTAGCTGTTCACAAAATCCTCCACAAAAGTTCTCTGTTCTATTCCAGCTCTGGGCTTTTTTCCCATACTGCGTGCGACAAGACTGTAATTTTTATTATAATTATCGTCGCTGTTATCCATCTAATTTTTAAGAAGGCTCCTGTGATTGATAGGACATTCCTTCCCCTCTCACACAGCCCGGCTCCAGCTTTCTGCTCCTTGATGCTCCTCTCTTGAAGCTCTTCAGGGAGGGACTGCCACGACCTAAGTCACCACCTCGGGTCTCTTGATGTGCTCACTGCTGGACAGCCATCCCTCGCAGAACATCTTTCCCTCTCTGCCCAGACCTTCCTGATTCAGGGCAGCATCCCAAATGAGCTCCCAGAGAAGTTTCTGCATGTCACTGCTAGCCAGCGTGTCCCCGTGCTGGTGCAGGAAAGCTTTGTGAACGGCCACTGCTGGGAAAGCAGGCTGAGGTGGCACAAGCAGCTCCTGCACTGCAGTGCAAGTTTCTCAGAGCTCCTGTCACAGCCCCAGCCCTGCTCCCAGCTCTGTGCATTCTACCCCAACAGAAACAGCCACACCAGGCAAGAACTTACTGCTTTTGGAAAAATATTTATTTATCAAGATCAAGAAAACAATAATTGTCTGCTAATACCAAGTATCACTATCACTAAATGTACCACTATCACAAAAACAATCACCATCCTCCAATATTAACTATCACTATCGCTAATACAATCATTGTCCTCTAATATCAAATAACGCTATCATTAAAACAATCACTATCCTCTAATATTAACTATCACTATCATTAAAACAACCACCACCCTCTAATATCAAGTATCCCTATCACTATCACTAAAAGAATCACTACCACTATCACTATTTATGACTATCACTATCACTAATACAATCACCCTCCTCTAATATCAAGTAACGCTATCATTGAAACAATCACTATCCCCTAATATTAACTAACGCTATCATTAAAACCATCACTATCCTCTAATATTAACTATCACTATCATTAAAACAACCACCACCCTCTAATATCAAGTGTCCCTATCACTATCACTAAAAGAATCACTACCACTATCACTATTTATGGCTATCACTATCACTAACCATCTATCACTATCACTAATCTTCATCCTCTAACAGATAGTAGTCCTGCAGGTATTGGTAGGAGGGCCAAGAGGATGCTGTGGGCTGAGGTGACTCCAGGGAAATCCAGTGGTCCCGTGAAGAGGTGTTGTCAGCCAGAGCACAGAAGGAGCAGGTGGGCAGAGGTGACGGGTCTGCGCTCATGTTCTTGTGCAGCTGGGCGAGCTCTGCTGCAAAGAGCTCAGGAAACAGGCGGCAGCTGTCCCTGAACCCGTTGCCTTGGGCTCTCTCGCTGCTTCCCGCTCCTTCTCCTGACTCTGCTTCACCTCTAGGCTGACCACAGCTTTCCCAGGAAGAGTCCCAGTCCTGTCCTGTTGCCTCTTTGTCCTCCTGGCTCCTCCTGTAGAAACAGATTTCCAAGAAGACTCCTCACAGATAGGAATTTGGAGCACAGTTTCCTCAGAGCCCTGCTAGGAGCCGCCTGGGCGCTCCTGCATGCTGCAAAGACTTCCTTGCCAATGGCAGCAATTAATAACTGACCTGTCTCTCTTCAGCAGCTGATGCATGACTAGATAGCCAGACACTGCCCCAAGCAGAAGCAAAGCTGAGGCTGCTACTGTCCCTACTAGGATGTAGTACTTGCTCGGGTCACAGTGTCCAGCAGTCTGGGCTTTTTGCCCACCGGATGACCCTGGCAGGAGAAGAGACAATGCAAGAGTCAGCGTTTGTGCTCTGCACTAGGCATAACCCCACAGTGTGCTTCAGCTGCCCAAGGACTGGCACTGCTAGTGGATCAGAACTGACATCTGATGTTGTCTTCAGAGATGGCTTCCTCTGGCTCTGGTGTCTTAGCATCAGGGACCAAGAGGGATCCCATCAAGCTCTCATGCACAAGAGCCCAGTGTGTGCCAGGGAGCAGCACTGCCCCATCTACTCCTCCGGGCTGCAGGCCCGGGCTGCGTGCTGGGCACCTGCAATTCACCCATGGAGAGCACTGCAGGGATACAGCAGAAATGCTGCTCTTTGCCCAAGACAGCATCTAGCAAGCACTCACCTGAATATTCCTCAGGCTCAGCAAGTGTCCTGGTGTCCTCTGTTGGTTCTCTTTTTTCATGTGAGCCTGGCACACTGTCACTTTCTTCCACAGCTAAGGTCTCCGGCACAGTCTCAGAATCTGTCTCTTCAGAAAAACAAAACATTGCACACATTAACCAGAAGCCACTGCCCCTCAGCACAAGCACGGTACCATGGCCTGGGCATTCCGGCAAGCGGCGCTGACGAGGCCGCTGTCCCCCCCAAGACAGGAGGAATCGACAGCTGGATTTTCTGCAGTGCAACAAGAAGTGCAGACCCAAACCAGCCAAGACTTAACCAAATGACCCACAGAAGGAGTACCTTCAGGTTCCCCCTCACCCTTGGACTCCAGCTTCAACCCGTCCCTGAGCCTGAGCTTTGCAAGGGGCAGCCAAGGCTTGCTCTGATGTCATTGCTGCCTCCATGCTGTGCTGAGCGTGTGGCGAACCCAAATTCAGCACTGGCCTTTGCCCAACATCTGGATGCCAATGTCTGCACAGAGCAGCCCTGGCCAGGAATGCTGCAACTGCAGCAGCAGCTGGAGAAGCCCCTGGCAGTCATCTGGAAGAACAGCTGCGAGCGGAGGCTGTGCTGGACCATCTCTAGGGCTCCCTGCAGGAGCTGTGAAATGGAGTGGGCCTGCAGCAGGACTCTGACTGAGTGCTTCTGCCTGTCCAGGATACAGCACATGCCTACAGGAAGCAAAAGCTCAGCTTCCCGGCTGCCAGGGTTAACAGAGTGGGATATACTAACCAGATGGGGCTTCATGCAAGGCTGCCAGGAGCTCCTCTGGAACATCCGGCAATCCTTCAGGGAACTCTTCAGGAACCTTGTCATCCTTCATCCCTATTGTTAGATTTACAAAAGCACGTTAACCTATGACGGTATTTTTCTCGTGAATAAAACAGGGAAAAGGGGCGCTCCTTTTTTGTGAAGGCAGGACAGACTGACTACTCACGCTTGAGGTACCAGCTCGGAGTCAGCACGGTATCTGCCCCTCGCTCAGGGGCTGAAAGAGCACTCTCTGTGTCCACAACTACAAGCAAACACCCACAAGAAGTTACCATCACGTGCACTGCCCTCATGGGCACACCTCAAGGCCTGGATGTGGAAGGCACTGCTAGGGCACGCTCAAGCAGGTCTGCATCCTCACAGCTGCAGGGGGGTCTGGCTGCCCTTGGGACACTGAGCTGGCAGCTCCCACATGAAGGGAAAAGCCGTGGCGTGCCCACACGATCTGTGTGCGGGTCAGCCCTGGAGCCGGGCCAGAAGGCTGGACACCCAGAGCGGAGGGACGGACAGCCACTGCTGAGTGATGGAGAACTGGTGCTGAGCTTCCGGGCCTGGCCCGACCCTCCCCACATCCTTGCTCCTTAGGAAGCTCTCTCCATGCTGCACCCTAAAGCAGCTGCAGCCCCTCACACCTCCCCTGGAGCCTCTGCCCCTCTGCCTGCCCCGTGCTGCCTTCCTGGCTCAGCCATCCCTGCTCCCGGCCCCGCTGCTGCCAGCCAGGGCTGTGTGCTGGCCCCTGCCTGCCTACCTGCTCCCTGCCCAGCTGCTGGAGCACTCTGGGCATTCTGGGCTGGCAGGGCCACGAGAAAGAGCAGCAGGAGGTAGCAGCTCAGGACCATGATCCCCCCTGCTAGCAACACTCTGCTGCTGCTGCTGCTGCTGCTGCTGCTGCTGCAGCGTTGCCCAGAGCGAGCACTGAAGAGCACAGTGGGGCTCTGGAACCTGACATCAAACAGAGCTCTGTGACCTCAGAACAAAGTGATGGCTGTGAAGGCCCCAATGTACGCCCACGTTGCCTGTGAATTCCTGCACCTCCCCTCTACTGAATTTCCTTCTTCTGCACAGGAATGGAAGGAGCCAAATGGAGAAGGGCTGGAGTATTTTGGAGGCAGCATTGTGCATGGGAATGCAGAGGCACTCATGTCTTATTCCTCAGAAATTCCCTAGAAGAAGACCTGGATGAAGGCTGCTGTAAAAAGCCCAAATTCAAGAGTGTTTCTTTGGTAGTATTTTTGTCTGAAAGAATTGTGGCAAAAACCTGCTTTTCCCGTGACTTCTGCTACACTTTCATGACCTTTGATGGCAGCACTGCTTCCATCCTCCACTGTCACCCAAACATGGCTGTGCAGTGCTGACGCATCTCCCCCGTCAGCCTGGTTTACTCCCTTTTCCACTTCCAATGCTACTTAAAGCTCTCTCAAGGAGCCCTGCTAACTCTGGAGCCAAGAGCCTTTTTCCCTTTCAGGCAGATGTAGCCCATGTGCCACCATCAGGCCTGCTGTCCTGTAGAGTAACCCACGGTCAAACTCCCACACTGCTGCTGGGAACACCGGGCTGCCGCCTATTCACCTCTAGAGCCTTCCTGGGTCTGGCTCACTGCACGTGGGGGAAGAAAATACCACATGTGCCCCAGATCCCTCAAGCAGTCATCCAGAGCCCCTGAGCTCCCTCTGCCTTGTCCTCGGACACCATCAGGCACCGCCACGGGACACACACAAATGTCTTGGTTGCTGCAGATATCAGGTAACACTGCTGGCCTTTTAGCCGAGCAGCTCTTCTGGCAAATAAATGTGCATGACTTATGTGTGCCAGGCAACCTACGCTCAGAAGCTCTTGGACAGCCTTCTAGAACACCTTTGGTACGGTTGTCCCTGAAGCACTACTTAAGCCCCAGGTGTTTCCAGCTGCAAGCAAAGAGGCACTGACAGATTTCCACCCCTCGGGTCTCTCTCCAAGGCTCGTAAGAGTCCTATGCAGCTGACAAGCTGCAGAAACTCGGCCCATGGCATCCTCTGGAATCAAGCACACATCACTGCCCACCGTGAAGGCCGCAGCCCATAATGAGCAGAGGGCCAGAGCAGGCTGGAGGGTGTCTTGGTGACATCTCCTTCCTACGTAGGACCCAGGCAGGCTGCCCAGCTGCCTCGGCCTTGGCTCTGAGCGCCATCTCGGGCCCTCCATTCCTGCCCCAGGGGAGGCACCGATGAACACGGCCCTCCTTTTTTCCTTAAGGGGCCACACGCCCAGGCTCTCCCTTACCGCGCTCCGCGCCATTGTGCTGCTCGGCGGCCCGTCACCAGCTGCGGCACCAGTGTCCCCAGAGCTCCTGTGCTGCTGCTGAAGCCGCCCGCGGCGTGTGGCCCGGCGGGGCGGCAGCGCTGCCCGCAGCCCGCGGCCTCCTCGTCCCCTGCTGCCGCCATTGCGCACGGGGCCCTGAGGGGCGGGCACGGGGCTGCGGGGCTGTGCCGGCCCCGCTTGCCGGGCCTCAGCCCCAGCTGCTGCCGCTGGCTGGCAGCGACCACTGCAGCAGGAAAACACCTCGGGGTTTACTGGAGTGCATACAAAAACTGCCCCTGGGCTTCTCCTTGTGTGTTGCTCTAGCCACTTGCCAGTCCCTTGCTTGCCCGCTGTTCTTTGCCACTCGCTCTCTATTTTGTTGTCCCTGCAAAGCTTCTTCAACAGTCTCCATCCCGCCCCAGCCCAGCGTTCGCTCTCTCCTGCTCCCTCCTGCTCATTCTGCGTCTCTTCCTCTGTCCCTGCTGCCCCTTCCCGCAGCTCCGGCCCCGTTCCCTGGCCCTCTTTTGCTCCCCTTGTCTCTCCGTTCTGCTTCCTGCCCCTGTCTCTTCGGTCTCTATTTCTCGGCTCCGCTCCCTGGGCCATGCTCGCTTCAGACTCCCAGGCGAACTGCCCCGGCAGCCGCTCTCTGCAGCCGGGACACGGCGGGGAGCTCTCCTGCGGCGGCACGACAGCGGCCAATGGGGCCCGGCACCGGCGCCTCGGCCCTCACGCCGGAGCGGGGCCGCTCCCAGGCAGCGGCGGCAGCTGGAGCTGCGGCCCGGGAAGCGGGGCCGGCACAGCCCCACAGCCCCGGGCCCGCCCCTCCCGGCCCCAGTGGCAGAGAGCAGGGATGAGGTGGCAAACCAAGGCACTGGCCACTGGACAGAGCAACACACAAGGCAAATGCCAGGCACGCTTTTTGCCGGACCCCATTGAATCCAGAGCTCTTTTGCTGCTGCAGTGGCATGTCAGCTCCCTCAGAAGCAGCCGAGGCATTTCAGAAAGGGCACTGCAGGGCATGAGCGTGCATATGTCCCACAGCTCTCAGTTGTGCATCTGGAAGGCTGCAAGTGTGGGTGTCTATATGAGAAGAGTTTGTGAGGCTTGCTTCAAGGCTTGAGGCACAGCTCTCTTCTGAACAGAGCCTTGGGCTGCCCTCTCAGGAGGTGGCTATCTCAGAGCTGCTGCTATCTCAGAGAGGCCCATGAGAGACAGCGCAGAGGCGCAGCTGGAGCTGCTGTGGAGAGCAGAGGAGAGGAACAAGGCTGAGGAGCTCAGTGCTTCCTCTTCATCACTTCAAAGGGAAGAGCATTGTCTTGGGACAGTCTTTACCGCCCGAGCAAGAAGTAGAAGGACCCCCCCAAAAGCCCACTGTCCAGAGATGCCTTCAAGCATCTCTCTGGCAATTGCTGCCGGCAATATCCTCCCCACACACTGCAGGCAACAGTCAGCCTCAACAGCAGCTGTGCTGCGTTCCTTGGACAGCAGCTTTGCTGCACTCACACCTCCAGCTTTGGCTGCAGATGGCCCAGCTGGAGCAGGCATGGGCAAAGGCCTGCAGGACCACCGTCAGTCGGACTCGTGAGCCCAGGACAGCAGTTCCCTGGCATGCTGGTTTCTTGCAGTGCCTCGCTTTCTTCATCTGAGACAGGCACTCCGTCACTTCTTTCCACCTGGAAGGCCTTCCTACATTCCATCACTTGAGAAATCCAGCAGGAAATACCCCCATCTATATTGCCTGAGTCTTAATCTCCCTGAACTAAAAGTTAAGTCAAGTCCAAAAACAGGAATAAATGAGCCTGCATCTGCCACACTCCCTCAAGCAAAAGATCACATCAAAGTTTGTGGTAATCGGCGGAAGAAATGCGGCACTCAATATGAGTGATCAGCAAATCTCAAAACTTTATTGGTAGGCACATACATTTATATTGGTGTTAATGAGGCCAATACATATTGCAAAAGGTGAGCTCATTATTGGTTAGTTACTTATCAGCTAACTACACCTACCTTAGCATTCTTGTGGCTACTATGTTGCAGCTGTCCACATCTTTTCTTCATATTTCTAACTAACCATCCTCTCCCCCATCCTGATGTTGCACCAAGGGCTCAGTGCCCTTGCCAGGTTTGGACACTGTCCGCTGACTCCTATCCTCATCTCCTTCTTGCTTAACTAACGGTATTATATCAGTGTGACCTTTGTCAACTAGCTAGCTGTTCACAAAATCCTCCACAAAAGTTCTCTGTTCTATCCCAGCTCTGGGCTTTTTTCCCATACTGCGTGCGACAAGACTGTAATTTTTATTATAATTATAGTCGCTGTTATCCATCTAATTTTTAAGAAGGCTCCTGTGATTGATAGGACATTCCTTCCCCTCTCACACAGCCCGGCTCCAGCTTTCTGCTCCTTGATGCTCCTCTCTTGAAGCTCTTCAGGGAGGGACTGCCACGACCTAAGTCACCACCTCGGGTCTCTTGATGTGCTCACTGCTGGACAGCCATCCCTCGCAGAACATCTTTCCCTCTCTGCCCAGACCTTCCTGATTCAGGGCAGCATCCCAAATGAGCTCCCAGAGAAGTTTCTGCATGTCACTGCTAGCCAGCGTGTCCCCGTGCTGGTGCAGGAAAGCTTTGTGAACGGCCACTGCTGGGAAAGCAGGCTGAGGTGGCACAAGCAGCTCCTGCACTGCAGTGCAAGTTTCTCAGAGCTCCTGTCACAGCCCCAGCCCTGCTCCCAGCTCTGTGCATTCTACCCCAACAGAAACAGCCACACCAGGCAAGAACTTACTGCTTTTGGAAAAATATTTATTTATCAAGATCAAGAAAACAATAATTGTCTGCTAATACCAAGTATCACTATCACTAAATGTACCACTATCACAAAAACAATCACCATCCTCCAATATTAACTATCACTATCGCTAATACAATCATTGTCCTCTAATATCAAATAACGCTATCATTAAAACAATCACTATCCTCTAATATTAACTATCACTATCATTAAAACAACCACCACCCTCTAATATCAAGTATCCCTATCACTATCACTAAAAGAATCACTACCACTATCACTATTTATGACTATCACTATCACTAATACAATCACCCTCCTCTAATATCAAGTAACGCTATCATTGAAACAATCACTATCCCCTAATATTAACTAACGCTATCATTAAAACCATCACTATCCTCTAATATTAACTATCACTATCATTAAAACAACCACCACCCTCTAATATCAAGTGTCCCTATCACTATCACTAAAAGAATCACTACCACTATCACTATTTATGGCTATCACTATCACTAACCATCTATCACTATCACTAATCTTCATCCTCTAACAGATAGTAGTCCTGCAGGTATTGGTAGGAGGGCCAAGAGGATGCTGTGGGCTGAGGTGACTCCAGGGAAATCCAGTGGTCCCGTGAAGAGGTGTTGTCAGCCAGAGCACAGAAGGAGCAGGTGGGCAGAGGTGACGGGTCTGCGCTCATGTTCTTGTGCAGCTGGGCGAGCTCTGCTGCAAAGAGCTCAGGAAACAGGCGGCAGCTGTCCCTGAACCCGTTGCCTTGGGCTCTCTCGCTGCTTCCCGCTCCTTCTCCTGACTCTGCTTCACCTCTAGGCTGACCACAGCTTTCCCAGGAAGAGTCCCAGTCCTGTCCTGTTGCCTCTTTGTCCTCCTGGCTCCTCCTGTAGAAACAGATTTCCAAGAAGACTCCTCACAGATAGGAATTTGGAGCACAGTTTCCTCAGAGCCCTGCTAGGAGCCGCCTGGGCGCTCCTGCATGCTGCAAAGACTTCCTTGCCAATGGCAGCAATTAATAACTGACCTGTCTCTCTTCAGCAGCTGATGCATGACTAGATAGCCAGACACTGCCCCAAGCAGAAGCAAAGCTGAGGCTGCTACTGTCCCTACTAGGATGTAGTACTTGCTCGGGTCACAGTGTCCAGCAGTCTGGGCTTTTTGCCCACCGGATGACCCTGGCAGGAGAAGAGACAATGCAAGAGTCAGCGTTTGTGCTCTGCACTAGGCATAACCCCACAGTGTGCTTCAGCTGCCCAAGGACTGGCACTGCTAGTGGATCAGAACTGACATCTGATGTTGTCTTCAGAGATGGCTTCCTCTGGCTCTGGTGTCTTAGCATCAGGGACCAAGAGGGATCCCATCAAGCTCTCATGCACAAGAGCCCAGTGTGTGCCAGGGAGCAGCACTGCCCCATCTACTCCTCCGGGCTGCAGGCCCGGGCTGCGTGCTGGGCACCTGCAATTCACCCATGGAGAGCACTGCAGGGATACAGCAGAAATGCTGCTCTTTGCCCAAGACAGCATCTAGCAAGCACTCACCTGAATATTCCTCAGGCTCAGCAAGTGTCCTGGTGTCCTCTGTTGGTTCTCTTTTTTCATGTGAGCCTGGCACACTGTCACTTTCTTCCACAGCTAAGGTCTCCGGCACAGTCTCAGAATCTGTCTCTTCAGAAAAACAAAACATTGCACACATTAACCAGAAGCCACTGCCCCTCAGCACAAGCACGGTACCATGGCCTGGGCATTCCGGCAAGCGGCGCTGACGAGGCCGCTGTCCCCCCCAAGACAGGAGGAATCGACAGCTGGATTTTCTGCAGTGCAACAAGAAGTGCAGACCCAAACCAGCCAAGACTTAACCAAATGACCCACAGAAGGAGTACCTTCAGGTTCCCCCTCACCCTTGGACTCCAGCTTCAACCCGTCCCTGAGCCTGAGCTTTGCAAGGGGCAGCCAAGGCTTGCTCTGATGTCATTGCTGCCTCCATGCTGTGCTGAGCGTGTGGCGAACCCAAATTCAGCACTGGCCTTTGCCCAACATCTGGATGCCAATGTCTGCACAGAGCAGCCCTGGCCAGGAATGCTGCAACTGCAGCAGCAGCTGGAGAAGCCCCTGGCAGTCATCTGGAAGAACAGCTGCGAGCGGAGGCTGTGCTGGACCATCTCTAGGGCTCCCTGCAGGAGCTGTGAAATGGAGTGGGCCTGCAGCAGGACTCTGACTGAGTGCTTCTGCCTGTCCAGGATACAGCACATGCCTACAGGAAGCAAAAGCTCAGCTTCCCGGCTGCCAGGGTTAACAGAGTGGGATATACTAACCAGATGGGGCTTCATGCAAGGCTGCCAGGAGCTCCTCTGGAACATCCGGCAATCCTTCAGGGAACTCTTCAGGAACCTTGTCATCCTTCATCCCTATTGTTAGATTTACAAAAGCACGTTAACCTATGACGGTATTTTTCTCGTGAATAAAACAGGGAAAAGGGGCGCTCCTTTTTGTGAAGGCAGGACAGACTGACTACTCACGCTTGAGGTACCAGCTCGGAGTCAGCACGGTATCTGCCCCTCGCTCAGGGGCTGAAAGAGCACTCTCTGTGTCCACAACTACAAGCAAACACCCACAAGAAGTTACCATCACGTGCACTGCCCTCATGGGCACACCTCAAGGCCTGGATGTGGAAGGCACTGCTAGGGCACGCTCAAGCAGGTCTGCATCCTCACAGCTGCAGGGGGGGTCTGGCTGCCCTTGGGACACTGAGCTGGCAGCTCCCACATGAAGGGAAAAGCCGTGGCGTGCCCACACGATCTGTGTGCGGGTCAGCCCTGGAGCCGGGCCAGAAGGCTGGACACCCAGAGCGGAGGGACGGACAGCCACTGCTGAGTGATGGAGAACTGGTGCTGAGCTTCTGGGCCTGGCCCGACCCTCCCCACATCCTTGCTCCTTAGGAAGCTCTCTCCATGCTGCACCCTAAAGCAGCTGCAGCCCCTCACACCTCCCCTGGAGCCTCTGCCCCTCTGCCTGCCCCGTGCTGCCTTCCTGGCTCAGCCATCCCTGCTCCCGGCCCCGCTGCTGCCAGCCAGGGCTGTGTGCTGGCCCCTGCCTGCCTACCTGCTCCCTGCCCAGCTGCTGGAGCACTCTGGGCATTCTGGGCTGGCAGGGCCACGAGAAAGAGCAGCAGGAGGTAGCAGCTCAGGACCATGATCCCCCCTGCTAGCAACACTCTGCTGCTGCTGCTGCTGCTGCTGCTGCTGCTGCAGCGTTGCCCAGAGCGAGCACTGAAGAGCACAGTGGGGCTCTGGAACCTGACATCAAACAGAGCTCTGTGACCTCAGAACAAAGTGATGGCTGTGAAGGCCCCAATGTACGCCCACGTTGCCTGTGAATTCCTGCACCTCCCCTCTACTGAATTTCCTTATTCTGCACAGGAATGGAAGGAGCCAAATGGAGAAGGGCTGGAGTATTTTGGAGGCAGCATTGTGCATGGGAATGCAGAGGCACTCATGTCTTATTCCTCAGAAATTCCCTAGAAGAAGACCTGGATGAAGGCTGCTGTAAAAAGCCCAAATTCAAGAGTGTTTCTTTGGTAGTATTTTTGTCTGAAAGAATTGTGGCAAAAACCTGCTTTTCCCGTGACTTCTGCTACACTTTCATGACCTTTGATGGCAGCACTGCTTCCATCCTCCACTGTCACCCAAACATGGCTGTGCAGTGCTGACGCATCTCCCCCGTCAGCCTGGTTTACTCCCTTTTCCACTTCCAATGCTACTTAAAGCTCTCTCAAGGAGCCCTGCTAACTCTGGAGCCAAGAGCCTTTTTCCCTTTCAGGCAGATGTAGCCCATGTGCCACCATCAGGCCTGCTGTCCTGTAGAGTAACCCACGGTCAAACTCCCACACTGCTGCTGGGAACACCGGGCTGCCGCCTATTCACCTCTAGAGCCTTCCTGGGTCTGGCTCACTGCACGTGGGGGAAGAAAATACCACATGTGCCCCAGATCCCTCAAGCAGTCATCCAGAGCCCCTGAGCTCCCTCTGCCTTGTCCTCGGACACCATCAGGCACCGCCACGGGACACACACAAATGTCTTGGTTGCTGCAGATATCAGGTAACACTGCTGGCCTTTTAGCCGAGCAGCTCTTCTGGCAAATAAATGTGCATGACTTATGTGTGCCAGGCAACCTACGCTCAGAAGCTCTTGGACAGCCTTCTAGAACACCTTTGGTACGGTTGTCCCTGAAGCACTACTTAAGCCCCAGGTGTTTCCAGCTGCAAGCAAAGAGGCACTGACAGATTTCCACCCCTCGGGTCTCTCTCCAAGGCTCGTAAGAGTCCTATGCAGCTGACAAGCTGCAGAAACTCGGCCCATGGCATCCTCTGGAATCAAGCACACATCACTGCCCACCGTGAAGGCCGCAGCCCATAATGAGCAGAGGGCCAGAGCAGGCTGGAGAGTGTCTTGGTGACATCTCCTTCCTACGTAGGACCCAGGCAGGCTGCCCAGCTGCCTCGGCCTTGGCTCTGAGCGCCATCTCGGGCCCTCCATTCCTGCCCCAGGGGAGGCACCGATGAACACGGCCCTCCTTTTTTCCTTAAGGGGCCACACGCCCAGGCTCTCCCTTACCGTGCTCCGCGCCATTGTGCTGCTCGGCGGCCCGTCACCAGCTGCGGCACCAGTGTCCCCAGAGCTCCTGTGCTGCTGCTGAAGCTGCCCGCGGCGTGTGGCCCGGCGGGGCGGCAGCGCTGCCCGCAGCCCGCGGCCTCCTCGTCCCCTGCTGCCGCCATTGCGCACGGGGCCCTGAGGGGCGGGCACGGGGCTGCGGGGCTGTGCCGGCCCCGCTTGCCGGGCCTCAGCCCCAGCTGCTGCCGCTGGCTGGCAGCGACCACTGCAGCAGGAAAACACCTCGGGGTTTACTGGAGTGCATACAAAAACTGCCCCTGGGCTTCTCCTTGTGTGTTGCTCTAGCCACTTGCCAGTCCCTTGCTTGCCCGCTGTTCTTTGCCACTCGCTCTCTATTTTGTTGTCTCTGCAAAGCTTCTTCAACAGTCTCCATCCCGCCCCAGCCCAGCGTTCGCTCTCTCCTGCTCCCTCCTGCTCATTCTGCGTCTCTTCCTCTGTCCCTGCTGCCCCTTCCCGCAGCTCCGGCCCCGTTCCCTGGCCCTCTTTTGCTCCCGTTGTCTCTCCGTTCTGCTTCCTGCCCCTGTCTCTTCGGTCTCTATTTCTCGGCTCCGCTCCCTGGGCCATGCTCGCTTCAGACTCCCAGGCGAACTGCCCCGGCAGCCGCTCTCTGCAGCCGGGACACGGCGGGGAGCTCTCCTGCGGCGGCACGACAGCGGCCAATGGGGCCCGACACCGGCGCCTCGGCCCTCGCGCCGGAGCGGGGCCGCTCCCAGGCAGCGGCGGCAGCTGGAGCTGCGGCCCGGGAAGCGGGGCCGGCACAGCCCCACAGCCCCGGGCCCGCCCCTCCGGGCCCCAGTGGCAGAGAGCAGGGATGAGGTGGCAAACCAAGGCACTGGCCACTGGACAGAGCAACACACAAGGGAAATGCCAGGCACACTTTTTGCCGGACCCCATTGAATCCAGAGCTCTTTTGCTGCTGCAGTGGCATGTCAGCTCCCTCAGAAGCAGCCGAGGCATTTCAGAAAGGGCACTGCAGGGCATGAGCGTGCATATGTCCCACAGCTCTCAGTTGTGCATCTGGAAGGCTGCAAGTGTGGGTGTCTATATGAGAAGAGTTTGTGAGGCTTGCTTCAAGGCTTGAGGCACAGCTCTCTTCTGAACAGAGCCTTGGGCTGCCCTCTCAGGAGGTGGCTATCTCAGAGCTGCTGCTATCTCAGAGAGGCCCATGAGAGACAGCGCAGAGGCGCAGCTGGAGCTGCTGTGGAGAGCAGAGGAGAGGAACAAGGCTGAGGAGCTCAGTGCTTCCTCTTCATCACTTCAAAGGGAAGAGCATTGTCTTGGGACAGTCTTTACCACCCGAGCAAGAAGTAGAAGGACCCCCCCAAAAGCCCACTGTCCAGAGATGCCTTCAAGCATCTCTCTGGCAATTGCTGCCGGCAATATCCTCCCCACACACTGCAGGCAACAGTCAGCCTCAACAGCAGCTGTGCTGCGTTCCTTGGACAGCAGCTTTGCTGCACTCACACCTCCAGCTTTGGCTGCAGATGGCCCAGCTGGAGCAGGCATGGGCAAAGGCCTGCAGGACCACCGTCAGTCGGACTCGTGAGCCCAGGACAGCACTTCCCTGGCATGCTGGTTTCTTGCAGTGCCTCGCTTTCTTCATCTGAGACAGGCACTCCGTCACTTCTTTCCACCTGGAAGGCCTTCCTACATTCCATCACTTGAGAAATCCAGCAGGAAATACCCCCATCTATATTGCCTGAGTCTTAATCTCCCTGAACTAAAAGTTAAGTCAAGTCCAAAAACAGGAATAAATGAGCCTGCATCTGCCACACTCCCTCAAGCAAAAGATCACATCAAAGTTTGTGGTAATCGGCGGAAGAAATGCGGCACTCAATTTGAGTGATCAGCAAATCTCAAAACTTTATTGGTAGGCACATACATTTATATTGGTGTTAATGAGGCCAATACATATTGCAAAAGGTGAGCTCATTATTGGTTAGTTACTTATCAGCTAACTACGCCTACCTTAGCATGCTTGTGGCTACTATGTTGCAGCTGTCCACATCTTTTCTTCATATTTCTAACTAACCATCCTCTCCCCCATCCTGATGTTGCACCAAGGGCTCAGTGCCCTTGCCAGGTTTGGACACTCCGCTGACTCCTATTCTCATCTCCTTCTTGCTTAACTAACGGTATTATATCAGTGTGACCTTTGTCAACTAGCTAGCTGTTCACAAAATCCTCCACAAAAGTTCTCTGTTCTATTCCAGCTCTGGGCTTTTTTCCCATACTGCGTGCGACAAGACTGTAATTTTTATTATAATTATCGTCGCTGTTATCCATCTAATTTTTAAGAAGGCTCCTGTGATTGATAGGACATTCCTTCCCCTCTCACACAGCCCGGCTCCAGCTTTCTGCTCCTTGATGCTCCTCTCTTGAAGCTCTTCAGGGAGGGACTGCCACGACCTAAGTCACCACCTCGGGTCTCTTGATGTGCTCACTGCTGGACAGCCATCCCTCGCAGAACATCTTTCCCTCTCTGCCCAGACCTTCCTGATTCAGGGCAGCATCCCAAATGAGCTCCCAGAGAAGTTTCTGCATGTCACTGCTAGCCAGCGTGTCCCCGTGCTGGTGCAGGAAAGCTTTGTGAACGGCCACTGCTGGGAAAGCAGGCTGAGGTGGCACAAGCAGCTCCTGCACTGCAGTGCAAGTTTCTCAGAGCTCCTGTCACAGCCCCAGCCCTGCTCCCAGCTCTGTGCATTCTACCCCAACAGAAACAGCCACACCAGGCAAGAACTTACTGCTTTTGGAAAAATATTTATTTATCAAGATCAAGAAAACAATAATTGTCTGCTAATACCAAGTATCACTATCACTAAATGTACCACTATCACAAAAACAATCACCATCCTCCAATATTAACTATCACTATCGCTAATACAATCATTGTCCTCTAATATCAAATAACGCTATCATTAAAACAATCACTATCCTCTAATATTAACTATCACTATCATTAAAACAACCACCACCCTCTAATATCAAGTATCCCTATCACTATCACTAAAAGAATCACTACCACTATCACTATTTATGACTATCACTATCACTAATACAATCACCCTCCTCTAATATCAAGTAACGCTATCATTGAAACAATCACTATCCCCTAATATTAACTAACGCTATCATTAAAACCATCACTATCCTCTAATATTAACTATCACTATCATTAAAACAACCACCACCCTCTAATATCAAGTGTCCCTATCACTATCACTAAAAGAATCACTACCACTATCACTATTTATGGCTATCACTATCACTAACCATCTATCACTATCACTAATCTTCATCCTCTAACAGATAGTAGTCCTGCAGGTATTGGTAGGAGGGCCAAGAGGATGCTGTGGGCTGAGGTGACTCCAGGGAAATCCAGTGGTCCCGTGAAGAGGTGTTGTCAGCCAGAGCACAGAAGGAGCAGGTGGGCAGAGGTGACGGGTCTGCGCTCATGTTCTTGTGCAGCTGGGCGAGCTCTGCTGCAAAGAGCTCAGGAAACAGGCGGCAGCTGTCCCTGAACCCGTTGCCTTGGGCTCTCTCGCTGCTTCCCGCTCCTTCTCCTGACTCTGCTTCACCTCTAGGCTGACCACAGCTTTCCCAGGAAGAGTCCCAGTCCTGTCCTGTTGCCTCTTTGTCCTCCTGGCTCCTCCTGTAGAAACAGATTTCCAAGAAGACTCCTCACAGATAGGAATTTGGAGCACAGTTTCCTCAGAGCCCTGCTAGGAGCCGCCTGGGCGCTCCTGCATGCTGCAAAGACTTCCTTGCCAATGGCAGCAATTAATAACTGACCTGTCTCTCTTCAGCAGCTGATGCATGACTAGATAGCCAGACACTGCCCCAAGCAGAAGCAAAGCTGAGGCTGCTACTGTCCCTACTAGGATGTAGTACTTGCTCGGGTCACAGTGTCCAGCAGTCTGGGCTTTTTGCCCACCGGATGACCCTGGCAGGAGAAGAGACAATGCAAGAGTCAGCGTTTGTGCTCTGCACTAGGCATAACCCCACAGTGTGCTTCAGCTGCCCAAGGACTGGCACTGCTAGTGGATCAGAACTGACATCTGATGTTGTCTTCAGAGATGGCTTCCTCTGGCTCTGGTGTCTTAGCATCAGGGACCAAGAGGGATCCCATCAAGCTCTCATGCACAAGAGCCCAGTGTGTGCCAGGGAGCAGCACTGCCCCATCTACTCCTCCGGGCTGCAGGCCCGGGCTGCGTGCTGGGCACCTGCAATTCACCCATGGAGAGCACTGCAGGGATACAGCAGAAATGCTGCTCTTTGCCCAAGACAGCATCTAGCAAGCACTCACCTGAATATTCCTCAGGCTCAGCAAGTGTCCTGGTGTCCTCTGTTGGTTCTCTTTTTTCATGTGAGCCTGGCACACTGTCACTTTCTTCCACAGCTAAGGTCTCCGGCACAGTCTCAGAATCTGTCTCTTCAGAAAAACAAAACATTGCACACATTAACCAGAAGCCACTGCCCCTCAGCACAAGCACGGTACCATGGCCTGGGCATTCCGGCAAGCGGCGCTGACGAGGCCGCTGTCCCCCCCAAGACAGGAGGAATCGACAGCTGGATTTTCTGCAGTGCAACAAGAAGTGCAGACCCAAACCAGCCAAGACTTAACCAAATGACCCACAGAAGGAGTACCTTCAGGTTCCCCCTCACCCTTGGACTCCAGCTTCAACCCGTCCCTGAGCCTGAGCTTTGCAAGGGGCAGCCAAGGCTTGCTCTGATGTCATTGCTGCCTCCATGCTGTGCTGAGCGTGTGGCGAACCCAAATTCAGCACTGGCCTTTGCCCAACATCTGGATGCCAATGTCTGCACAGAGCAGCCCTGGCCAGGAATGCTGCAACTGCAGCAGCAGCTGGAGAAGCCCCTGGCAGTCATCTGGAAGAACAGCTGCGAGCGGAGGCTGTGCTGGACCATCTCTAGGGCTCCCTGCAGGAGCTGTGAAATGGAGTGGGCCTGCAGCAGGACTCTGACTGAGTGCTTCTGCCTGTCCAGGATACAGCACATGCCTACAGGAAGCAAAAGCTCAGCTTCCCGGCTGCCAGGGTTAACAGAGTGGGATATACTAACCAGATGGGGCTTCATGCAAGGCTGCCAGGAGCTCCTCTGGAACATCCGGCAATCCTTCAGGGAACTCTTCAGGAACCTTGTCATCCTTCATCCCTATTGTTAGATTTACAAAAGCACGTTAACCTATGACGGTATTTTTCTCGTGAATAAAACAGGGAAAAGGGGCGCTCCTTTTTGTGAAGGCAGGACAGACTGACTACTCACGCTTGAGGTACCAGCTCGGAGTCAGCACGGTATCTGCCCCTCGCTCAGGGGCTGAAAGAGCACTCTCTGTGTCCACAACTACAAGCAAACACCCACAAGAAGTTACCATCACGTGCACTGCCCTCATGGGCACACCTCAAGGCCTGGATGTGGAAGGCACTGCTAGGGCACGCTCAAGCAGGTCTGCATCCTCACAGCTGCAGGGGGGTCTGGCTGCCCTTGGGACACTGAGCTGGCAGCTCCCACATGAAGGGAAAAGCCGTGGCGTGCCCACACGATCTGTGTGCGGGTCAGCCCTGGAGCCGGGCCAGAAGGCTGGACACCCAGAGCGGAGGGACGGACAGCCACTGCTGAGTGATGGAGAACTGGTGCGGTGCTTCCGGGCCTGGCCCGACCCTCCCCACATCCTTGCTCCTTAGGAAGCTCTCTCCATGCTGCACCCTAAAGCAGCTGCAGCCCCTCACACCTCCCCTGGAGCCTCTGCCCCTCTGCCTGCCCCGTGCTGCCTTCCTGGCTCAGCCATCCCTGCTCCCGGCCCCGCTGCTGCCAGCCAGGGCTGTGTGCTGGCCCCTGCCTGCCTACCTGCTCCCTGCCCAGCTGCTGGAGCACTCTGGGCATTCTGGGCTGGCAGGGCCACGAGAAAGAGCAGCAGGAGGTAGCAGCTCAGGACCATGATCCCCCCTGCTAGCAACACTCTGCTGCTGCTGCTGCTGCTGCTGCTGCTGCTGCAGCGTTGCCCAGAGCGAGCACTGAAGAGCACAGTGGGGCTCTGGAACCTGACATCAAACAGAGCTCTGTGACCTCAGAACAAAGTGATGGCTGTGAAGGCCCCAATGTACGCCCACGTTGCCTGTGAATTCCTGCACCTCCCCTCTACTGAATTTCCTTCTTCTGCACAGGAATGGAAGGAGCCAAATGGAGAAGGGCTGGAGTATTTTGGAGGCAGCATTGTGCATGGGAATGCAGAGGCACTCATGTCTTATTCCTCAGAAATTCCCTAGAAGAAGACCTGGATGAAGGCTGCTGTAAAAAGCCCAAATTCAAGAGTGTTTCTTTGGTAGTATTTTTGTCTGAAAGAATTGTGGCAAAAACCTGCTTTTCCCGTGACTTCTGCTACACTTTCATGACCTTTGATGGCAGCACTGCTTCCATCCTCCACTGTCACCCAAACATGGCTGTGCAGTGCTGACGCATCTCCCCCGTCAGCCTGGTTTACTCCCTTTTCCACTTCCAATGCTACTTAAAGCTCTCTCAAGGAGCCCTGCTAACTCTGGAGCCAAGAGCCTTTTTCCCTTTCAGGCAGATGTAGCCCATGTGCCACCATCAGGCCTGCTGTCCTGTAGAGTAACCCACGGTCAAACTCCCACACTGCTGCTGGGAACACCGGGCTGCCGCCTATTCACCTCTAGAGCCTTCCTGGGTCTGGCTCACTGCACGTGGGGGAAGAAAATACCACATGTGCCCCAGATCCCTCAAGCAGTCATCCAGAGCCCCTGAGCTCCCTCTGCCTTGTCCTCGGACACCATCAGGCACCGCCACGGGACACACACAAATGTCTTGGTTGCTGCAGATATCAGGTAACACTGCTGGCCTTTTAGCCGAGCAGCTCTTCTGGCAAATAAATGTGCATGACTTATGTGTGCCAGGCAACCTACGCTCAGAAGCTCTTGGACAGCCTTCTAGAACACCTTTGGTACGGTTGTCCCTGAAGCACTACTTAAGCCCCAGGTGTTTCCAGCTGCAAGCAAAGAGGCACTGACAGATTTCCACCCCTCGGGTCTCTCTCCAAGGCTCGTAAGAGTCCTATGCAGCTGACAAGCTGCAGAAACTCGGCCCATGGCATCCTCTGGAATCAAGCACACATCACTGCCCACCGTGAAGGCCGCAGCCCATAATGAGCAGAGGGCCAGAGCAGGCTGGAGGGTGTCTTGGTGACATCTCCTTCCTACGTAGGACCCAGGCAGGCTGCCCAGCTGCCTCGGCCTTGGCTCTGAGCGCCATCTCGGGCCCTCCATTCCTGCCCCAGGGGAGGCACCGATGAACACGGCCCTCCTTTTTTCCTTAAGGGGCCACACGCCCAGGCTCTCCCTTACCGCGCTCCGCGCCATTGTGCTGCTCGGCGGCCCGTCACCAGCTGCGGCACCAGTGTCCCCAGAGCTCCTGTGCTGCTGCTGAAGCTGCCCGCGGCGTGTGGCCCGGCGGGGCGGCAGCGCTGCCCGCAGCCCGCGGCCTCCTCGTCCCCTGCTGCCGCCATTGCGCACGGGGCCCTGAGGGGCGGGCACGGGGCTGCGGGGCTGTGCCGGCCCCGCTTGCCGGGCCTCAGCCCCAGCTGCTGCCGCTGGCTGGCAGCGACCACTGCAGCAGGAAAACACCTCGGGGTTTACTGGAGTGCATACAAAAACTGCCCCTGGGCTTCTCCTTGTGTGTTGCTCTAGCCACTTGCCAGTCCCTTGCTTGCCCGCTGTTCTTTGCCACTCGCTCTCTATTTTGTTGTCCCTGCAAAGCTTCTTCAACAGTCTCCATCCCGCCCCAGCCCAGCGTTCGCTCTCTCCTGCTCCCTCCTGCTCATTCTGCGTCTCTTCCTCTGTCCCTGCTGCCCCTTCCCGCAGCTCCGGCCCCGTTCCCTGGCCCTCTTTTGCTCCCCTTGTCTCTCCGTTCTGCTTCCTGCCCCTGTCTCTTCGGTCTCTATTTCTCGGCTCCGCTCCCTGGGCCATGCTCGCTTCAGACTCCCAGGCGAACCGCCCCGGCAGCCGCTCTCTGCAGCCGGGACACGGCGGGGAGCTCTCCTGCGGCGGCACGACAGCGGCCAATGGGGCCCGGCACCGGCGCCTCGGCCCTCACGCCGGAGCGGGGCCGCTCCGAGGCAGCGGCGGCAGCTGGAGCTGCGGCCCGGGAAGCGGGGCCGGCACAGCCCCACAGCCCCGGGCCCGCCCCTCCCGGCCCCAGTGGCAGAGAGCAGGGATGAGGTGGCAAACCAAGGCACTGGCCACTGGACAGAGCAACACACAAGGCAAATGCCAGGCACGCTTTTTGCCGGACCCCATTGAATCCAGAGCTCTTTTGCTGCTGCAGTGGCATGTCAGCTCCCTCAGAAGCAGCCGAGGCATTTCAGAAAGGGCACTGCAGGGCATGAGCGTCCATATGTCCCACAGCTCTCAGTTGTGCATCTGGAAGGCTGCAAGTGTGGGTGTCTATATGAGAAGAGTTTGTGAGGCTTGCTTCAAGGCTTGAGGCACAGCTCTCTTCTGAACAGAGCCTTGGGCTGCCCTCTCAGGAGGTGGCTATCTCAGAGCTGCTGCTATCTCAGAGAGGCCCATGAGAGACAGCGCAGAGGCGCAGCTGGAGCTGCTGTGGAGAGCAGAGGAGAGGAACAAGGGTGAGGAGCTCAGTGCTTCCTCTTCATCACTTCAAAGGGAAGAGCATTGTCTTGGGACAGTCTTTACCGCCCGAGCAAGAAGTAGAAGGACCCCCCCAAAAGCCCACTGTCCAGAGATGCCTTCAAGCATCTCTCTGGCAATTGCTGCCGGCAATATCCTCCCCACACACTGCAGGCAACAGTCAGCCTCAACAGCAGCTGTGCTGCGTTCCTTGGACAGCAGCTTTGCTGCACTCACACCTCCAGCTTTGGCTGCAGATGGCCCAGCTGGAGCAGGCATGGGCAAAGGCCTGCAGGACCACCGTCAGTCGGACTCGTGAGCCCAGGACAGCAGTTCCCTGGCATGCTGGTTTCTTGCAGTGCCTCGCTTTCTTCATCTGAGACAGGCACTCCGTCACTTCTTTCCACCTGGAAGGCCTTCCTACATTCCATCACTTGAGAAATCCAGCAGGAAATACCCCCATCTATATTGCCTGAGTCTTAATCTCCCTGAACTAAAAGTTAAGTCAAGTCCAAAAACAGGAATAAATGAGCCTGCATCTGCCACACTCCCTCAAGCAAAAGATCACATCAAAGTTTGTGGTAATCGGCGGAAGAAATGCGGCACTCAATATGAGTGATCAGCAAATCTCAAAACTTTATTGGTAGGCACATACATTTATATTGGTGTTAATGAGGCCAATACATATTGCAAAAGGTGAGCTCATTATTGGTTAGTTACTTATCAGCTAACTACACCTACCTTAGCATTCTTGTGGCTACTATGTTGCAGCTGTCCACATCTTTTCTTCATATTTCTAACTAACCATCCTCTCCCCCATCCTGATGTTGCACCAAGGGCTCAGTGCCCTTGCCAGGTTTGGACACTGTCCGCTGACTCCTATCCTCATCTCCTTCTTGCTTAACTAACGGTATTATATCAGTGTGACCTTTGTCAACTAGCTAGCTGTTCACAAAATCCTCCACAAAAGTTCTCTGTTCTATCCCAGCTCTGGGCTTTTTTCCCATACTGCGTGCGACAAGACTGTAATTTTTATTATAATTATAGTCGCTGTTATCCATCTAATTTTTAAGAAGGCTCCTGTGATTGATAGGACATTCCTTCCCCTCTCACACAGCCCGGCTCCAGCTTTCTGCTCCTTGATGCTCCTCTCTTGAAGCTCTTCAGGGAGGGACTGCCACGACCTAAGTCACCACCTCGGGTCTCTTGATGTGCTCACTGCTGGACAGCCATCCCTCGCAGAACATCTTTCCCTCTCTGCCCAGACCTTCCTGATTCAGGGCAGCATCCCAAATGAGCTCCCAGAGAAGTTTCTGCATGTCACTGCTAGCCAGCGTGTCCCCGTGCTGGTGCAGGAAAGCTTTGTGAACGGCCACTGCTGGGAAAGCAGGCTGAGGTGGCACAAGCAGCTCCTGCACTGCAGTGCAAGTTTCTCAGAGCTCCTGTCACAGCCCCAGCCCTGCTCCCAGCTCTGTGCATTCTACCCCAACAGAAACAGCCACACCAGGCAAGAACTTACTGCTTTTGGAAAAATATTTATTTATCAAGATCAAGAAAACAATAATTGTCTGCTAATACCAAGTATCACTATCACTAAATGTACCACTATCACAAAAACAATCACCATCCTCCAATATTAACTATCACTATCGCTAATACAGTCATTGTCCTCTAATATCAAATAACGCTATCATTAAAACAATCACTATCCTCTAATATTAACTATCACTATCATTAAAACAACCACCACCCTCTAATATCAAGTATCCCTATCACTATCACTAAAAGAATCACTACCACTATCACTATTTATGACTATCACTATCACTAATACAATCACCCTCCTCTAATATCAAGTAACGCTATCATTGAAACAATCACTATCCCCTAATATTAACTAACGCTATCATTAAAACCATCACTATCCTCTAATATTAACTATCACTATCATTAAAACAACCACCACCCTCTAATATCAAGTGTCCCTATCACTATCACTAAAAGAATCACTACCACTATCACTATTTATGGCTATCACTATCACTAACCATCTATCACTATCACTAATCTTCATCCTCTAACAGATAGTAGTCCTGCAGGTATTGGTAGGAGGGCCAAGAGGATGCTGTGGGCTGAGGTGACTCCAGGGAAATCCAGTGGTCCCGTGAAGAGGTGTTGTCAGCCAGAGCACAGAAGGAGCAGGTGGGCAGAGGTGACGGGTCTGCGCTCATGTTCTTGTGCAGCTGGGCGAGCTCTGCTGCAAAGAGCTCAGGAAACAGGCGGCAGCTGTCCCTGAACCCGTTGCCTTGGGCTCTCTCGCTGCTTCCCGCTCCTTCTCCTGACTCTGCTTCACCTCTAGGCTGACCACAGCTTTCCCAGGAAGAGTCCCAGTCCTGTCCTGTTGCCTCTTTGTCCTCCTGGCTCCTCCTGTAGAAACAGATTTCCAAGAAGACTCCTCACAGATAGGAATTTGGAGCACAGTTTCCTCAGAGCCCTGCTAGGAGCCGCCTGGGCGCTCCTGCATGCTGCAAAGACTTCCTTGCCAATGGCAGCAATTAATAACTGACCTGTCTCTCTTCAGCAGCTGATGCATGACTAGATAGCCAGACACTGCCCCAAGCAGAAGCAAAGCTGAGGCTGCTACTGTCCCTACTAGGATGTAGTACTTGCTCGGGTCACAGTGTCCAGCAGTCTGGGCTTTTTGCCCACCGGATGACCCTGGCAGGAGAAGAGACAATGCAAGAGTCAGCGTTTGTGCTCTGCACTAGGCATAACCCCACAGTGTGCTTCAGCTGCCCAAGGACTGGCACTGCTAGTGGATCAGAACTGACATCTGATGTTGTCTTCAGAGATGGCTTCCTCTGGCTCTGGTGTCTTAGCATCAGGGACCAAGAGGGATCCCATCAAGCTCTCATGCACAAGAGCCCAGTGTGTGCCAGGGAGCAGCACTGCCCCATCTACTCCTCCGGGCTGCAGGCCCGGGCTGCGTGCTGGGCACCTGCAATTCACCCATGGAGAGCACTGCAGGGATACAGCAGAAATGCTGCTCTTTGCCCAAGACAGCATCTAGCAAGCACTCACCTGAATATTCCTCAGGCTCAGCAAGTGTCCTGGTGTCCTCTGTTGGTTCTCTTTTTTCATGTGAGCCTGGCACACTGTCACTTTCTTCCACAGCTAAGGTCTCCGGCACAGTCTCAGAATCTGTCTCTTCAGAAAAACAAAACATTGCACACATTAACCAGAAGCCACTGCCCCTCAGCACAAGCACGGTACCATGGCCTGGGCATTCCGGCAAGCGGCGCTGACGAGGCCGCTGTCCCCCCCAAGACAGGAGGAATCGACAGCTGGATTTTCTGCAGTGCAACAAGAAGTGCAGACCCAAACCAGCCAAGACTTAACCAAATGACCCACAGAAGGAGTACCTTCAGGTTCCCCCTCACCCTTGGACTCCAGCTTCAACCCGTCCCTGAGCCTGAGCTTTGCAAGGGGCAGCCAAGGCTTGCTCTGATGTCATTGCTGCCTCCATGCTGTGCTGAGCGTGTGGCGAACCCAAATTCAGCACTGGCCTTTGCCCAACATCTGGATGCCAATGTCTGCACAGAGCAGCCCTGGCCAGGAATGCTGCAACTGCAGCAGCAGCTGGAGAAGCCCCTGGCAGTCATCTGGAAGAACAGCTGCGAGCGGAGGCTGTGCTGGACCATCTCTAGGGCTCCCTGCAGGAGCTGTGAAATGGAGTGGGCCTGCAGCAGGACTCTGACTGAGTGCTTCTGCCTGTCCAGGATACAGCACATGCCTACAGGAAGCAAAAGCTCAGCTTCCCGGCTGCCAGGGTTAACAGAGTGGGATATACTAACCAGATGGGGCTTCATGCAAGGCTGCCAGGAGCTCCTCTGGAACATCCGGCAATCCTTCAGGGAACTCTTCAGGAACCTTGTCATCCTTCATCCCTATTGTTAGATTTACAAAAGCACGTTAACCTATGACGGTATTTTTCTCGTGAATAAAACAGGGAAAAGGGGCGCTCCTTTTTGTGAAGGCAGGACAGACTGACTACTCACGCTTGAGGTACCAGCTCGGAGTCAGCACGGTATCTGCCCCTCGCTCAGGGGCTGAAAGAGCACTCTCTGTGTCCACAACTACAACCAAACACCCACAAGAAGTTACCATCACGTGCACTGCCCTCATGGGCACACCTCAAGGCCTGGATGTGGAAGGCACTGCTAGGGCACGCTCAAGCAGGTCTGCATCCTCACAGCTGCAGGGGGGGTCTGGCTGCCCTTGGGACACTGAGCTGGCAGCTCCCACATGAAGGGAAAAGCCGTGGCGTGCCCACACGATCTGTGTGCGGGTCAGCCCTGGAGCCGGGCCAGAAGGCTGGACACCCAGAGCGGAGGGACGGACAGCCACTGCTGAGTGATGGAGAACTGGTGCTGAGCTTCCGGGCCTGGCCCGACCCTCCCCACATCCTTGCTCCTTAGGAAGCTCTCTCCATGCTGCACCCTAAAGCAGCTGCAGCCCCTCACACCTCCCCTGGAGCCTCTGCCCCTCTGCCTGCCCCGTGCTGCCTTCCTGGCTCAGCCATCCCTGCTCCCGGCCCCGCTGCTGCCAGCCAGGGCTGTGTGCTGGCCCCTGCCTGCCTACCTGCTCCCTGCCCAGCTGCTGGAGCACTCTGGGCATTCTGGGCTGGCAGGGCCACGAGAAAGAGCAGCAGGAGGTAGCGGCTCAGGACCATGATCCCCCCTGCTAGCAACACTCTGCTGCTGCTGCTGCTGCTGCTGCTGCTGCTGCTGCTGCTGCTGCAGTGTTGCCCAGAGCGAGCACTGAAGAGCACAGTGGGGCTCTGGAACCTGACATCAAACAGAGCTCTGTGACCTCAGAACAAAGTGATGGCTGTGAAGGCCCCAATGTACGCCCACGTTGCCTGTGAATTCCTGCACCTCCCCTCTACTGAATTTCCTTCTTCTGCACAGGAATGGAAGGAGCCAACTGGAGAAGGGCTGGAGTATTTTGGAGGCAGCATTGTGCATGGGAATGCAGAGGCACTCATGTCTTATTCCTCAGAAATTCCCTAGAAGAAGACCTGGATGAAGGCTGCTGTAAAAAGCCCAAATTCAAGAGTGTTTCTTTGGTAGTATTTTTGTCTGAAAGAATTGTGGCAAAAACCTGCTTTTCCCGTGACTTCTGCTACACTTTCATGACCTTTGATGGCAGCACTGCTTCCATCCTCCACTGTCACCCAAACATGGCTGTGCAGTGCTGACGCATCTCCCCCGTCAGCCTGGTTTACTCCCTTTTCCACTTCCAATGCTACTTAAAGCTCTCTCAAGGAGCCCTGCTAACTCTGGAGCCAAGAGCCTTTTTCCCTTTCAGGCAGATGTAGCCCATGTGCCACCATCAGGCCTGCTGTCCTGTAGAGTAACCCACGGTCAAACTCCCACACTGCTGCTGGGAACACCGGGCTGCCGCCTATTCACCTCTAGAGCCTTCCTGGGTCTGGCTCACTGCACGTGGGGGAAGAAAATACCACATGTGCCCCAGATCCCTCAAGCAGTCATCCAGAGCCCCTGAGCTCCCTCTGCCTTGTCCTCGGACACCATCAGGCACCGCCACGGGACACACACAAATGTCTTGGTTGCTGCAGATATCAGGTAACACTGCTGGCCTTTTAGCCGAGCAGCTCTTCTGGCAAATAAATGTGCATGACTTATGTGTGCCAGGCAACCTACGCTCAGAAGCTCTTGGACAGCCTTCTAGAACACCTTTGGTACGGTTGTCCCTGAAGCACTACTTAAGCCCCAGGTGTTTCCAGCTGCAAGCAAAGAGGCACTGACAGATTTCCACCCCTCGGGTCTCTCTCCAAGGCTCGTAAGAGTCCTATGCAGCTGACAAGCTGCAGAAACTCGGCCCATGGCATCCTCTGGAATCAAGCACACATCACTGCCCACCGTGAAGGCCGCAGCCCATAATGAGCAGAGGGCCAGAGCAGGCTGGAGGGTGTCTTGGTGACATCTCCTTCCTACGTAGGACCCAGGCAGGCTGCCCAGCTGCCTCGGCCTTGGCTCTGAGCGCCATCTCGGGCCCTCCATTCCTGCCCCAGGGGAGGCACCGATGAACACGGCCCTCCTTTTTTCCTTAAGGGGCCACACGCCCAGGCTCTCCCTTACCGCGCTCCGCGCCATTGTGCTGCTCGGCGGCCCGTCACCAGCTGCGGCACCAGTGTCCCCAGAGCTCCTGTGCTGCTGCTGAAGCTGCCCGCGGCGTGTGGCCCGGCGGGGCGGCAGCGCTGCCCGCAGCCCGCGGCCTCCTCGTCCCCTGCTGCCGCCATTGCGCACGGGGCCCTGAGGGGCGGGCACGGGGCTGCGGGGCTGTGCCGGCCCCGCTTGCCGGGCCTCAGCCCCAGCTGCTGCCGCTGGCTGGCAGCGACCACTGCAGCAGGAAAACACCTCGGGGTTTACTGGAGTGCATACAAAAACTGCCCCTGGGCTTCTCCTTGTGTGTTGCTCTAGCCACTTGCCAGTCCCTTGCTTGCCCGCTGTTCTTTGCCACTCGCTCTCTATTTTGTTGTCCCTGCAAAGCTTCTTCAACAGTCTCCATCCCGCCCCAGCCCAGCGTTCGCTCTCTCCTGCTCCCTCCTGCTCATTCTGCGTCTCTTCCTCTGTCCCTGCTGCCCCTTCCCGCAGCTCCGGCCCTGTTCCCTGGCCCTCTTTTGCTCCCCTTGTCTCTCCGTTCTGCTTCCTGCCCCTGTCTCTTCGGTCTCTATTTCTCGGCTCCGCTCCCTGGGCCATGCTTGCTTCAGACTCCCAGGCGAACCGTCCCGGCAGCCGCTCTCTGCAGCTGGGACACGGCGGGGAGCTCTCCTGCGGCGGCACGACAGCGGCCAATGGGGCCCGACACCGGCGCCTCGGCCCTCACGCCGGAGCGGGGCCGCTCCGAGGCAGCGGCGGCAGCTGGAGCTGCGGCCCGGGAAGCCGGGCCGGCACAGCCCCACAGCCCCGGGCCCGCCCCTCCCGGCCCCAGTGGCAGAGAGCAGGGATGAGGTGGCAAACCAAGGCACTGGCCACTGGACAGAGCAACACACAAGGCAAATGCCAGGCACGCTTTTTGCCGGACCCCATTGAATCCAGAGCTCTTTTGCTGCTGCAGTGGCATGTCAGCTCCCTCAGAAGCAGCCGAGGCATTTCAGAAAGGGCACTGCAGGGCATGAGCGTCCATCTGTCCCACAGCTCTCAGTTGTGCATCTGGAAGGCTGCAAGTGTGGGTGTCTATATGAGAAGTGTTTGTGAGGCTTGCTTCAAGGCTTGAGGCACAGCTCTCTTCTGAACAGAGCCTTGGGCTGCCCTCTCAGGAGGTGGCTATCTCAGAGCTGCTGCTATCTCAGAGAGGCCCATGAGAGACAGCGCAGAGGCGCAGCTGGAGCTGCTGTGGAGAGCAGAGGAGAGGAACAAGGGTGAGGAGCTCAGTGCTTCCTCTTCATCACTTCAAAGGGAAGAGCATTGTCTTGGGACAGTCTTTACCACCCGAGCAAGAAGTAGAAGGACCCCCCCAAAAGCCCACTGTCCAGAGATGCCTTCAAGCATCTCTCTGGCAATTGCTGCCGGCAATATCCTCCCCACACACTGCAGGCAACAGTCAGCCTCAACAGCAGCTGTGCTGCGTTCCTTGGACAGCAGCTTTGCTGCACTCACACCTCCAGCTTTGGCTGCAGATGGCCCAGCTGGAGCAGGCATGGGCAAAGGCCTGCAGGACCACCGTCAGTCGGACTCGTGAGCCCAGGACAGCAGTTCCCTGGCATGCTGGTTTCTTGCAGTGCCTCGCTTTCTTCATCTGAGACAGGCACTCCGTCACTTCTTTCCACCTGGAAGGCCTTCCTACATTCCATCACTTGAGAAATCCAGCAGGAAATACCCCCATCTATATTGCCTGAGTCTTAATCTCCCTGAACTAAAAGTTAAGTCAAGTCCAAAAACAGGAATAAATGAGCCTGCATCTGCCACACTCCCTCAAGCAAAAGATCACATCAAAGTTTGTGGTAATCGGCGGAAGAAATGCGGCACTCAATATGAGTGATCAGCAAATCTCAAAACTTTATTGGTAGGCACATACATTTATATTGGTGTTAATGAGGCCAATACATATTGCAAAAGGTGAGCTCATTATTGGTTAGTTACTTATCAGCTAACTACACCTACCTTAGCATTCTTGTGGCTACTATGTTGCAGCTGTCCACATCTTTTCTTCATATTTCTAACTAACCATCCTCTCCCCCATCCTGATGTTGCACCAAGGGCTCAGTGCCCTTGCCAGGTTTGGACACTGTCCGCTGACTCCTATCCTCATCTCCTTCTTGCTTAACTAACGGTATTATATCAGTGTGACCTTTGTCAACTAGCTAGCTGTTCACAAAATCCTCCACAAAAGTTCTCTGTTGTATTCCAGCTCTGGGCTTTTTTCCCATACTGCGTGCGACAAGACTGTAATTTTTATTATAATTATCGTCGCTGTTATCCATCTAATTTTTAAGAAGGCTCCTGTGATTGATAGGACATTCCTTCCCCTCTCACACAGCCCGGCTCCAGCTTTCTGCTCCTTGATGCTCCTCTCTTGAAGCTCTTCGGGGAGGGACTGCCACGACCTAAGTCACCACCTCGGGTCTCTTGATGTGCTCACTGCTGGACAGCCATCCCTCGCAGAACATCTTTCCCTCTCTGCCCAGACCTTCCTGATTCAGGGCAGCATCCCAAATGAGCTCCCAGAGAAGTTTCTGCATGTCACTGCTAGCCAGCGTGTCCCCGTGCTGGTGCAGGAAAGCTTTGTGAACGGCCACTGCTGGGAAAGCAGGCTGAGGTGGCACAAGCAGCTCCTGCACTGCAGTGCAAGTTTCTCAGAGCTCCTGTCACAGCCCCAGCCCTGCTCCCAGCTCTGTGCATTCTACCCCAACAGAAACAGCCACACCAGGCAAGAACTTACTGCTTTTGGAAAAATATTTATTTATCAAGATCAAGAAAACAATAATTGTCTGCTAATACCAAGTATCACTATCACTAAATGTACCACTATCACAAAAACAATCACCATCCTCCAATATTAACTATCACTATCGCTAATACAGTCATTGTCCTCTAATATCAAATAACGCTATCATTAAAACAATCACTATCCTCTAATATTAACTATCACTACCATTAAAACAACCACCACCCTCTAATATCAAGTATCCCTATCACTATCACTAAAAGAATCACTACCACTATCACTATTTATGACTATCACTATCACTAATACAATCACCCTCCTCTAATATCAAGTAACGCTATCATTGAAACAATCACTATCCCCTAATATTAACTAACGCTATCATTAAAACCATCACTATCCTCTAATATTAACTATCACTATCATTAAAACAACCACCACCCTCTAATATCAAGTGTCCCTATCACTATCACTAAAAGAATCACTACCGCTATCACTATTTATGGCTATCACTATCACTAACCATCTATCACTATCACTAATCTTCATCCTCTAACAGATAGTAGTCCTGCAGGTATTGGTAGGAGGGCCAAGAGGATGCTGTGGGCTGAGGTGACTCCAGGGAAATCCAGTGGTCCCGTGAAGAGGTGTTGTCAGCCAGAGCACAGAAGGAGCAGGTGGGCAGAGGTGACGGGTCTGCGCTCATGTTCTTGTGCAGCTGGGCGAGCTCTGCTGCAAAGAGCTCAGGAAACAGGCGGCAGCTGTCCCTGAACCCGTTGCCTTGGGCTCTCTCGCTGCTTCCCGCTCCTTCTCCTGACTCTGCTTCACCTCTAGGCTGACCACAGCTTTCCCAGGAAGAGTCCCAGTCCTGTCCTGTTGCCTCTTTGTCCTCCTGGCTCCTCCTGTAGAAACAGATTTCCAAGAAGACTCCTCACAGATAGGAATTTGGAGCACAGTTTCCTCAGAGCCCTGCTAGGAGCCGCCTGGGCGCTCCTGCATGCTGCAAAGACTTCCTTGCCAATGGCAGCAATTAATAACTCACCTGTCTCTCTTCAGCAGCTGATGCATGACTAGATAGCCAGACACTGCCCCAAGCAGAAGCAAAGCTGAGGCTGCTACTGTCCCTACTAGGATGTAGTACTTGCTCGGGTCACAGTGTCCAGCAGTCTGGGCTTTTTGCCCACCGGATGACCCTGGCAGGAGAAGAGACAATGCAAGAGTCAGCGTTTGTGCTCTGCACTAGGCATAACCCCACAGTGTGCTTCAGCTGCCCAAGGACTGGCACTGCTAGTGGATCAGAACTGACATCTGATGTTGTCTTCAGAGATGGCTTCCTCTGGCTCTGGTGTCTTAGCATCAGGGACCAAGAGGGATCCCATCAAGCTCTCATGCACAAGAGCCCAGTGTGTGCCAGGGAGCAGCACTGCCCCATCTACTCCTCCGGGCTGCAGGCCCGGGCTGCGTGCTGGGCACCTGCAATTCACCCATGGAGAGCACTGCAGGGATACAGCAGAAATGCTGCTCTTTGCCCAAGACAGCATCTAGCAAGCACTCACCTGAATATTCCTCAGGCTCAGCAAGTGTCCTGGTGTCCTCTGTTGGTTCTCTTTTTTCATGTGAGCCTGGCACACTGTCACTTTCTTCCACAGCTAAGGTCTCCGGCACAGTCTCAGAATCTGTCTCTTCAGAAAAACAAAACATTGCACACATTAACCAGAAGCCACTGCCCCTCAGCACAAGCACGGTACCATGGCCTGGGCATTCCGGCAAGCGGCGCTGACGAGGCCGCTGTCCCCCCCAAGACAGGAGGAATCGACAGCTGGATTTTCTGCAGTGCAACAAGAAGTGCAGACCCAAACCAGCCAAGACTTAACCAAATGACCCACAGAAGGAGTACCTTCAGGTTCCCCCTCACCCTTGGACTCCAGCTTCAACCCGTCCCTGAGCCTGAGCTTTGCAAGGGGCAGCCAAGGCTTGCTCTGATGTCATTGCTGCCTCCATGCTGTGCTGAGCGTGTGGCGAACCCAAATTCAGCACTGGCCTTTGCCCAACATCTGGATGCCAATGTCTGCACAGAGCAGCCCTGGCCAGGAATGCTGCAACTGCAGCAGCAGCTGGAGAAGCCCCTGGCAGTCATCTGGAAGAACAGCTGCGAGCGGAGGCTGTGCTGGACCATCTCTAGGGCTCCCTGCAGGAGCTGTGAAATGGAGTGGGCCTGCAGCAGGACTCTGACTGAGTGCTTCTGCCTGTCCAGGATACAGCACATGCCTACAGGAAGCAAAAGCTCAGCTTCCCGGCTGCCAGGGTTAACAGAGTGGGATATACTAACCAGATGGGGCTTCATGCAAGGCTGCCAGGAGCTCCTCTGGAACATCCGGCAATCCTTCAGGGAACTCTTCAGGAACCTTGTCATCCTTCATCCCTATTGTTAGATTTACAAAAGCACGTTAACCTATGACGGTATTTTTCTCGTGAATAAAACAGGGAAAAGGGGCGCTCCTTTTTTGTGAAGGCAGGACAGACTGACTACTCACGCTTGAGGTACCAGCTCGGAGTCAGCACGGTATCTGCCCCTCGCTCAGGGCCTGAAAGAGCACTCTCTGTGTCCACAACTACAAGCAAACACCCACAAGAAGTTACCATCACGTGCACTGCCCTCATGGGCACACCTCAAGGCCTGGATGTGGAAGGCACTGCTAGGGCACGCTCAAGCAGGTCTGCATCCTCACAGCTGCAGGGGGGTCTGGCTGCCCTTGGGACACTGAGCTGGCAGCTCCCACATGAAGGGAAAAGCCGTGGCGTGCCCACACGATCTGTGTGCGGGTCAGCCCTGGAGCCGGGCCAGAAGGCTGGACACCCAGAGCGGAGGGACGGACAGCCACTGCTGAGTGATGGAGAACTGGTGCTGAGCTTCCGGGCCTGGCCCGACCCTCCCCACATCCTTGCTCCTTAGGAAGCTCTCTCCATGCTGCACCCTAAAGCAGCTGCAGCCCCTCACACCTCCCCTGGAGCCTCTGCCCCTCTGCCTGCCCCGTGCTGCCTTCCTGGCTCAGCCATCCCTGCTCCCGGCCCCGCTGCTGCCAGCCAGGGCTGTGTGCTGGCCCCTGCCTGCCTACCTGCTCCCTGCCCAGCTGCTGGAGCACTCTGGGCATTCTGGGCTGGCAGGGCCACGAGAAAGAGCAGCAGGAGGTAGCGGCTCAGGACCATGATCCCCCCTGCTAGCAACACTCTGCTGCTGCTGCTGCTGCTGCTGCTGCTGCTGCTGCTGCTGCTGCTGCTGCTGCAGCGTTGCCCAGAGCGAGCACTGAAGAGCACAGTGGGGCTCTGGAACCTGACATCAAACAGAGCTCTGTGACCTCAGAACAAAGTGATGGCTGTGAAGGCCCCAATGTACGCCCACGTTGCCTGTGAATTCCTGCACCTCCCCTCTACTGAATTTCCTTCTTCTGCACAGGAATGGAAGGAGCCAAATGGAGAAGGGCTGGAGTATTTTGGAGGCAGCATTGTGCATGGGAATGCAGAGGCACTCATGTCTTATTCCTCAGAAATTCCCTAGAAGAAGACCTGGATGAAGGCTGCTGTAAAAAGCCCAAATTCAAGAGTGTTTCTTTGGTAGTATTTTTGTCTGAAAGAATTGTGGCAAAAACCTGCTTTTCCCGTGACTTCTGCTACACTTTCATGACCTTTGATGGCAGCACTGCTTCCATCCTCCACTGTCACCCAAACATGGCTGTGCAGTGCTGACGCATCTCCCCCGTCAGCCTGGTTTACTCCCTTTTCCACTTCCAATGCTACTTAAAGCTCTCTCAAGGAGCCCTGCTAACTCTGGAGCCAAGAGCCTTTTTCCCTTTCAGGCAGATGTAGCCCATGTGCCACCATCAGGCCTGCTGTCCTGTAGAGTAACCCACGGTCAAACTCCCACACTGTTGCTGGGAACACCGGGCTGCCGCCTATTCACCTCTAGAGCCTTCCTGGGTCTGGCTCACTGCACGTGGCGGAAGAAAATACCACATGTGCCCCAGATCCCTCAAGCAGTCATCCAGAGCCCCTGAGCTCCCTCTGCCTTGTCCTCGGACACCATCAGGCACCGCCACGGGACACACACAAATGTCTTGGTTGCTGCAGATATCAGGTAACACTGCTGGCCTTTTAGCCGAGCAGCTCTTCTGGCAAATAAATGTGCATGACTTATGTGTGCCAGGCAACCTACGCTCAGAAGCTCTTGGACAGCCTTCTAGAACACCTTTGGTACGGTTGTCCCTGAAGCACTACTTAAGCCCCAGGTGTTTCCAGCTGCAAGCAAAGAGGCACTGACAGATTTCCACCCCTCGGGTCTCTCTCCAAGGCTCGTAAGAGTCCTATGCAGCTGACAAGCTGCAGAAACTCGGCCCATGGCATCCTCTGGAATCAAGCACACATCACTGCCCACCGTGAAGGCCGCAGCCCATAATGAGCAGAGGGCCAGAGCAGGCTGGAGGGTGTCTTGGTGACATCTCCTTCCTACGTAGGACCCAGGCAGGCTGCCCAGCTGCCTCGGCCTTGGCTCTGAGCGCCATCTCGGGCCCTCCATTCCTGCCCCAGGGGAGGCACCGATGAACACGGCCCTCCTTTTTTCCTTAAGGGGCCACACGCCCAGGCTCTCCCTTACCGCGCTCCGCGCCATTGTGCTGCTCGGCGGCCCGTCACCAGCTGCGGCACCAGTGTCCCCAGAGCTCCTGTGCTGCTGCTGAAGCCGCCCGCGGCGTGTGGCCCGGCGGGGCGGCAGCGCTGCCCGCAGCCCGCGGCCTCCTCGTCCCCTGCTGCCGCCATTGCACACGGGGCCCTGAGGGGCGGGCACGGGGCTGCGGGGCTGTGCCGGCCCCGCTTGCCGGGCCTCAGCCCCAGCTGCTGCCGCTGGCTGGCAGCGACCACTGCAGCAGGAAAACACCTCGGGGTTTACTGGAGTGCATACAAAAACTGCCCCTGGGCTTCTCCTTGTGTGTTGCTCTAGCCACTTGCCAGTCCCTTGCTTGCCCGCTATAGCCCTGTTCTTTGCCAATCGCTCTCTATTTTGTTGTCCCTGCAAAGCTTCTTCAACAGTCTCCATCCCGCCCCAGCCCAGCGTTCGCTCTCTCCTGCTCCCTCCTGCTCATTCTGCGTCTCTTCCTCTGTCCCTGCTGCCCCTTCCCGCAGCTCCGGCCCCGTTCCCTGGCCCTCTTTTGCTCCCGTTGTCTCTCCGTTCTGCTTCCTGCCCCTTTCTCTTCGGTCTCTATTTCTCGGCTCCGCTCCCTGGGCCATGCTTGTTTCAGACTCCCAGGCGAACCGTCCCGGCAGCCGCTCTCTGCAGCCGGGACACGGCGGGGAGCTCTCCTGCGGCGGCACGACAGCGGCCAATGGGGCCCGACACCGGCGCCTCGGCCCTCACGCCGGAGCGGGGCCGCTCCCAGGCAGCGGCGGCAGCTGGAGCTGCGGCCCGGGAAGCGGGGCCGGCACAGCCCCACAGCCCCGGGCCCGCCCCTCCCGGCCCCAGTGGCAGAGAGCAGGGATGAGGTGGCAAACCAAGGCACTGGCCACTGGACAGAGCAACACACAAGGCAAATGCCAGGCACGCTTTTTGCCGGACCCCATTGAATCCAGAGCTCTTTTGCTGCTGCAGTGGCATGTCAGCTCCCTCAGAAGCAGCCGAGGCATTTCAGAAAGGGCACTGCAGGGCATGAGCGTCCATATGTCCCACAGCTCTCAGTTGTGCATCTGGAAGGCTGCAAGTGTGGGTGTCTATATGAGAAGAGTTTGTGAGGCTTGCTTCAAGGCTTGAGGCACAGCTCTCTTCTGAACAGAGCCTTGGGCTGCCCTCTCAGGAGGTGGCTATCTCAGAGCTGCTGCTATCTCAGAGAGGCCCATGAGAGACAGCGCAGAGGCGCAGCTGGAGCTGCTGTGGAGAGCAGAGGAGAGGAACAAGGGTGAGGAGCTCAGTGCTTCCTCTTCATCACTTCAAAGGGAAGAGCATTGTCTTGGGACAGTCTTTACCGCCCGAGCAAGAAGTAGAAGGACCCCCCCAAAAGCCCACTGTCCAGAGATGCCTTCAAGCATCTCTCTGGCAATTGCTGCCGGCAATATCCTCCCCACACACTGCAGGCAACAGTCAGCCTCAACAGCAGCTGTGCTGCGTTCCTTGGACAGCAGCTTTGCTGCACTCACACCTCCAGCTTTGGCTGCAGATGGCCCAGCTGGAGCAGGCATGGGCAAAGGCCTGCAGGACCACCGTCAGTCGGACTCGTGAGCCCAGGACAGCAGTTCCCTGGCATGCTGGTTTCTTGCAGTGCCTCGCTTTCTTCATCTGAGACAGGCACTCCGTCACTTCTTTCCACCTGGAAGGCCTTCCTACATTCCATCACTTGAGAAATCCAGCAGGAAATACCCCCATCTATATTGCCTGAGTCTTAATCTCCCTGAACTAAAAGTTAAGTCAAGTCCAAAAACAGGAATAAATGAGCCTGCATCTGCCACACTCCCTCAAGCAAAAGATCACATCAAAGTTTGTGGTAATCGGCGGAAGAAATGCGGCACTCAATATGAGTGATCAGCAAATCTCAAAACTTTATTGGTAGGCACATACATTTATATTGGTGTTAATGAGGCCAATACATATTGCAAAAGGTGAGCTCATTATTGGTTAGTTACTTATCAGCTAACTACGCCTACCTTAGCATGCTTGTGGCTACTATGTTGCAGCTGTCCACATCTTTTCTTCATATTTCTAACTAACCATCCTCTCCCCCATCCTGATGTTGCACCAAGGGCTCAGTGCCCTTGCCAGGTTTGGACACTCCGCTGACTCCTATCCTCATCTCCTTCTTGCTTAACTAACGGTATTATATCAGTGTGACCTTTGTCAACTAGCTAGCTGTTCACAAAATCCTCCACAAAAGTTCTCTGTTCTATCCCAGCTCTGGGCTTTTTTCCCATACTGCGTGCGACAAGACTGTAATTTTTATTATAATTATAGTCGCTGTTATCCATCTAATTTTTAAGAAGGCTCCTGTGATTGATAGGACATTCCTTTCCCTCTCACACAGCCCGGCTCCAGCTTTCTGCTCCTTGATGCTCCTCTCTTGAAGCTCTTCAGGGAGGGACTGCCACGACCTAAGTCACCACCTCGGGTCTCTTGATGTGCTCACTGCTGGACAGCCATCCCTCGCAGAACATCTTTCCCTCTCTGCCCAGACCTTCCTGATTCAGGGCAGCATCCCAAATGAGCTCCCAGAGAAGTTTCTGCATGTCACTGCTAGCCAGCGTGTCCCCGCGCTGGTGCAGGAAAGCTTTGTGAACGGCCACTGCTGGGAAAGCAGGCTGAGGTGGCACAAGCAGCTCCTGCACTGCAGTGCAAGTTTCTCAGAGCTCCTGTCACAGCCCCAGCCCTGCTCCCAGCTCTGTGCATTCTACCCCAACAGAAACAGCCACACCAGGCAAGAACTTACTGCTTTTGGAAAAATATTTATTTATCAAGATCAAGAAAACAATAATTGTCTGCTAATACCAAGTATCACTATCACTAAATGTACCACTATCACAAAAACAATCACCATCCTCCAATATTAACTATCACTATCGCTAATACAGTCATTGTCCTCTAATATCAAATAACGCTATCATTAAAACAATCACTATCCTCTAATATTAACTATCACTATCATTAAAACAACCACCACCCTCTAATATCAAGTATCCCTATCACTATCACTAAAAGAATCACTACCACTATCACTATTTATGACTATCACTATCACTAATACAATCACCCTCCTCTAATATCAAGTAACGCTATCATTGAAACAATCACTATCCCCTAATATTAACTAACGCTATCATTAAAACCATCACTATCCTCTAATATTAACTATCACTATCATTAAAACAACCACCACCCTCTAATATCAAGTGTCCCTATCACTATCACTAAAAGAATCACTACCACTATCACTATTTATGGCTATCACTATCACTAACCATCTATCACTATCACTAATCTTCATCCTCTAACAGATAGTAGTCCTGCAGGTATTGGTAGGAGGGCCAAGAGGATGCTGTGGGCTGAGGTGACTCCAGGGAAATCCAGTGGTCCCGTGAAGAGGTGTTGTCAGCCAGAGCACAGAAGGAGCAGGTGGGCAGAGGTGACGGGTCTGCGCTCATGTTCTTGTGCAGCTGGGCGAGCTCTGCTGCAAAGAGCTCAGGAAACAGGCGGCAGCTGTCCCTGAACCCGTTGCCTTGGGCTCTCTCGCTGCTTCCCGCTCCTTCTCCTGACTCTGCTTCACCTCTAGGCTGACCACAGCTTTCCCAGGAAGAGTCCCAGTCCTGTCCTGTTGCCTCTTTGTCCTCCTGGCTCCTCCTGTAGAAACAGATTTCCAAGAAGACTCCTCACAGATAGGAATTTGGAGCACAGTTTCCTCAGAGCCCTGCTAGGAGCCGCCTGGGCGCTCCTGCATGCTGCAAAGACTTCCTTGCCAATGGCAGCAATTAATAACTCACCTGTCTCTCTTCAGCAGCTGATGCATGACTAGATAGCCAGACACTGCCCCAAGCAGAAGCAAAGCTGAGGCTGCTACTGTCCCTACTAGGATGTAGTACTTGCTCGGGTCACAGTGTCCAGCAGTCTGGGCTTTTTGCCCACCGGATGACCCTGGCAGGAGAAGAGACAATGCAAGAGTCAGCGTTTGTGCTCTGCACTAGGCATAACCCCACAGTGTGCTTCAGCTGCCCAAGGACTGGCACTGCTAGTGGATCAGAACTGACATCTGATGTTGTCTTCAGAGATGGCTTCCTCTGGCTCTGGTGTCTTAGCATCAGGGACCAAGAGGGATCCCATCAAGCTCTCATGCACAAGAGCCCAGTGTGTGCCAGGGAGCAGCACTGCCCCATCTACTCCTCCGGGCTGCAGGCCCGGGCTGCGTGCTGGGCACCTGCAATTCACCCATGGAGAGCACTGCAGGGATACAGCAGAAATGCTGCTCTTTGCCCAAGACAGCATCTAGCAAGCACTCACCTGAATATTCCTCAGGCTCAGCAAGTGTCCTGGTGTCCTCTGTTGGTTCTCTTTTTTCATGTGAGCCTGGCACACTGTCACTTTCTTCCACAGCTAAGGTCTCCGGCACAGTCTCAGAATCTGTCTCTTCAGAAAAACAAAACATTGCACACATTAACCAGAAGCCACTGCCCCTCAGCACAAGCACGGTACCATGGCCTGGGCATTCCGGCAAGCGGCGCTGACGAGGCCGCTGTCCCCCCCAAGACAGGAGGAATCGACAGCTGGATTTTCTGCAGTGCAACAAGAAGTGCAGACCCAAACCAGCCAAGACTTAACCAAATGACCCACAGAAGGAGTACCTTCAGGTTCCCCCTCACCCTTGGACTCCAGCTTCAACCCGTCCCTGAGCCTGAGCTCTGCAAGGGGCAGCCAAGGCTTGCTCTGATGTCATTGCTGCCTCCATGCTGTGCTGAGCGTGTGGCGAACCCAAATTCAGCACTGGCCTTTGCCCAACATCTGGATGCCAATGTCTGCACAGAGCAGCCCTGGCCAGGAATGCTGCAACTGCAGCAGCAGCTGGAGAAGCCCCTGGCAGTCATCTGGAAGAACAGCTGCGAGCGGAGGCTGTGCTGGACCATCTCTAGGGCTCCCTGCAGGAGCTGTGAAATGGAGTGGGCCTGCAGCAGGACTCTGACTGAGTGCTTCTGCCTGTCCAGGATACAGCACATGCCTACAGGAAGCAAAAGCTCAGCTTCCCGGCTGCCAGGGTTAACAGAGTGGGATATACTAACCAGATGGGGCTTCATGCAAGGCTGCCAGGAGCTCCTCTGGAACATCCGGCAATCCTTCAGGGAACTCTTCAGGAACCTTGTCATCCTTCATCCCTATTGTTAGATTTACAAAAGCACGTTAACCTATGACGGTATTTTTCTCGTGAATAAAACAGGGAAAAGGGGCGCTCCTTTTTTGTGAAGGCAGGACAGACTGACTACTCACGCTTGAGGTACCAGCTCGGAGTCAGCACGGTATCTGCCCCTCGCTCAGGGGCTGAAAGAGCACTCTCTGTGTCCACAACTACAAGCAAACACCCACAAGAAGTTACCATCACGTGCACTGCCCTCATGGGCACACCTCAAGGCCTGGATGTGGAAGGGACTGCTAGGGCACGCTCAAGCAGGTCTGCATCCTCACAGCTGCAGGGGGGTCTGGCTGCCCTTGGGACACTGAGCTGGCAGCTCCCACATGAAGGGAAAAGCCGTGGCGTGCCCACACGATCTGTGTGCGGGTCAGCCCTGGAGCCGGGCCAGAAGGCTGGACACCCAGAGCGGAGGGACGGACAGCCACTGCTGAGTGATGGAGAACTGGTGCTGAGCTTCCGGGCCTGGCCCGACCCTCCCCACATCCTTGCTCCTTAGGAAGCTCTCTCCATGCTGCACCCTAAAGCAGCTGCAGCCCCTCACACCTCCCCTGGAGCCTCTGCCCCTCTGCCTGCCCCGTGCTGCCTTCCTGGCTCAGCCATCCCTGCTCCCGGCCCCGCTGCTGCCAGCCAGGGCTGTGTGCTGGCCCCTGCCTGCCTACCTGCTCCCTGCCCAGCTGCTGGAGCACTCTGGCCATTCTGGGCTGGCAGGGCCACGAGAAAGAGCAGCAGGAGGCAGCGGCTCAGGACCATGATCCCCCCTGCTAGCAACACTCTGCTGCTGCTGCTGCTGCTGCTGCTGCTGCTGCTGCTGCAGTGTTGCCCAGAGCGAGCACTGAAGAGCACAGTGGGGCTCTGGAACCTGACATCAAACAGAGCTCTGTGACCTCAGAACAAAGTGATGGCTGTGAAGGCCCCAATGTACGCCCACGTTGCCTGTGAATTCCTGCACCTCCCCTCTACTGAATTTCCTTCTTCTGCACAGGAATGGAAGGAGCCAAATGGAGAAGGGCTGGAGTATTTTGGAGGCAGCATTGTGCATGGGAATGCAGAGGCACTCATGTCTTATTCCTCAGAAATTCCCTAGAAGAAGACCTGGATGAAGGCTGCTGTAAAAAGCCCAAATTCAAGAGTGTTTCTTTGGTAGTATTTTTGTCTGAAAGAATTGTGGCAAAAACCTGCTTTTCCCGTGACTTCTGCTACACTTTCATGACCTTTGATGGCAGCACTGCTTCCATCCTCCACTGTCACCCAAACATGGCTGTGCAGTGCTGACGCATCTCCCCCGTCAGCCTGGTTTACTCCCTTTTCCACTTCCAATGCTACTTAAAGCTCTCTCAAGGAGCCCTGCTAACTCTGGAGCCAAGAGCCTTTTTCCCTTTCAGGCAGATGTAGCCCATGTGCCACCATCAGGCCTGCTGTCCTGTAGAGTAACCCACGGTCAAACTCCCACACTGTTGCTGGGAACACCGGGCTGCCGCCTATTCACCTCTAGAGCCTTCCTGGGTCTGGCTCACTGCACGTGGCGGAAGAAAATACCACATGTGCCCCAGATCCCTCAAGCAGTCATCCAGAGCCCCTGAGCTCCCTCTGCCTTGTCCTCGGACACCATCAGGCACCGCCACGGGACACACACAAATGTCTTGGTTGCTGCAGATATCAGGTAACACTGCTGGCCTTTTAGCCGAGCAGCTCTTCTGGCAAATAAATGTGCATGACTTATGTGTGCCAGGCAACCTACGCTCAGAAGCTCTTGGACAGCCTTCTAGAACACCTTTGGTACGGTTGTCCCTGAAGCACTACTTAAGCCCCAGGTGTTTCCAGCTGCAAGCAAAGAGGCACTGACAGATTTCCACCCCTCGGGTCTCTCTCCAAGGCTCGTAAGAGTCCTATGCAGCTGACAAGCTGCAGAAACTCGGCCCATGGCATCCTCTGGAATCAAGCACACATCACTGCCCACCGTGAAGGCCGCAGCCCATAATGAGCAGAGGGCCAGAGCAGGCTGGAGGGTGTCTTGGTGACATCTCCTTCCTACGTAGGACCCAGGCAGGCTGCCCAGCTGCCTCGGCCTTGGCTCTGAGCGCCATCTCGGGCCCTCCATTCCTGCCCCAGGGGAGGCACCGATGAACACGGCCCTCCTTTTTTCCTTAAGGGGCCACACGCCCAGGCTCTCCCTTACCGCGCTCCGCGCCATTGTGCTGCTCGGCGGCCCGTCACCAGCTGCGGCACCAGTGTCCCCAGAGCTCCTGTGCTGCTGCTGAAGCTGCCCGCGGCGTGTGGCCCGGCGGGGCGGCAGCGCTGCCCGCAGCCCGCGGCCTCCTCGTCCCCTGCTGCCGCCATTGCGCACGGGGCCCTGAGGGGCGGGCACGGGGCTGCGGGGCTGTGCCGGCCCCGCTTGCCGGGCCTCAGCCCCAGCTGCTGCCGCTGGCTGGCAGCGACCACTGCAGCAGGAAAACACCTCGGGGTTTACTGGAGTGCATACAAAAACTGCCCCTGGGCTTCTCCTTGTGTGTTGCTCTAGCCACTTGCCAGTCCCTTGCTTGCCCGCTGTTCTTTGCCACTCGCTCTCTATTTTGTTGTCCCTGCAAAGCTTCTTCAACAGTCTCCATCCCGCCCCAGCCCAGCGTTCGCTCTCTCCTGCTCCCTCCTTCTCATTCTGCGTCTCTTCCTCTGTCCCTGCTGCCCCTTCCCGCAGCTCCGGCCCCGTTCCCTGGCCCTCTTTTGCTCCCCTTGTCTCTCCGTTCTGCTTCCTGCCCCTGTCTCTTCGGTCTCTATTTCTCGGCTCCGCTCCCTGGGCCATGCTCGCTTCAGACTCCCAGGCGAACCGCCCCGGCAGCCGCTCTCTGCAGCCGGGACACGGCGGGGAGCTCTCCTGCGGCGGCACGACAGCGGCCAATGGGGCCCGGCACCGGCGCCTCGGCCCTCGCGCCGGAGCGGGGCCGCTCCGAGGCAGCGGCGGCAGCTGGAGCTGCGGCCCGGGAAGCGGGGCCGGCACAGCCCCACAGCCCCGGGCCCGCCCCTCCGGGCCCCAGTGGCAGAGAGCAGGGATGAGGTGGCAAACCAAGGCACTGGCCACTGGACAGAGCAACACACAAGGCAAATGCCAGGCACGCTTTTTGCCGGACCCCATTGAATCCAGAGCTCTTTTGCTGCTGCAGTGGCATGTCAGCTCCCTCAGAAGCAGCCGAGGCATTTCAGAAAGGGCACTGCAGGGCATGAGCGTGCATATGTCCCACAGCTCTCAGTTGTGCATCTGGAAGGCTGCAAGTGTGGGTGTCTATATGAGAAGAGTTTGTGAGGCTTGCTTCAAGGCTTGAGGCACAGCTCTCTTCTGAACAGAGCCTTGGGCTGCCCTCTCAGGAGGTGGCTATCTCAGAGCTGCTGCTATCTCAGAGAGGCCCATGAGAGACAGCGCAGAGGCGCAGCTGGAGCTGCTGTGGAGAGCAGAGGAGAGGAACAAGGGTGAGGAGCTCAGTGCTTCCTCTTCATCACTTCAAAGGGAAGAGCATTGTCTTGGGACAGTCTTTACCGCCCGAGCAAGAAGTAGAAGGACCCCCCCAAAAGCCCACTGTCCAGAGATGCCTTCAAGAATCTCTCTGGCAATTGCTGCCGGCAATATCCTCCCCACACACTGCAGGCAACAGTCAGCCTCAACAGCAGCTGTGCTGCGTTCCTTGGACAGCAGCTTTGCTGCACTCACACCTCCAGCTTTGGCTGCAGATGGCCCAGCTGGAGCAGGCATGGGCAAAGGCCTGCAGGACCACCGTCAGTCGGACTCGTGAGCCCAGGACAGCAGTTCCCTGGCATGCTGGTTTCTTGCAGTGCCTCGCTTTCTTCATCTGAGACAGGCACTCCGTCACTTCTTTCCACCTGGAAGGCCTTCCTACATTCCATCACTTGAGAAATCCAGCAGGAAATACCCCCATCTATATTGCCTGAGTCTTAATCTCCCTGAACTAAAAGTTAAGTCAAGTCCAAAAACAGGAATAAATGAGCCTGCATCTGCCACACTCCCTCAAGCAAAAGATCACATCAAAGTTTGTGGTAATCGGCGGAAGAAATGCGGCACTCAATATGAGTGATCAGCAAATCTCAAAACTTTATTGGTAGGCACATACATTTATATTGGTGTTAATGAGGCCAATACATATTGCAAAAGGTGAGCTCATTATTGGTTAGTTACTTATCAGCTAACTACACCTACCTTAGCATTCTTGTGGCTACTATGTTGCAGCTGTCCACATCTTTTCTTCATATTTCTAACTAACCATCCTCTCCCCCATCCTGATGTTGCACCAAGGGCTCAGTGCCCTTGCCAGGTTTGGACACTCCGCTGACTCCTATTCTCATCTCCTTCTTGCTTAACTAACGGTATTATATCAGTGTGACCTTTGTCAACTAGCTAGCTGTTCACAAAATCCTCCACAAAAGTTCTCTGTTCTATCCCAGCTCTGGGCTTTTTTCCCATACTGCGTGCGACAAGACTGTAATTTTTATTATAATTATAGTCGCTGTTATCCATCTAATTTTTAAGAAGGCTCCTGTGATTGATAGGACATTCCTTCCCCTCTCACACAGCCCGGCTCCAGCTTTCTGCTCCTTGATGCTCCTCTCTTGAAGCTCTTCAGGGAGGGACTGCCACGACCTAAGTCACCACCTCGGGTCTCTTGATGTGCTCACTGCTGGACAGCCATCCCTCGCAGAACATCTTTCCCTCTCTGCCCAGACCTTCCTGATTCAGGGCAGCATCCCAAATGAGCTCCCAGAGAAGTTTCTGCATGTCACTGCTAGCCAGCGTGTCCCCGTGCTGGTGCAGGAAAGCTTTGTGAACGGCCACTGCTGGGAAAGCAGGCTGAGGTGGCACAAGCAGCTCCTGCACTGCAGTGCAAGTTTCTCAGAGCTCCTGTCACAGCCCCAGCCCTGCTCCCAGCTCTGTGCATTCTACCCCAACAGAAACAGCCACACCAGGCAAGAACTTACTGCTTTTGGAAAAATATTTATTTATCAAGATCAAGAAAACAATAATTGTCTGCTAATACCAAGTATCACTATCACTAAATGTACCACTATCACAAAAACAATCACCATCCTCCAATATTAACTATCACTATCGCTAATACAATCATTGTCCTCTAATATCAAATAACGCTATCATTAAAACAATCACTATCCTCTAATATTAACTATCACTATCATTAAAACAACCACCACCCTCTAATATCAAGTGTCCCTATCACTATCACTAAAAGAATCACTACCACTATCACTATTTATGGCTATCACTATCACTAACCATCTATCACTATCACTAATCTTCATCCTCTAACAGATAGTAGTCCTGCAGGTATTGGTAGGAGGGCCAAGAGGATGCTGTGGGCTGAGGTGACTCCAGGGAAATCCAGTGGTCCCGTGAAGAGGTGTTGTCAGCCAGAGCACAGAAGGAGCAGGTGGGCAGAGGTGACGGGTCTGCGCTCATGTTCTTGTGCAGCTGGGCGAGCTCTGCTGCAAAGAGCTCAGGAAACAGGCGGCAGCTGTCCCTGAACCCGTTGCCTTGGGCTCTCTCGCTGCTTCCCGCTCCTTCTCCTGACTCTGCTTCACCTCTAGGCTGACCACAGCTTTCCCAGGAAGAGTCCCAGTCCTGTCCTGTTGCCTCTTTGTCCTCCTGGCTCCTCCTGTAGAAACAGATTTCCAAGAAGACTCCTCACAGATAGGAATTTGGAGCACAGTTTCCTCAGAGCCCTGCTAGGAGCCGCCTGGGCGCTCCTGCATGCTGCAAAGACTTCCTTGCCAATGGCAGCAATTAATAACTCACCTGTCTCTCTTCAGCAGCTGATGCATGACTAGATAGCCAGACACTGCCCCAAGCAGAAGCAAAGCTGAGGCTGCTACTGTCCCTACTAGGATGTAGTACTTGCTCGGGTCACAGTGTCCAGCAGTCTGGGCTTTTTGCCCACCGGATGACCCTGGCAGGAGAAGAGACAATGCAAGAGTCAGCGTTTGTGCTCTGCACTAGGCATAACCCCACAGTGTGCTTCAGCTGCCCAAGGACTGGCACTGCTAGTGGATCAGAACTGACATCTGATGTTGTCTTCAGAGATGGCTTCCTCTGGCTCTGGTGTCTTAGCATCAGGGACCAAGAGGGATCCCATCAAGCTCTCATGCACAAGAGCCCAGTGTGTGCCAGGGAGCAGCACTGCCCCATCTACTCCTCCGGGCTGCAGGCCCGGGCTGCGTGCTGGGCACCTGCAATTCACCCATGGAGAGCACTGCAGGGATACAGCAGAAATGCTGCTCTTTGCCCAAGACAGCATCTAGCAAGCACTCACCTGAATATTCCTCAGGCTCAGCAAGTGTCCTGGTGTCCTCTGTTGGTTCTCTTTTTTCATGTGAGCCTGGCACACTGTCACTTTCTTCCACAGCTAAGGTCTCCGGCACAGTCTCAGAATCTGTCTCTTCAGAAAAACAAAACATTGCACACATTAACCAGAAGCCACTGCCCCTCAGCACAAGCACGGTACCATGGCCTGGGCATTCCGGCAAGCGGCGCTGACGAGGCCGCTGTCCCCCCCAAGACAGGAGGAATCGACAGCTGGATTTTCTGCAGTGCAACAAGAAGTGCAGACCCAAACCAGCCAAGACTTAACCAAATGACCCACAGAAGGAGTACCTTCAGGTTCCCCCTCACCCTTGGACTCCAGCTTCAACCCGTCCCTGAGCCTGAGCTCTGCAAGGGGCAGCCAAGGCTTGCTCTGATGTCATTGCTGCCTCCATGCTGTGCTGAGCGTGTGGCGAACCCAAATTCAGCACTGGCCTTTGCCCAACATCTGGATGCCAATGTCTGCACAGAGCAGCCCTGGCCAGGAATGCTGCAACTGCAGCAGCAGCTGGAGAAGCCCCTGGCAGTCATCTGGAAGAACAGCTGCGAGCGGAGGCTGTGCTGGACCATCTCTAGGGCTCCCTGCAGGAGCTGTGAAATGGAGTGGGCCTGCAGCAGGACTCTGACTGAGTGCTTCTGCCTGTCCAGGATACAGCACATGCCTACAGGAAGCAAAAGCTCAGCTTCCCGGCTGCCAGGGTTAACAGAGTGGGATATACTAACCAGATGGGGCTTCATGCAAGGCTGCCAGGAGCTCCTCTGGAACATCCGGCAATCCTTCAGGGAACTCTTCAGGAACCTTGTCATCCTTCATCCCTATTGTTAGATTTACAAAAGCACGTTAACCTATGACGGTATTTTTCTCGTGAATAAAACAGGGAAAAGGGGCGCTCCTTTTTGTGAAGGCAGGACAGACTGACTACTCACGCTTGAGGTACCAGCTCGGAGTCAGCACGGTATCTGCCCCTCGCTCAGGGGCTGAAAGAGCACTCTCTGTGTCCACAACTACAACCAAACACCCACAAGAAGTTACCATCACGTGCACTGCCCTCATGGGCACACCTCAAGGCCTGGATGTGGAAGGCACTGCTAGGGCACGCTCAAGCAGGTCTGCATCCTCACAGCTGCAGGGGGGTCTGGCTGCCCTTGGGACACTGAGCTGGCAGCTCCCACATGAAGGGAAAAGCCGTGGCGTGCCCACACGATCTGTGTGCGGGTCAGCCCTGGAGCCGGGCCAGAAGGCTGGACACCCAGAGCGGAGGGACGGACAGCCACTGCTGAGTGATGGAGAACTGGTGCTGAGCTTCCGGGCCTGGCCCGACCCTCCCCACATCCTTGCTCCTTAGGAAGCTCTCTCCATGCTGCACCCTAAAGCAGCTGCAGCCCCTCACACCTCCCCTGGAGCCTCTGCCCCTCTGCCTGCCCCGTGCTGCCTTCCTGGCTCAGCCATCCCTGCTCCCGGCCCCGCTGCTGCCAGCCAGGGCTGTGTGCTGGCCCCTGCCTGCCTACCTGCTCCCTGCCCAGCTGCTGGAGCACTCTGGCCATTCTGGGCTGGCAGGGCCACGAGAAAGAGCAGCAGGAGGCAGCGGCTCAGGACCATGATCCCCCCTGCTAGCAACACTCTGCTGCTGCTGCTGCTGCTGCTGCTGCTGCTGCTGCTGCTGCTGCAGTGTTGCCCAGAGCGAGCACTGAAGAGCACAGTGGGGCTCTGGAACCTGACATCAAACAGAGCTCTGTGACCTCAGAACAAAGTGATGGCTGTGAAGGCCCCAATGTACGCCCACGTTGCCTGTGAATTCCTGCACCTCCCCTCTACTGAATTTCCTTATTCTGCACAGGAATGGAAGGAGCCAAATGGAGAAGGGCTGGAGTATTTTGGAGGCAGCATTGTGCATGGGAATGCAGAGGCACTCATGTCTTATTCCTCAGAAATTCCCTAGAAGAAGACCTGGATGAAGGCTGCTCTAAAAAGCCCAAATTCAAGAGTGTTTCTTTGGTAGTATTTTTGTCTGAAAGAATTGTGGCAAAAACCTGCTTTTCCCATGACTTCTGCTACACTTTCATGACCTTTGATGGCAGCACTGCTTCCATCCTCCACTGTCACCCAAACATGGCTGTGCAGTGCTGACGCATCTCCCCCGCCAGCCTGGTTTACTCCCTTTTCCACTTCCAATGCTACTTAAAGCTCTCTCAAGGAGCCCTGCTAACTCTGGAGCCAAGAGCCTTTTTCCCTTTCAGGCAGATGTAGCCCATGTGCCACCATCAGGCCTGCTGTCCTGTAGAGTAACCCACGGTCAAACTCCCACACTGTTGCTGGGAACACCAGGCTGCCGCCTATTCACCTCTAGAGCCTTCCTGGGTCTGGCTCACTACACGTGGGGGAAGAAAATACCACATGTGCCCCAGATCCCTCAAGCAGTCATCCAGAGCCCCTGAGCTCCCTCTGCCTTGTCCTCGGACACCATCAGGCACCGCCACGGGACACACACAAATGTCTTGGTTGCTGCAGATATCAGGTAACACTGCTGGCCTTTTAGCCGAGCAGCTCTTCTGGCAAATAAATATGCATGACTTATGTGTGCCAGGCAACCTACGCTCAGAAGCTCTTGGACAGCCTTCTAGAGCACCTTTGGTACACTTGTCCCTGAAGCACCACTTAAGCCCCAGGTGTTTCCAGCTGCAAGCAAAGAGGCACTGACAAATTTCCACCCCTCGGGTCTCTCTCCAAGGCTCGTAAGAGTCCTATGCAGCTGACAAGCTGCAGAAACTCGGCCCATGGCATCCTCTGGAATCAAGCACACATCACTGCCCACCGTGAAGGCCGCAGCCCATAATGAGCAGAGGGCCAGAGCAGACTGGAGGGTGTCTTGGTGACATCTCCTTCCTACGTAGGACCCAGGCAGGCTGCCCAGCTGCCTCGGCCTTGGCTCTGAGCGCCATCTCGGGCCCTCCATTCCTGCCCCAGGGGAGGCACCGATGAACACGGCCCTCCTTTTTTCCTTAAGGGGCCACACGCCCAGGCTCTCCGTTACCGCGCTCAGCGCCATTGTGCTGCTCGGCGGCCCGTCACCAGCTGCGGCACCAGTGTCCCCAGAGCTCCTGTGCTGCTGCTGAAGCTGCCCGCGGCGTGTGGCCCAGCGGGGCGGCAGCGCTGCCCGCAGCCCGCGGCCTCCTCGTCCCCTGCTGCCGCCATTGCGCACGGGGCCCTAAGGGGCGGGCACGGGGCTGCGGGGCTGTGCCGGCCCCGCTTGCCGGGCCTCAGCCCCAGCTGCTGCCGCTGGCTCGCAGCGACCACTGCAGCAGGAAAACACCTCGGGGTTTACTGGAGTGCATACAAAAACTGCCCCTGGGCTTCTCCTTGTGTGTTGCTCTAGCCAATTGCCAGTCCCTTGCTTGCCCGCTATAGCCCTGTTCTTTGCCACTCGCTCTCTATTTTGTTGTCCCTGCAAAGCTTCTTCAACAGTCTCCATCCCGCCCCAGCCCAGCGTTCGCTCTCTCCTGCTCCCTCCTGCTCATTCTGTGTCTCTTCCTCTGTCCCTGCTGCCCCTTCCCGCAGCTCCGGCCCCGTTCCCTGGCCCTCTTTTGCTCCCGTTGTCTCTCCGTTCTGCTTCCTGCCCCTGTCTCTTCGGTTTCTATTTCTCGGCTCCGCTCCCTGGGCCATGCTCGCTTCAGACTCCCAGGCGAACCGCCCCGGCAGCCGCTCTCTGCAGCCGGGACACGGCGGGGAGCTCTCCTGCGGCGGCACGACAGCGGCCAATGGGGCCCGGCACCGGCGCCTCGGCCCTCGCGCCAGAGCGGGGCCGCTCCGAGGCAGCGGCGGCAGCTGGAGCTGCGGCCCGGGAAGCGGGGCCGGCACAGCCCCACAGCCCCGGGCCCGCCCCTCCCGGCCCCAGTGGCAGAGAGCAGGGATGAGGTGGCAAACCAAGGCACTGGCCACTGGACAGAGCAACACACAAGGCAAATGCCAGGCACGCTTTTTGCCGGACCCCATTGAATCCAGAGCTCTTTTGCTGCTGCAGTGGCATGTCAGCTCCCTCAGAAGCAGCCGAGGCATTTCAGAAAGGGCACTGCAGGGCATGAGCGTCCATATGTCCCACAGCTCTCAGTTGTGCATCTGGAAGGCTGCAAGTGTGGGTGTCTATATGAGAAGAGTTTGTGAGGCTTGCTTCAAGGCTTGAGGCACAGCTCTCTTCTGAACAGAGCCTTGGGCTGCCCTCTCAGGAGGTGGCTATCTCAGAGCTGCTGCTATCTCAGAGAGGCCCATGAGAGACAGCGCAGAGGCGCAGCTGGAGCTGCTGTGGAGAGCAGAGGAGAGGAACAAGGGTGAGGAGCTCAGTGCTTCCTCTTCATCACTTCAAAGGGAAGAGCATTGTCTTGGGACAGTCTTTACCGCCCGAGCAAGAAGTAGAAGGACCCCCCCAAAAGCCCACTGTCCAGAGATGCCTTCAAGCATCTCTCGGGCAATTGCTGCCGGCAATATCCTCCCCACACACTGCAGGCAACAGTCAGCCTCAACAGCAGCTGTGCTGCATTCCTTGGACAGCAGCTTTGCTGCACTCACACCTCCAGCTTTGGCTGCAGATGGCCCAGCTGGAGCAGGCATGGGCAAAGGCCTGCAGGACCACCGTCAGTCGGACTCGTGAGCCCAGGACAGCAGTTCCCTGGCATGCTGGTTTCTTGCAGTGCCTCGCTTTCTTCATCTGAGACAGGCACTCCGTCACTTCTTTCCACCTGGAAGGCCTTCCTACATTCCATCACTTGAGAAATCCAGCAGGAAATACCCCCATCTATATTGCCTGAGTCTTAATCTCCCTGAACTAAAAGTTAAGTCAAGTCCAAAAACAGGAATAAATGAGCCTGCATATGCCACACTCGCTCAAGCAAAAGATCACATCAAAGTTTGTGGTAATCGGCGGAAGAAATGCGGCACTCAATAGGAGTGATCAGCAAATCTCAAAACTTTATTGGTAGGCACATACATTTATATTGGTGTTAATGAGGCCAATACATATTGCAAAAGGTGAGCTCATTATTGGTTAGTTACTTATCAGCTAACTACGCCTACCTTAGCATTCTTGTGGCTACTATGTTGCAGCTGTCCACATCTTTTCTTCATATTTCTAACTAACCATCCTCTCCCCCATCCTGATGTTGCACCAAGGGCTCAGTGCCCTTGCCAGGTTTGGACACTGTCCGCTGACTCCTATCCTCATCTCCTTCTTGCTTAACTAACGGTATTATATCAGTGTGACCTTTGTCAACTAGCTAGCTGTTCACAAAATCCTCCACAAAAGTTCTCTGTTCTATTCCAGCTCTGGGCTTTTTTCCCATACTGCGTGCGACAAGACTGTAATTTTTATTATAATTATAGTCGCTGTTATCCATCTAATTTTTAAGAAGGCTCCTGTGATTGATAGGACATTCCTTCCCCTCTCACACAGCCCGGCTCCAGCTTTCTGCTCCTTGATGCTCCTCTCTTGAAGCTCTTCGGGGAGGGACTGCCACGACCTAAGTCACCACCTCGGGTCTCTTGATGTGCTCACTGCTGGACAGCCATCCCTCTCAGAACATCTTTCCCTCTCTGCCCAGACCTTCCTGATTCAGGGCAGCATGCCAAATGAGCTCCCAGAGAAGTTTCTGCATGTCACTGCTAGCCAGCGTGTCCCCGTGCTGGTGCAGGAAAGCTTTGTGAACGGCCACTGCTGGGAAAGCAGGCTGAGGTGGCACAAGCAGCTCCTGCACTGCAGTGCAAGTTTCTCAGAGCTCCTGTCACAGCCCCAGCCCTGCTCCCAGCTCTGTGCATTCTACCCCAACAGAAACAGCCACACCAGGCAAGAACTTACTGCTTTTGGAAAAATATTTATTTATCAAGATCAAGAAAACAATAATTGTCTGCTAATACCAAGTATCACTATCACTAAATGTACCACTATCACAAAAACAATCACCATCCTCCAATATTAACTATCACTATCGCTAATACAATCATTGTCCTCTAATATCAAATAACGCTATCATTAAAACAATCACTATCCTCTAATATTAACTATCACTATCATTAAAACAACCACCACCCTCTAATATCAAGTATCCCTATCACTATCACTAAAAGAATCACTACCACTATCACTATTTATGACTATCACTATCACTAATACAATCACCCTCCTCTAATATCAAGTAACGCTATCATTGAAACAATCACTATCCCCTAATATTAACTAACGCTATCATTAAAACCATCACTATCCTCTAATATTAACTATCACTATCATTAAAACAACCTCCACCCTCTAATATCAAGTGTCCCTATCACTATCACTAAAAGAATCACTACCGCTATCACTATTTATGGCTATCACTATCACTAACCATCTATCACTATCACTAATCTTCATCCTCTAACAGATAGTAGTCCTGCAGGTATTGGTAGGAGGGCCAAGAGGATGCTGTGGGCTGAGGTGACTCCAGGGAAATCCAGTGGTCCCGTGAAGAGGTGTTGTCAGCCAGAGCACAGAAGGAGCAGGTGGGCAGAGGTGACGGGTCTGCGCTCATGTTCTTGTGCAGCTGGGCGAGCTCTGCTGCAAAGAGCTCAGGAAACAGGCGGCAGCTGTCCCTGAACCCGTTGCCTTGGGCTCTCTCGCTGCTTCCCGCTCCTTCTCCTGACTCTGCTTCACCTCTAGGCTGACCACAGCTTTCCCAGGAAGAGTCCCAGTCCTGTCCTGTTGCCTCTTTGTCCTCCTGGCTCCTCCTGTAGAAACAGATTTCCAAGAAGACTCCTCACAGATAGGAATTTGGAGCACAGTTTCCTCAGAGCCCTGCTAGGAGCCGCCTGGGCGCTCCTGCATGCTGCAAAGACTTCCTTGCCAATGGCAGCAATTAATAACTCACCTGTCTCTCTTCAGCAGCTGATGCATGACTAGATAGCCAGACACTGCCCCAAGCAGAAGCAAAGCTGAGGCTGCTACTGTCCCTACTAGGATGTAGTACTTGCTCGGGTCACAGTGTCCAGCAGTCTGGGCTTTTTGCCCACCGGATGACCCTGGCAGGAGAAGAGACAATGCAAGAGTCAGCGTTTGTGCTCTGCACTAGGCATAACCCCACAGTGTGCTTCAGCTGCCCAAGGACTGGCACTGCTAGTGGATCAGAACTGACATCTGATGTTGTCTTCAGAGATGGCTTCCTCTGGCTCTGGTGTCTTAGCATCAGGGACCAAGAGGGATCCCATCAAGCTCTCATGCACAAGAGCCCAGTGTGTGCCAGGGAGCAGCACTGCCCCATCTACTCCTCCGGGCTGCAGGCCCGGGCTGCGTGCTGGGCACCTGCAATTCACCCATGGAGAGCACTGCAGGGATACAGCAGAAATGCTGCTCTTTGCCCAAGACAGCATCTAGCAAGCACTCACCTGAATATTCCTCAGGCTCAGCAAGTGTCCTGGTGTCCTCTGTTGGTTCTCTTTTTTCATGTGAGCCTGGCACACTGTCACTTTCTTCCACAGCTAAGGTCTCCGGCACAGTCTCAGAATCTGTCTCTTCAGAAAAACAAAACATTGCACACATTAACCAGAAGCCACTGCCCCTCAGCACAAGCACGGTACCATGGCCTGGGCATTCCGGCAAGCGGCGCTGACGAGGCCGCTGTCCCCCCCAAGACAGGAGGAATCGACAGCTGGATTTTCTGCAGTGCAACAAGAAGTGCAGACCCAAACCAGCCAAGACTTAACCAAATGACCCACAGAAGGAGTACCTTCAGGTTCCCCCTCACCCTTGGACTCCAGCTTCAACCCGTCCCTGAGCCTGAGCTTTGCAAGGGGCAGCCAAGGCTTGCTCTGATGTCATTGCTGCCTCCATGCTGTGCTGAGCGTGTGGCGAACCCAAATTCAGCACTGGCCTTTGCCCAACATCTGGATGCCAATGTCTGCACAGAGCAGCCCTGGCCAGGAATGCTGCAACTGCAGCAGCAGCTGGAGAAGCCCCTGGCAGTCATCTGGAAGAACAGCTGCGAGCAGAGGCTGTGCTGGACCATCTCTAGGGCTCCCTGCAGGAGCTGTGAAATGGAGTGGGCCTGCAGCAGGACTCTGACTGAGTGCTTCTGCCTGTCCAGGATACAGCACATGCCTACAGGAAGCAAAAGCTCAGCTTCCCGGCTGCCAGGGTTAACAGAGTGGGATATACTAACCAGATGGGGCTTCATGCAAGGCTGCCAGGAGCTCCTCTGGAACATCCGGCAATCCTTCAGGGAACTCTTCAGGAACCTTGTCATCCTTCATCCCTATTGTTAGATTTACAAAAGCACGTTAACCTATGACGGTATTTTTCTCGTGAATAAAACAGGGAAAAGGGGCGCTCCTTTTTGTGAAGGCAGGACAGACTGACTACTCACGCTTGAGGTACCAGCTTGGAGTCAGCACGGTATCTGCCCCTCGCTCAGGGCCTGAAAGAGCACTCTCTGTGTCCACAACTACAACCAAACACCCACAAGAAGTTACCATCACGTGCACTGCCCTCATGGGCACACCTCAAGGCCTGGATGTGGAAGGCACTGATAGGGCACGCTCAAGCAGGTCTGCATCCTCACAGCTGCAGGGGGGTCTGGCTGCCCTTGGGACACTGAGCTGGCAGCTCCCACATGAAGGGAAAAGCCGTGGCGTGCCCACATGATCTGTGTGCGGGTCAGCCCTGGAGCCGGGCCAGAAGGCTGGACACCCAGAGCGGAGGGACGGACAGCCACTGCTGAGTGATGGAGAACTGGTGCTGAGCTTCCGGGCCTGACCCGACCCTCCCCACATCCTTGCTCCTTAGGAAGCTCTCTCCATGCTGCACCCTAAAGCAGCTGCAGCCCCTCACACCTCCCCTGGAGCCTCTGCCCCTCTGCCTGCCCCGTGCTGCCTTCCTGGCTCAGCCATCCCTGCTCCCGGCCCCGCTGCTGCCAGCCAGGGCTGTGTGCTGGCCCCTGCCTGCCTACCTGCTCCCTGCCCAGCTGCTGGAGCACTCTGGCCATTCTGGGCTGGCAGGGCCACGAGAAAGAGCAGCAGGAGGTAGCGGCTCAGGACCATGATCCCCCCTGCTAGCAACACTCTGCTGCTGCTGCTGCTGCTGCTGCTGCTGCTGCAGTGTTGCCCAGAGCGAGCACTGAAGAGCACAGTGGGGCTCTGGAACCTGACATCAAACAGAGCTCTGTGACCTCAGAACAAAGTGATGGCTGTGAAGGCCCCAATGTACGCCCACGTTGCCTGTGAATTCCTGCACCTCCCCTCTACTGAATTTCCTTCTTCTGCACAGGAATGGAAGGAGCCAAATGGAGAAGGGCTGGAGTATTTTGGAGGCAGCATTGTGCATGGGAATGCAGAGGCACTCATGTCTTATTCCTCAGAAATTCCCTAGAAGAAGACCTGGATGAAGGCTGCTCTAAAAAGCCCAAATTCAAGAGTGTTTCTTTGGTAGTATTTTTGTCTGAAAGAATTGTGGCAAAAACCTGCTTTTCCCATGACTTCTGCTACACTTTCATGACCTTTGATGGCAGCACTGCTTCCATCCTCCACTGTCACCCAAACATGGCTGTGCAGTGCTGACGCATCTCCCCCGCCAGCCTGGTTTACTCCTTTTTCCACTTCCAATGCTACTTAAAGCTCTCTCAAGGAGCCCTGCTAACTCTGGAGCCAAGAGCCTTTTTCCCTTTCAGGCAGATGTAGCCCATGTGCCACCATCAGGCCTGCTGTCCTGTAGAGTAACCCACGGTCAAACTCCCACACTGTTGCTGGGAACACCAGGCTGCCGCCTATTCACCTCTAGAGCCTTCCTGGGTCTGGCTCACTGCACGTGGCGGAAGTAAATACCACATGTGCCCCAGATCCCTCAAGCAGTCATCCAGAGCCCCTGAGCTCCCTCTGCCTTGTCCTCGGACACCATCAGGCACCGCCACGGGACACACACAAATGTCTTGGTTGCTGCAGATATCAGGTAACACTGCTGGCCTTTTAGCCAAGCAGCTCTTCTGGCAAATAAATATGCATGACTTATGTGTGCCAGGCAACCTACGCTCAGAAGCTCTTGGACAGCCTTCTAGAGCACCTTTGGTACACTTGTCCCTGAAGCACCACTTAAGCCCCAGGTGTTTCCAGCTGCAAGCAAAGAGGCACTGACAGATTTCCACCCCTCGGGTCTCTCTCCAAGGCTCGTAAGAGTCCTATGCAGCTGACAAGCTGCAGAAACTCGGCCCATGGCATCCTCTGGAATCAAGCACACATCACTGCCCACCGTGAAGGCCGCAGCCCATAATGAGCAGAGGGCCAGAGCAGACTGGAGGGTGTCTTGGTGACATCTCCTTCCTACGTAGGACCCAGGCAGGCTGCCCAGCTGCCTCGGCCTTGGCTCTGAGCGCCATCTCGGGCCCTCCATTCCTGCCCCAGGGGAGGCACCGATGAACACGGCCCTCCTTTTTTCCTTAAGGGGCCACATGCCCAGGCTCTCCGTTACCGCGCTCAGCGCCATTGTGCTGCTCGGCGGCCCGTCACCAGCTGCGGCACCAGTGTCCCCAGAGCTCCTGTGCTGCTGCTGAAGCCGCCCGCGGCGTGTGGCCCGGCGGGGCGGCAGCGCTGCCCGCAGCCCGCGGCCTCCTCGTCCCCTGCTGCCGCCATTGCGCACGGGGCCCTGAGGGGCGGGCACGGGGCTGCGGGGCTGTGCCGGCCCCGCTTGCCGGGCCTCAGCCCCAGCTGCTGCCGCTGGCTCGCAGCGACCACTGCAGCAGGAAAACACCTCGGGGTTTACTGGAGTGCATACAAAAACTGCCCCTGGGCTTCTCCTTGTGTGTTGCTCTAGCCAATTGCCAGTCCCTTGCTTGCCCGCTATAGCCCTGTTCTTTGCCACTCGCTCTCTATTTTGTTGTCCCTGCAAAGCTTCTTCAACAGTCTCCATCCCGCCCCAGCCCAGCGTTCGCTCTCTCCTGCTCCCTCCTGCTCATTCTGTGTCTCTTCCTCTGTCCCTGCTGCCCCTTCCCGCAGCTCCGGCCCCGTTCCCTGGCCCTCTTTTGCTCCCGTTGTCTCTCCGTTCTGCTTCCTGCCCCTGTCTCTTCGGTTTCTATTTCTCGGCTCCGCTCCCTGGGCCATGCTCGCTTCAGACTCCCAGGCGAACCGCCCCGGCAGCCGCTCTCTGCAGCCGGGACACGGCGGGGAGCTCTCCTGCGGCGGCACGACAGCGGCCAATGGGGCCCGGCACCGGCGCCTCGGCCCTCGCGCCAGAGCGGGGCCGCTCCGAGGCAGCGGCGGCAGCTGGAGCTGCGGCCCGGGAAGCGGGGCCGGCACAGCCCCACAGCCCCGGGCCCGCCCCTCCCGGCCCCAGTGGCAGAGAGCAGGGATGAGGTGGCAAACCAAGGCACTGGCCACTGGACAGAGCAACACACAAGGCAAATGCCAGGCACGCTTTTTGCCGGACCCCATTGAATCCAGAGCTCTTTTGCTGCTGCAGTGGCATGTCAGCTCCCTCAGAAGCAGCCGAGGCATTTCAGAAAGGGCACTGCAGGGCATGAGCGTCCATATGTCCCACAGCTCTCAGTTGTGCATCTGGAAGGCTGCAAGTGTGGGTGTCTATATGAGAAGAGTTTGTGAGGCTTGCTTCAAGGCTTGAGGCACAGCTCTCTTCTGAACAGAGCCTTGGGCTGCCCTCTCAGGAGGTGGCTATCTCAGAGCTGCTGCTATCTCAGAGAGGCCCATGAGAGACAGCGCAGAGGCGCAGCTGGAGCTGCTGTGGAGAGCAGAGGAGAGGAACAAGGGTGAGGAGCTCAGTGCTTCCTCTTCATCACTTCAAAGGGAAGAGCATTGTCTTGGGACAGTCTTTACCGCCCGAGCAAGAAGTAGAAGGACCCCCCCAAAAGCCCACTGTCCAGAGATGCCTTCAAGCATCTCTCGGGCAATTGCTGCCGGCAATATCCTCCCCACACACTGCAGGCAACAGTCAGCCTCAACAGCAGCTGTGCTGCATTCCTTGGACAGCAGCTTTGCTGCACTCACACCTCCAGCTTTGGCTGCAGATGGCCCAGCTGGAGCAGGCATGGGCAAAGGCCTGCAGGACCACCGTCAGTCGGACTCGTGAGCCCAGGACAGCAGTTCCCTGGCATGCTGGTTTCTTGCAGTGCCTCGCTTTCTTCATCTGAGACAGGCACTCCGTCACTTCTTTCCACCTGGAAGGCCTTCCTACATTCCATCACTTGAGAAATCCAGCAGGAAATACCCCCATCTATATTGCCTGAGTCTTAATCTCCCTGAACTAAAAGTTAAGTCAAGTCCAAAAACAGGAATAAATGAGCCTGCATATGCCACACTCGCTCAAGCAAAAGATCACATCAAAGTTTGTGGTAATCGGCGGAAGAAATGCGGCACTCAATAGGAGTGATCAGCAAATCTCAAAACTTTATTGGTAGGCACATACATTTATATTGGTGTTAATGAGGCCAATACATATTGCAAAAGGTGAGCTCATTATTGGTTAGTTACTTATCAGCTAACTACGCCTACCTTAGCATTCTTGTGGCTACTATGTTGCAGCTGTCCACATCTTTTCTTCATATTTCTAACTAACCATCCTCTCCCCCATCCTGATGTTGCACCAAGGGCTCAGTGCCCTTGCCAGGTTTGGACACTGTCCGCTGACTCCTATCCTCATCTCCTTCTTGCTTAACTAACGGTATTATATCAGTGTGACCTTTGTCAACTAGCTAGCTGTTCACAAAATCCTCCACAAAAGTTCTCTGTTCTATTCCAGCTCTGGGCTTTTTTCCCATACTGCGTGCGACAAGACTGTAATTTTTATTATAATTATAGTCGCTGTTATCCATCTAATTTTTAAGAAGGCTCCTGTGATTGATAGGACATTCCTTCCCCTCTCACACAGCCCGGCTCCAGCTTTCTGCTCCTTGATGCTCCTCTCTTGAAGCTCTTCGGGGAGGGACTGCCACGACCTAAGTCACCACCTCGGGTCTCTTGATGTGCTCACTGCTGGACAGCCATCCCTCTCAGAACATCTTTCCCTCTCTGCCCAGACCTTCCTGATTCAGGGCAGCATGCCAAATGAGCTCCCAGAGAAGTTTCTGCATGTCACTGCTAGCCAGCGTGTCCCCGTGCTGGTGCAGGAAAGCTTTGTGAACGGCCACTGCTGGGAAAGCAGGCTGAGGTGGCACAAGCAGCTCCTGCACTGCAGTGCAAGTTTCTCAGAGCTCCTGTCACAGCCCCAGCCCTGCTCCCAGCTCTGTGCATTCTACCCCAACAGAAACAGCCACACCAGGCAAGAACTTACTGCTTTTGGAAAAATATTTATTTATCAAGATCAAGAAAACAATAATTGTCTGCTAATACCAAGTATCACTATCACTAAATGTACCACTATCACAAAAACAATCACCATCCTCCAATATTAACTATCACTATCGCTAATACAATCATTGTCCTCTAATATCAAATAACGCTATCATTAAAACAATCACTATCCTCTAATATTAACTATCACTATCATTAAAACAACCACCACCCTCTAATATCAAGTATCCCTATCACTATCACTAAAAGAATCACTACCACTATCACTATTTATGACTATCACTATCACTAATACAATCACCCTCCTCTAATATCAAGTAACGCTATCATTGAAACAATCACTATCCCCTAATATTAACTAACGCTATCATTAAAACCATCACTATCCTCTAATATTAACTATCACTATCATTAAAACAACCACCACCCTCTAATATCAAGTGTCCCTATCACTATCACTAAAAGAATCACTACCGCTATCACTATTTATGGCTATCACTATCACTAACCATCTATCACTATCACTAATCTTCATCCTCTAACAGATAGTAGTCCTGCAGGTATTGGTAGGAGGGCCAAGAGGATGCTGTGGGCTGAGGTGACTCCAGGGAAATCCAGTGGTCCCGTGAAGAGGTGTTGTCAGCCAGAGCACAGAAGGAGCAGGTGGGCAGAGGTGACGGGTCTGCGCTCATGTTCTTGTGCAGCTGGGCGAGCTCTGCTGCAAAGAGCTCAGGAAACAGGCGGCAGCTGTCCCTGAACCCGTTGCCTTGGGCTCTCTCGCTGCTTCCCGCTCCTTCTCCTGACTCTGCTTCACCTCTAGGCTGACCACAGCTTTCCCAGGAAGAGTCCCAGTCCTGTCCTGTTGCCTCTTTGTCCTCCTGGCTCCTCCTGTAGAAACAGATTTCCAAGAAGACTCCTCACAGATAGGAATTTGGAGCACAGTTTCCTCAGAGCCCTGCTAGGAGCCGCCTGGGCGCTCCTGCATGCTGCAAAGACTTCCTTGCCAATGGCAGCAATTAATAACTCACCTGTCTCTCTTCAGCAGCTGATGCATGACTAGATAGCCAGACACTGCCCCAAGCAGAAGCAAAGCTGAGGCTGCTACTGTCCCTACTAGGATGTAGTACTTGCTCGGGTCACAGTGTCCAGCAGTCTGGGCTTTTTGCCCACCGGATGACCCTGGCAGGAGAAGAGACAATGCAAGAGTCAGCGTTTGTGCTCTGCACTAGGCATAACCCCACAGTGTGCTTCAGCTGCCCAAGGACTGGCACTGCTAGTGGATCAGAACTGACATCTGATGTTGTCTTCAGAGATGGCTTCCTCTGGCTCTGGTGTCTTAGCATCAGGGACCAAGAGGGATCCCATCAAGCTCTCATGCACAAGAGCCCAGTGTGTGCCAGGGAGCAGCACTGCCCCATCTACTCCTCCGGGCTGCAGGCCCGGGCTGCGTGCTGGGCACCTGCAATTCACCCATGGAGAGCACTGCAGGGATACAGCAGAAATGCTGCTCTTTGCCCAAGACAGCATCTAGCAAGCACTCACCTGAATATTCCTCAGGCTCAGCAAGTGTCCTGGTGTCCTCTGTTGGTTCTCTTTTTTCATGTGAGCCTGGCACACTGTCACTTTCTTCCACAGCTAAGGTCTCCGGCACAGTCTCAGAATCTGTCTCTTCAGAAAAACAAAACATTGCACACATTAACCAGAAGCCACTGCCCCTCAGCACAAGCACGGTACCATGGCCTGGGCATTCCGGCAAGCGGCGCTGACGAGGCCGCTGTCCCCCCCAAGACAGGAGGAATCGACAGCTGGATTTTCTGCAGTGCAACAAGAAGTGCAGACCCAAACCAGCCAAGACTTAACCAAATGACCCACAGAAGGAGTACCTTCAGGTTCCCCCTCACCCTTGGACTCCAGCTTCAACCCGTCCCTGAGCCTGAGCTTTGCAAGGGGCAGCCAAGGCTTGCTCTGATGTCATTGCTGCCTCCATGCTGTGCTGAGCGTGTGGCGAACCCAAATTCAGCACTGGCCTTTGCCCAACATCTGGATGCCAATGTCTGCACAGAGCAGCCCTGGCCAGGAATGCTGCAACTGCAGCAGCAGCTGGAGAAGCCCCTGGCAGTCATCTGGAAGAACAGCTGCGAGCGGAGGCTGTGCTGGACCATCTCTAGGGCTCCCTGCAGGAGCTGTGAAATGGAGTGGGCCTGCAGCAGGACTCTGACTGAGTGCTTCTGCCTGTCCAGGATACAGCACATGCCTACAGGAAGCAAAAGCTCAGCTTCCCGGCTGCCAGGGTTAACAGAGTGGGATATACTAACCAGATGGGGCTTCATGCAAGGCTGCCAGGAGCTCCTCTGGAACATCCGGCAATCCTTCAGGGAACTCTTCAGGAACCTTGTCATCCTTCATCCCTATTGTTAGATTTACAAAAGCACGTTAACCTATGACGGTATTTTTCTCGTGAATAAAACAGGGAAAAGGGGCGCTCCTTTTTGTGAAGGCAGGACAGACTGACTACTCACGCTTGAGGTACCAGCTTGGAGTCAGCACGGTATCTGCCCCTCGCTCAGGGCCTGAAAGAGCACTCTCTGTGTCCACAACTACAACCAAACACCCACAAGAAGTTACCATCACGTGCACTGCCCTCATGGGCACACCTCAAGGCCTGGATGTGGAAGGCACTGATAGGGCACGCTCAAGCAGGTCTGCATCCTCACAGCTGCAGGGGGGTCTGGCTGCCCTTGGGACACTGAGCTGGCAGCTCCCACATGAAGGGAAAAGCCGTGGCGTGCCCACATGATCTGTGTGCGGGTCAGCCCTGGAGCCGGGCCAGAAGGCTGGACACCCAGAGCGGAGGGACGGACAGCCACTGCTGAGTGATGGAGAACTGGTGCTGAGCTTCCGGGCCTGACCCGACCCTCCCCACATCCTTGCTCCTTAGGAAGCTCTCTCCATGCTGCACCCTAAAGCAGCTGCAGCCCCTCACACCTCCCCTGGAGCCTCTGCCCCTCTGCCTGCCCCGTGCTGCCTTCCTGGCTCAGCCATCCCTGCTCCCGGCCCTGCTGCTGCCAGCCAGGGCTGTGTGCTGGCCCCTGCCTGCCTACCTGCTCCCTGCCCAGCTGCTGGAGCACTCTGGGCATTCTGGGCTGGCAGGGCCACGAGAAAGAGCAGCAGGAGGTAGCGGCTCAGGACCATGATCCCCCCTGCTAGCAACACTCTGCTGCTGCTGCTGCTGCTGCTGCTGCTGCTGCTGCTGCTGCTGCTGCTGCTGCTGCTGCTGCAGTGTTGCCCAGAGCGAGCACTGAAGAGCACAGTGGGGCTCTGGAACCTGACATCAAACAGAGCTCTGTGACCTCAGAACAAAGTGATGGCTGTGAAGGCCCCAATGTACGCCCACGTTGCCTGTGAATTCCTGCACCTCCCCTCTACTGAATTTCCTTTTTCTGCACAGGAATGGAAGGAGCCAAATGGAGAAGGGCTGGAGTATTTTGGAGGCAGCATTGTGCATGGGAATGCAGAGGCACTCATGTCTTATTCCTCAGAAATTCCCTAGAAGAAGACCTGGATGAAGGCTGCTGTAAAAAGCCCAAATTCAAGAGTGTTTCTTTGGTAGTATTTTTGTCTGAAAGAATTGTGGCAAAAACCTGCTTTTCCCATGACTTCTGCTACACTTTCATGACCTTTGATGGCAGCACTGCTTCCATCCTCCACTGTCACCCAAACATGGCTGTGCAGTGCTGACGCATCTCCCCCGCCAGCCTGGTTTACTCCCTTTTCCACTTCCAATGCTACTTAAAGCTCTCTCAAGGAGCCCTGCTAACTCTGGAGCCAAGAGCCTTTTTCCCTTTCAGGCAGATGTAGCCCATGTGCCACCATCAGGCCTGCTGTCCTGTAGAGTAACCCACGGTCAAACTCCCATACTGTTGCTGGGAACACCAGGCTGCCGCCTATTCACCTCTAGAGCCTTCCTGGGTCTGGCTCACTGCACGTGGCGGAAGTAAATACCACATGTGCCCCAGATCCCTCAAGCAGTCATCCAGAGCCCCTGAGCTCCCTCTGCCTTGTCCTCGGACACCATCAGGCACCGCCACGGGACACACACAAATGTCTTGGTTGCTGCAGATATCAGGTAACACTGCTGGCCTTTTAGCCGAGCAGCTCTTCTGGCAAATAAATATGCATGACTTATGTGTGCCAGGCAACCTACGCTCAGAAGCTCTTGGACAGCCTTCTAGAACACCTTTGGTACACTTGTCCCTGAAGCACCACTTAAGCCCCAGGCGTTTCCAGCTGCAAGCAAAGAGGCACTGACAGATTTCCACCCCTCGGGTCTCTCTCCAAGGCTCGTAAGAGTCCTATGCAGCTGACAAGCTGCAGAAACTCGGCCCATGGCATCCTCTGGAATCAAGCACACATCACTGCCCACCGTGAAGGCCGCAGCCCATAATGAGCAGAGGGCCAGAGCAGACTAGAGGGTGTCTTGGTGACATCTCCTTCCTACGTAGGACCCAGGCAGGCTGCCCAGCTGCCTCGGCCTTGGCTCTGAGCGCCATCTCGGGCCCTCCATTCCTGCCCGAGGGGAGGCACCGATGAACACGGCCCTCCTTTTTTCCTTAAGGGGCCACACGCCCAGGCTCTCCGTTACCACGCTCCGCGCCATTGTGCTGCTCGGCGGCCCGTCACCAGCTGCGGCACCAGTGTCCCCAGAGCTCCTGTGCTGCTGCTGAAGCCGCCCGCGGCGTGTGGCCCAGCGGGGCGGCAGCGTTGCCCGCAGCCCGCGGCCTCCTTGTCCCCTGCTGCCGCCATTGCGCACGGGGCCCTGAGGGGCGGGCACGGGGCTGCGGGGCTGTGCCGGCCCCGCTTGCCGGGCCTCAGCCCCGGCTGCTGCCGCTGGCTCGCAGCGACCACTGCAGCAGGAAAACACCTCGGGGTTTACTGGAGTGCATACAAAAACTGCCCCTGGGCTTCTCCTTGTGTGTTGCTCTAGCCAATTGCCAGTCCCTTGCTTGCCCGCTGTTCTTTGCCACTCGCTCTCTATTTTGTTGTCCCTGCAAAGCTTCTTCAACAGTCTCCATCCCGCCCCAGCCCAGCGTTCGCTCTCTCCTGCTCCCTCCTGCTCATTCTGCGTCTCTTCCTCTGTCCCTGCTGCCCCTTCCCGCAGCTCCGGCCCCGTTCCCTGGCCCTCTTTTGCTCCCCTTGTCTCTCCGTTCTGCTTCCTGCCCCTGTCTCTTCGGTCTCTATTTCTCGGCTCCGCTCCCTGGGCCATGCTCGCTTCAGACTCCCAGGCGAACTGCCCCGGCAGCCGCTCTCTGCAGCCGGGACACGGCGGGGAGCTCTCCTGCGGCGGCACGACAGCGGCCAATGGGGCCCGGCACCGGCGCCTCGGCCCTGGCGCTGGAGCGGGGCCGCTCCGAGGCAGCGGCGGCAGCTGGAGCTGCGGCCCGGGAAGCGGGGCCGGCACAGCCCCACAGCCCCGGGCCCGCCCCTCCCGGCCCCAGTGGCAGAGAGCAGGGATGAGGTGGCAAACCAAGGCACTGGCCACTGGACAGAGCAACACACAAGGCGAATGCCAGGCACGCTTTTTGCCGGACCCCATTGAATCCAGAGCTCTTTTGCTGCTGCAGTGGCATGTCAGCTCCCTCAGAAGCAGCCGAGGCATTTCAGAAAGGGCACTGCAGGGCATGAGCGTCCATATGTCCCACAGCTCTCAGTTGTGCATCTGGAAGGCTGCAAGTGTGGGTGTCTATATGAGAAGAGTTTGTGAGGCTTGCTTCAAGGCTTGAGGCACAGCTCTCTTCTGAACAGAGCCTTGGGCTGCCCTCTCAGGAGGTGGCTATCTCAGAGCTGCTGCTATCTCAGAGAGGCCCATGAGAGACAGCGCAGAGGCGCAGCTGGAGCTGCTGTGGAGAGCAGAGGAGAGGAACAAGGGTGAGGAGCTCAGTGCTTCCTCTTCATCACTTCAAAGGGAAGAGCATTGTCTTGGGACAGTCTTTACCGCCCAAGCAAGAAGTAGAAGGACCCCCCCAAAAGCCCACTGTCCAGAGATGCCTTCAAGCATCTCTCGGGCAATTGCTGCCGGCAATATCCTCCCCACACACTGCAGGCAACAGTCAGCCTCAACAGCAGCTGTGCTGCGTTCCTTGGACAGCAGCTTTGCTGCACTCACACCTCCAGCTTTGGCTGCAGATGGCCCAGCTGGAGCAGGCATGGGCAAAGGCCTGCAGGACCACCGTCAGTCGGACTCGTGAGCCCAGGACAGCAGTTCCCTGGCATGCTGGTTTCTTGCAGTGCCTCGTTTTCTTCATCTGAGACAGGCACTCCGTCACTTCTTTCCACCTGGAAGGCCTTCCTACATTCCATCACTTGAGAAATCCAGCAGGAAATACCCCCATCTATATTGCCTGAGTCTTAATCTCCCTGAACTAAAAGTTAAGTCAAGTCCAAAAACAGGAATAAATGAGCCTGCATCTGCCACACTCGCTCAAGCAAAAGATCACATCAAAGTTTGTGGTAATCGGCGGAAGAAATGCGGCACTCAATAGGAGTGATCAGCAAATCTCAAAACTTTATTGGTAGGCACATACATTTATATTGGTGTTAATGAGGCCAATACATATTGCAAAAGGTGAGCTCATTATTGGTTAGTTACTTATCAGCTAACTACGCCTACCTTAGCATTCTTGTGGCTACTATGTTGCAGCTGTCCACATCTTTTCTTCATATTTCTAACTAACCATCCTCTCCCCCATCCTGATGTTGCACCAAGGGCTCAGTGCCCTTGCCAGGTTTGGACACTGTCCGCTGACTCCTATCCTCATCTCCTTCTTGCTTAACTAACGGTATTATATCAGTGTGACCTTTGTCAACTAGCTAGCTGTTCACAAAATCCTCCACAAAAGTTCTCTGTTCTATTCCAGCTCTGGGCTTTTTTCCCATACTGCGTGCGACAAGACTGTGATTTTTATTATAATTATAGTCGCTGTTATCCATCTAATTTTTAAGAAGGCTCCTGTGATTGATAGGACATTCCTTCCCCTCTCACACAGCCCGGCTCCAGCTTTCTGCTCCTTGATGCTCCTCTCTTGAAGCTCTTCGGGGAGGGACTGCCACGACCTAAGTCACCACCTCGGGTCTCTTGATGTGCTCACTGCTGGACAGCCATCCCTCGCAGAACATCTTTCCCTCTCTGCCCAGACCTTCCTGATTCAGGGCAGCATCCCAAATGAGCTCCCAGAGAAGTTTCTGCATGTCACTGCTAGCCAGCGTGTCCCCGTGCTGGTGCAGGAAAGCTTTGTGAACGGCCACTGCTGGGAAAGCAGGCTGAGGTGGCACAAGCAGCTCCTGCACTGCAGTGCAAGTTTCTCAGAGCTCCTGTCACAGCCCCAGCCCTGCTCCCAGCTCTGTGCATTCTACCCCAACAGAAACAGCCACACCAGGCAAGAACTTACTGCTTTTGGAAAAATATTTATTTATCAAGATCAAGAAAACAATAATTGTCTGCTAATACCAAGTATCACTATCACTAAATGTACCACTATCACAAAAACAATCACCCTCCTCTAATATCAAGTAACGCTATCATTGAAACAATCACTATCCCCTAATATTAACTAACGCTATCATTAAAACCATCACTATCCTCTAATATTAACTATCACTATCATTAAAACAACCACCACCCTCTAATATCAAGTGTCCCTATCACTATCACTAAAAGAATCACTACCGCTATCACTATTTATGGCTATCACTATCACTAACCATCTATCACTATCACTAATCTTCATCCTCTAACAGATAGTAGTCCTGCAGGTATTGGTAGGAGGGCCAAGAGGATGCTGTGGGCTGAGGTGACTCCAGGGAAATCCAGTGGTCCCGTGAAGAGGTGTTGTCAGCCAGAGCACAGAAGGAGCAGGTGGGCAGAGGTGACGGGTCTGCGCTCATGTTCTTGTGCAGCTGGGCGAGCTCTGCTGCAAAGAGCTCAGGAAACAGGCGGCAGCTGTCCCTGAACCCGTTGCCTTGGGCTCTCTCGCTGCTTCCCGCTCCTTCTCCTGACTCTGCTTCACCTCTAGGCTGACCACAGCTTTCCCAGGAAGAGTCCCAGTCCTGTCCTGTTGCCTCTTTGTCCTCCTGGCTCCTCCTGTAGAAACAGATTTCCAAGAAGACTCCTCACAGATAGGAATTTGGAGCACAGTTTCCTCAGAGCCCTGCTAGGAGCCGCCTGGGCGTTCCTGCATGCTGCAAAGACTTCCTTGCCAATGGCAGCAATTAATAACTCACCTGTCTCTCTTCAGCAGCTGATGCATGACTAGATAGCCAGACACTGCCCCAAGCAGAAGCAAAGCTGAGGCTGCTACTGTCCCTACTAGGATGTAGTACTTGCTCGGGTCACAGTGTCCAGCAGTCTGGGCTTTTTGCCCACCGGATGACCCTGGCAGGAGAAGAGACAATGCAAGAGTCAGCGTTTGTGCTCTGCACTAGGCATAACCCCACAGTGTGCTTCAGCTGCCCAAGGACTGGCACTGCTAGTGGATCAGAACTGACATCTGATGTTGTCTTCAGAGATGGCTTCCTCTGGCTCTGGTGTCTTAGCATCAGGGACCAAGAGGGATCCCATCAAGCTCTCATGCACAAGAGCCCAGTGTGTGCCAGGGAGCAGCACTGCCCCATCTACTCCTCCGGGCTGCAGGCCCGGGCTGCGTGCTGGGCACCTGCAATTCACCCATGGAGAGCACTGCAGGGATACAGCAGAAATGCTGCTCTTTGCCCAAGACAGCATCTAGCAAGCACTCACCTGAATATTCCTCAGGCTCAGCAAGTGTCCTGGTGTCCTCTGTTGGTTCTCTTTTTTCATGTGAGCCTGGCACACTGTCACTTTCTTCCACAGCTAAGGTCTCCGGCACAGTCTCAGAATCTGTCTCTTCAGAAAAACAAAACATTGCACACATTAACCAGAAGCCACTGCCCCTCAGCACAAGCACGGTACCATGGCCTGGGCATTCCGGCAAGCGGCGCTGACGAGGCCGCTGTCCCCCCCAAGACAGGAGGAATCGACAGCTGGATTTTCTGCAGTGCAACAAGAAGTGCAGACCCAAACCAGCCAAGACTTAACCAAATGACCCACAGAAGGAGTACCTTCAGGTTCCCCCTCACCCTTGGACTCCAGCTTCAACCCGTCCCTGAGCCTGAGCTTTGCAAGGGGCAGCCAAGGCTTGCTCTGATGTCATTGCTGCCTCCATGCTGTGCTGAGCGTGTGGCGAACCCAAATTCAGCACTGGCCTTTGCCCAACATCTGGATGCCAATGTCTGCACAGAGCAGCCCTGGCCAGGAATGCTGCAACTGCAGCAGCAGCTGGAGAAGCCCCTGGCAGTCATCTGGAAGAACAGCTGCGAGCGGAGGCTGTGCTGGACCATCTCTAGGGCTCCCTGCAGGAGCTGTGAAATGGAGTGGGCCTGCAGCAGGACTCTGACTGAGTGCTTCTGCCTGTCCAGGATACAGCACATGCCTACAGGAAGCAAAAGCTCAGCTTCCCGGCTGCCAGGGTTAACAGAGTGGGATATACTAACCAGATGGGGCTTCATGCAAGGCTGCCAGGAGCTCCTCTGGAACATCCGGCAATCCTTCAGGGAACTCTTCAGGAACCTTGTCATCCTTCATCCCTATTGTTAGATTTACAAAAGCACGTTAACCTATGACGGTATTTTTCTCGTGAATAAAACAGGGAAAAGGGGCGCTCCTTTTTGTGAAGGCAGGACAGACTGACTACTCACGCTTGAGGTACCAGCTCGGAGTCAGCACGGTATCTGCCCCTCGCTCAGGGGCTGAAAGAGCACTCTCTGTGTCCACAACTACAAGCAAACACCCACAAGAAGTTACCATCACGTGCACTGCCCTCATGGGCACACCTCAAGGCCTGGATGTGGAAGGCACTGCTAGGGCACGCTCAAGCAGGTCTGCATCCTCACAGCTGCAGGGGGGTCTGGCTGCCCTTGGGACACTGAGCTGGCAGCTCCCACATGAAGGGAAAAGCCGTGGCGTGCCCACACGATCTGTGTGCGGGTCAGCCCTGGAGCCGGGCCAGAAGGCTGGACACCCAGAGCGGAGGGACGGACAGCCACTGCTGAGTGATGGAGAACTGGTGCGGTGCTTCCGGGCCTGGCCCGACCCTCCCCACATCCTTGCTCCTTAGGAAGCTCTCTCCATGCTGCACCCTAAAGCAGCTGCAGCCCCTCACACCTCCCCTGGAGCCTCTGCCCCTCTGCCTGCCCCGTGCTGCCTTCCTGGCTCAGCCATCCCTGCTCCCGGCCCCGCTGCTGCCAGCCAGGGCTGTGTGCTGGCCCCTGCCTGCCTACCTGCTCCCTGCCCAGCTGCTGGAGCACTCTGGGCATTCTGGGCTGGCAGGGCCACGAGAAAGAGCAGCAGGAGGTAGCAGCTCAGGACCATGATCCCCCCTGCTAGCAACACTCTGCTGCTGCTGCTGCTGCTGCTGCTGCTGCTGCAGCGTTGCCCAGAGCGAGCACTGAAGAGCACAGTGGGGCTCTGGAACCTGACATCAAACAGAGCTCTGTGACCTCAGAACAAAGTGATGGCTGTGAAGGCCCCAATGTACGCCCACGTTGCCTGTGAATTCCTGCACCTCCCCTCTACTGAATTTCCTTCTTCTGCACAGGAATGGAAGGAGCCAAATGGAGAAGGGCTGGAGTATTTTGGAGGCAGCATTGTGCATGGGAATGCAGAGGCACTCATGTCTTATTCCTCAGAAATTCCCTAGAAGAAGACCTGGATGAAGGCTGCTGTAAAAAGCCCAAATTCAAGAGTGTTTCTTTGGTAGTATTTTTGTCTGAAAGAATTGTGGCAAAAACCTGCTTTTCCCGTGACTTCTGCTACACTTTCATGACCTTTGATGGCAGCACTGCTTCCATCCTCCACTGTCACCCAAACATGGCTGTGCAGTGCTGACGCATCTCCCCCGTCAGCCTGGTTTACTCCCTTTTCCACTTCCAATGCTACTTAAAGCTCTCTCAAGGAGCCCTGCTAACTCTGGAGCCAAGAGCCTTTTTCCCTTTCAGGCAGATGTAGCCCATGTGCCACCATCAGGCCTGCTGTCCTGTAGAGTAACCCACGGTCAAACTCCCACACTGCTGCTGGGAACACCGGGCTGCCGCCTATTCACCTCTAGAGCCTTCCTGGGTCTGGCTCACTGCACGTGGGGGAAGAAAATACCACATGTGCCCCAGATCCCTCAAGCAGTCATCCAGAGCCCCTGAGCTCCCTCTGCCTTGTCCTCGGACACCATCAGGCACCGCCACGGGACACACACAAATGTCTTGGTTGCTGCAGATATCAGGTAACACTGCTGGCCTTTTAGCCGAGCAGCTCTTCTGGCAAATAAATGTGCATGACTTATGTGTGCCAGGCAACCTACGCTCAGAAGCTCTTGGACAGCCTTCTAGAACACCTTTGGTACGGTTGTCCCTGAAGCACTACTTAAGCCCCAGGTGTTTCCAGCTGCAAGCAAAGAGGCACTGACAGATTTCCACCCCTCGGGTCTCTCTCCAAGGCTCGTAAGAGTCCTATGCAGCTGACAAGCTGCAGAAACTCGGCCCATGGCATCCTCTGGAATCAAGCACACATCACTGCCCACCGTGAAGGCCGCAGCCCATAATGAGCAGAGGGCCAGAGCAGGCTGGAGGGTGTCTTGGTGACATCTCCTTCCTACGTAGGACCCAGGCAGGCTGCCCAGCTGCCTCGGCCTTGGCTCTGAGCGCCATCTCGGGCCCTCCATTCCTGCCCCAGGGGAGGCACCGATGAACACGGCCCTCCTTTTTTCCTTAAGGGGCCACACGCCCAGGCTCTCCCTTACCGCGCTCCGCGCCATTGTGCTGCTCGGCGGCCCGTCACCAGCTGCGGCACCAGTGTCCCCAGAGCTCCTGTGCTGCTGCTGAAGCTGCCCGCGGCGTGTGGCCCGGCGGGGCGGCAGCGCTGCCCGCAGCCCGCGGCCTCCTCGTCCCCTGCTGCCGCCATTGCGCACGGGGCCCTGAGGGGCGGGCACGGGGCTGCGGGGCTGTGCCGGCCCCGCTTGCCGGGCCTCAGCCCCAGCTGCTGCCGCTGGCTGGCAGCGACCACTGCAGCAGGAAAACACCTCGGGGTTTACTGGAGTGCATACAAAAACTGCCCCTGGGCTTCTCCTTGTGTGTTGCTCTAGCCACTTGCCAGTCCCTTGCTTGCCCGCTGTTCTTTGCCACTCGCTCTCTATTTTGTTGTCCCTGCAAAGCTTCTTCAACAGTCTCCATCCCGCCCCAGCCCAGCGTTCGCTCTCTCCTGCTCCCTCCTGCTCATTCTGCGTCTCTTCCTCTGTCCCTGCTGCCCCTTCCCGCAGCTCCGGCCCCGTTCCCTGGCCCTCTTTTGCTCCCCTTGTCTCTCCGTTCTGCTTCCTGCCCCTGTCTCTTCGGTCTCTATTTCTCGGCTCCGCTCCCTGGGCCATGCTCGCTTCAGACTCCCAGGCGAACCGCCCCGGCAGCCGCTCTCTGCAGCCGGGACACGGCGGGGAGCTCTCCTGCGGCGGCACGACAGCGGCCAATGGGGCCCGGCACCGGCGCCTCGGCCCTCACGCCGGAGCGGGGCCGCTCCGAGGCAGCGGCGGCAGCTGGAGCTGCGGCCCGGGAAGCGGGGCCGGCACAGCCCCACAGCCCCGGGCCCGCCCCTCCCGGCCCCAGTGGCAGAGAGCAGGGATGAGGTGGCAAACCAAGGCACTGGCCACTGGACAGAGCAACACACAAGGCAAATGCCAGGCACGCTTTTTGCCGGACCCCATTGAATCCAGAGCTCTTTTGCTGCTGCAGTGGCATGTCAGCTCCCTCAGAAGCAGCCGAGGCATTTCAGAAAGGGCACTGCAGGGCATGAGCGTGCATATGTCCCACAGCTCTCAGTTGTGCATCTGGAAGGCTGCAAGTGTGGGTGTCTATATGAGAAGAGTTTGTGAGGCTTGCTTCAAGGCTTGAGGCACAGCTCTCTTCTGAACAGAGCCTTGGGCTGCCCTCTCAGGAGGTGGCTATCTCAGAGCTGCTGCTATCTCAGAGAGGCCCATGAGAGACAGCGCAGAGGCGCAGCTGGAGCTGCTGTGGAGAGCAGAGGAGAGGAACAAGGGTGAGGAGCTCAGTGCTTCCTCTTCATCACTTCAAAGGGAAGAGCATTGTCTTGGGACAGTCTTTACCGCCCGAGCAAGAAGTAGAAGGACCCCCCCAAAAGCCCACTGTCCAGAGATGCCTTCAAGCATCTCTCGGGCAATTGCTGCCGGCAATATCCTCCCCACACACTGCAGGCAACAGTCAGCCTCAACAGCAGCTGTGCTGCGTTCCTTGGACAGCAGCTTTGCTGCACTCACACCTCCAGCTTTGGCTGCAGATGGCCCAGCTGGAGCAGGCATGGGCAAAGGCCTGCAGGACCACCGTCAGTCGGACTCGTGAGCCCAGGACAGCAGTTCCCTGGCATGCTGGTTTCTTGCAGTGCCTCGCTTTCTTCATCTGAGACAGGCACTCCGTCACTTCTTTCCACCTGGAAGGCCTTCCTACATTCCATCACTTGAGAAATCCAGCAGGAAATACCCCCATCTATATTGCCTGAGTCTTAATCTCCCTGAACTAAAAGTTAAGTCAAGTCCAAAAACAGGAATAAAGGAGCCTGCAACTGCCACACTCGCTCAAGCAAAAGATCACATCAAAGTTTGTGGTATTCCTCACTCTCCCACAATCCAAGCAATTATTGAAAGAGCACATCAAACATTAAAATGCATTTTATATCAACAGAGAGGGGGAGCAGAGGTCACACCGCAGATGAGACTGAACAAAGCTTTGTATGTTTTTAATTTCCTAAACAGTTCGTTTTGCAGAACCTGATCCATCAATTTTTAGGCATTTTTCAAATAACACTCAGGCGAAACTGAAAGAAAATCCACATGTTTTAATTAGAAACCCTGAATCTGGACAAATTGAAGGTCTTTTCCAATTAATAACCTGGGGCGAAGGGTATGCTTCTGTCTCTACAGGTGCTGGAATTAGGTGGTTCCCAGCCAAAAATGTCAAACCATATCGCACCCCAGAACGTGTTGACAAGTCCAGAACCGAGGAAGCAAGTACGCAGATGTGAGCCGAGCACAGAGATCCCTGGTCACGCCTGACGTTCCTTGTTCATCGGTGGAACCTGCAAATTCTGGCTTTGTGTTAATGTTATTTATAAGTGTGTCAATTGTATGTCAAATGTTTGTTTTGTAGAGCTGACTTTTGGCAAAAGTTTGGGTTTTTGTTTTTGTTGAAAGCAAAATTTTAGAAATGGATATATATGTAAGGATTCTGCCAAAATTTAGCTCATGGATAAGATGAAGCAAATGCAAGTTGTATGTTGGTATTGGTGGGTTTTAATTCTTTTTTGTCGTGCAGATTTGCCTGTGGAACAACCAAAACCAAATGTTTGGGTGACCTTAGCCAAGGCAGCCGGCTCAGATACCATATGGTTGTCTAATTCGGAACCAGAAAAACCTTTCTCAACCTGTCTGGTTGGTGTGCCAGTAAAAGAGTTGCCTTTAGTCAAAAAACAATCCAATGGTAAGCCAGGTGAAATTGACAATGGAAACAATCCCACACTGAATTGGAACCTTTGGGCCAAAAAACTTCCGAGGTCAGCTTCTAAACCCCAAGAATTGGAAATCCTTGGTTCTTTAACAATAGATTTTTGCTTTACCTTCATAGCTAGTGCTTGGCGAAAAGGTGATCCTCCAAATTTCAATGTTACTCCCCATTACTTTGCATATAGAAATTTGAGGTTTTGGTGTAATTCTTCAGTTGGGATGTGCTTCCTGAGGCTGACCTACATCCCTGGCAATTGCCTAAGGGATATTGGTTCATTTGTGGAGACAGGGCTTGGCAAGGCATTCCAGCACACCTTGAAGGTGACCCTTGTGGCATTGGGATGCTCACTGTAATCGCACCCTCAGCTAAAGCAGTCATGAAAAGGAAACAAAGGAAAACAAGATCTGCTCATCATTACGATGAGAACTGTCAGAGTGATTTCATGCCTTGGAAAGCTGCAAGAAGGGTCTCAGCAAGTATATTTTTACCCCAATTGACTTCAGCAGTGGCTTTGAAACAATTAGATCGAGTTGGGTGTTGGCTGAGCAAGCAAACTAATGCCACATCCTCTGCCATTAGTGATATGTTGACCGATGTTGATAGTGTTGGACATGCTACCCTTCCAAACAGAGCAGCAATTGACTTTCTTTTACTGGCACATGGACATGGTTGTGAGGAATTTGAAGGACTGTGTTGTATGAACCTGTCTGATCATTCGGAATCCATTCACAAAAGCGTACAAAAACTGAAAGATTTGACAGCCCAAATCAAAGAGGATGGTGAATTCTGGTTGGATGATCTGTTCCAAGAATGGAGCTTTGCACCTTGGCTAAGGCAACTTTGCAAGATAGGTCTCTATATATTGGGTGTTTTGTTAATGCTTCATCATGGCCACACTGTGGGTCAGCAGCCTGTCTTTGAAAGGGGGAGAAGAAGGATGTTGTGCCACTGAGGCAAGAAAAGTGGTTTCCAAGGCAGTTCACAGGACACCCCAGGAGCTCGTCAGACAGCACAAGCTCCTGGGAGTGCTCAGTGTCTCTGACAAGCTCAGGAGGAGCTGGGCCCAGGGGCTGTTCAGCAAGGCCCAGGCCTCACAAGCCTTTCTCAGGCCACCGTGTGGCCGGACAAGGCCGGGGGCATTCACCACCACAACCTGAAGCACAAAGTTTTGATGTAGGATAAAAAGCCATGGCCCAGTGGAAGTGGGCTGTGTCCTCAGGCCTGTGGGAGAATCACAATGCAGATCCTGTGCACCTGATTCCATCTCTCCCACTTTTCTAAGTTCTTGGTGGCAAGGTCATTTAGGTTAGACACACAGCTCACTGTAGCTTTCTGCACAATGAATTAAAGTGAGATTACATATCCCAAATCGTGTTCTCTTACCGTTTAACTGACTGATTTAAGGAATTTCTGGAGCAGCAAACTTGCTTCCTCAAATCATTACTGTGTGTGGCACAGAGAACAGAGGAAAGATTTAATGTCAAAGGCATCACCCAGGCAATGCTCTTTTGACAAGTTCTGCCCTGAGCTTTCCTGAGGAAGATCGGAAAGGTTCAGTGTCACTAGCACAAGCTCCTGCAATGGCTGCTGGCCAGCAGAGCAGGGCTGGCAGCTGGGAAACAAGTGTTGCCACAAGCAGCAGCTCAACCAGGGCAGCAAATCCAGAGCAGGGAAGGAGTTGATCTGAAAGCCAAACCCCCTTTTAGCTCCTCCCAAGAGGGCTGGAACAGTTCCTCATCCCAGTGAGGTGCAGTGCTGGACCCCACAGCTCTGTGTGAGCACTGGACAAAAGTTTGCTCCCACTGGCTGGTGTGATGGTTTCTGCAGGAGCTCTGGGCTCCTGTTTGTGCTGGACACAAGGAGGAGACGAGGAGCCAAGTGCACTGACACACCTTTGCCTTGAGCATAGCCCGGCCTGGACCAAACACACTGCAAGGGTTCCCCTTTGGCCCATGTCTCGAAACATCAGGTGCACTGTTTGATGACTCAGGTTGGTTTGGTGCCAAGGAATTTCCCTCAGAAATACTGGGTTTGTCTCCCTCTGTGCCTTCCCCTCAGCAGCATTGCGGATGTTCCTGTGTGAAGCCATCTATCCCATGCAGTTTGAGACAACTTAAAACAATAAGTTGTGTCCTCTAAACTGTTCCAACAATCCCCTTCCAGCAACAGGAAATGAAAACTAAAGAAAAAAGGCCAGTGACTTCTAGATATCAAACTGTCAGACCTCACTGTCCCCCCTCTGGAACAAAGGCCCAAAATGCCGGAGGACAATCCCCCCAGGACACGCGTCACAAGATGGCTCCGGGTTCTCCCTCAGGAAGAACAGGAGCTGTCACGGAGCAGTTCCAGCAGGAGATGAAAGTTCGGTGGCTCGTCTGGCATCTGGGACTTTCTCCCAATGGCAGAGCTCTGTGGAGTGGTCACGGCAGGGGAATCAGCTGGGCTGGAGACCCTCGTGTCTTTTCTGCCCAGCGTGGCACAGCTCACACTCTTGGGCTGGGAGCGGGGCCGTTCCACTTCTGCCAGCACGATGTCCCTGGGCTTGGACAAGCAGTTTTCTGCTCAGAGAGCCCTGCAGACTGTTCCACATATCTTTCATAAAGCCCATAAAAACAACTACAAACACTCTGCCTATAGCAGCTTTCAGAAAGAGCTGCAGAAATCCAGGACAGCTTAAAGCGAGAGTCAGAAGGCTTTTGTCTTGTTCCTGCCTGCAGAATTCTTGATGATCTGATGCAATTTTATTCAGATGTAACAGGGGATCTGAGTTTTTCTATTAAAATATTTCATGATGAGTGCAAGCCTTGAGAGCATGAGGTATAGGAGTGATGTGTGAAACCATGAGCATATCCTCCAAAGTGGCCAGTTTAGTTGTCCATTTTACTATTCTTGTATTTATTCTATACTAATAAGCAAAATCAAGCTTTGCTTGGATGTAAAACAGGCATGGCATACACTACAGTCCCTCACAGGGTCACCAGGGCTGGCAGTGACAAAGCATGCAATCTGCTTCATTGTGAACCACTACAGAGCTACATCACAATGTGGGTTTAAGTAGCATGGTATTATTAAGACCTCCTTTTTTACATGAGATACAAAAAGGAGGTCCCACATGACCTTCATGCAAGCATGCAGTAAAGAACTGATCCTGCTATCCTAACAAAGCTTTGGCTTTGGCATTTACACTCTTCCCATTCATCTTTTGACGCAGACACTCCAGGTTTTCCCCCACCCCTGCAAGGCTGGCAGTCGCTGTTTCCCATTTACTGTTCTTCCCTAGAGCCAGTCCAGGAGCTGCTGAAACTAAAATCCCAGAGATCTGGATATTGTGAAGGAGAATGAAATGCTAATTAAGTGTTCACATTAGTAATACCCAGGTCTGCATTCCCAGTGCTCTGAAGCAGCAGCTGGAGGTCCTCGCATTGTTCCTGTTTGTGGATGTTCATGTTTCTGGTCTGCAACAGCAATGGCTTTGAGGAGGGACAAGAATGCCCCTATTCAAACAGTGGCTTTGCAAGGAGATGTGAAGTTTCACTGCCCTTTTTAGAATATTTTAGAAAGATCTAAGAGAATATTGTGGCATGGAGCAGGTCTCTAATTGTGTCTCCAGAGAAAGCCCCAAAGCACACGTTCACTCTGCTGCTGATGGCAACCCCATAAGCACACGGACTTGTTTTCCCTGCAACATGCCACCCTGCCTGGGCTTTACTAGGCCAGGACTAGACTCATAGCTAAGCAAACACATGCAGCCACGTGACATAGAGTTTTTCCATCAGAAAACCTAATTAACGCATTCACACGCAGTTTCTTCTGTAACATCACAAGCTGGCAACCATGAGGACTTTGCTGTCAAGAGCTTGCAGTATGCATTGGGCCCAGGAAGTGTTTTCCCTTAAGGCAAAGCAAATTGAAATGTGAACTTTAAAAGCTTCAAAAGACTATGAAAGGAAACTGCAAAAGAATTTCTGGATAGGGAGTATTGTCAATGATTATGCAGCCCACCAAGCAATTCTGGAGCAGAATCCTGAATTGCTTGTTCCAGCTATGCAGGAATTCATTACCCTGGCAGGCAATGGTCCATGGGAACAAATGATCCCTCAGCTCTGGGCTGAATGGCACACAGGCTGCACTTTAGGTTTGAGGAAACCTTGTCACCCGTTATTGGCCTCCCAGTCCACTCATCCTTCTGCAAACAAGTTGCAAACAACAAAGTTGGACTGCTGGCCTGGGTAAATCTATATACAGATGACTTTTCCAAAGCAGTGCATCGTTTCCCAGTGAAATACACGACCTCTTCTTACCTATGAAATTGTGATTGAAGACACCTGTGAGCCAGCTCTGTGCGAGATGGCAAAGGAGCAAAGCTTTGGCATTTGGGCACACTTCTCTTTGTTTCTTTGCTCAGGCCTTTGGTGAGCACAGAACTCATCTAGGTAGAAAACTTTTGACCATACAGGATCTTTTGGATCCATTGTCCCCCAAACATGTCAATGTGTGGCCCTGTTGTCATGACAAGTTAAAAACAGCAGCACAAGTGACACAAAGAAAACATGGCAAAAGAGGAAGAAGAGAGGCCCAGTGAAGAAAGGATGTGGTGAGACACTGCACTCCCATAATCTCCAGGAGATCCTGGTGTCACATTCTTCTTTTGGTTTATTTAAATTTAATTGATTCATTAAAGTTTTTTTAAATCATCAAAATAAAATATATACAATTAAAATATGTCATCAAAATTTAAATATACAATCAAACACATTTATTCAAAACTATCAGAACATAGATACATCTGCAACTATGAAGCCTAAACCTATTCCAAATTCCTAAATCCTATTGTTGATGAATCCTATAGTTGATGAATCCTATTCTTGATGAATCCTATTGTTGATGAATACTTTTCTTGATGAATCCTATTCTTAATGAATCCTATTCTTGATAATCCTAAAGCCTAAATCCTATTCTTGAAACATTCTTTTGGACAGTTGGCAGCTTCTTCCTGATCTTGGAGGAAAGAGCATTTCTGGACTGGAGGCAAGGACTTTCTTGGTAAGGGAGTATCAGAAATGTCCAGAGAAAACTTCTTGGAAAGACTGTAGCCAGTCGTATCTGTGGAGACACAAAGTTTAACAGAGCCTGGAATGCAAACCTAAAGCATCTGAAGCTCCGTATTTAATGGGACAGATTCCTTGGAAATTTCTAAAGAGCTGCACAGGGAAACATGCTCCTGCTGGCTGCAACTTGAAGCAGACCAGAGGAAAACCCTGCCCCACTTCCACAGAGCTGCCACAGGAACAGCCTGGCCTCTGGGCTGCCCTGGGACAGCAGGGAGCCCAGAGCCCTGTGCTCTCCAGCCACGGCTCAACTGCACATGCACCCTGCTGCTGCTCTCCCTGCCCCACAGCTGAGCAGCCCTACAGCTCCACGGGGCACTGCCAGCAGCACAGCTCATTGCAGGGCACATGCAGGGCACAATGTGTACAGCCATTGTGTAATTCAAGCCAATGTTCCCTGCCAATGTGCACAGCCTCTCTGGGCTGCCACAAGACCCTTCCTCCCAACAGAGAGCGGCCCAGCTCCCACCTCACCTCTGTGTGAGGCAGATCCATGCTTGGTCTTCACCTTGTCCTCAGTCTGCAGTTGCTTCAGGCTGATCCATGCTTAGTCTTCACCTTTTCCTCTGTCTGGATTCACTTGAGGCTGATCCATACTTCATCTTTACCTCGTCATCTGTCTGCTGTTGCTTCAGGCCCCCCATGTCATGACTAGGAAGGGCAATGCTGATAACAGAGCGGGGGCAGGTGCACACCCTTCCTTAGTATTTTGTCATTTCTGGCACAGCTGAAAAGTCACGTCCGGTGGTGTCCAGCTCAGAAATTTGTCCGCTTTCTGGAGAACATCAAACCTTCACCAGCCCAGAAGGCTGTTGAGGTTTTCCTGCACGTGTGGAGGTGTGCTGTCAGCAAACTTAATGATCTGGCTGCCCAGTGCCTCGCAGAGGGCACAGGCCAGCTTGGTGACCACAGCGCAGACGTTGGCGCTTCGCACAGGCAGCGCCTTGTTCTCCAGGCAGGACCAGAGCACGGGCAGGGCGTAGCGCTCGACCGCTTCAGGGCTCCTGGCATGAGCCCATTCCACAAGCACTGCCGGGAGAGAGACACAGCTGCTTACCCACCAGCCTCCATGCAAACAGGGATCTACCTCTGCTCTTGCCTCTTGGAAGCCTCTCGGGCCAAGATCAGTGAAACAGCACACACAGCCCCACAACCCAGAAATGGGCAAAGCCGCTGATCATCCTTGAAACACAACCACCAACCCCTTGGGACTAATATCTCCAACCAGAGCCTTGTACCTGTGGCAGACTTTGTACCTTTACTCAATTATTGCACAATTTCTTTCTGCATGAACAATGAATGAAACGTCAAATTGCCTACTATTTCCATTTACAAGTTGTCTAAACCCACGTAGAAGATTTGGAAATGCACCCTAGAGAGACAATTGAGAGATTTCTAATAAAAGCAATTATTCCATTTTTGTAACTTTGATGTCAAGGGCCAAAAGTCTAATCTGGCTCTCCCCTTTGCTCCGTGGCCCACAGCAAAGGGCAGTATTAGAACACACTCCAAAACTCCAGCCCACCAGAGATGCTACTTGACAGCTGGATGAGAACCACCAGAGACTAGCTGGTGTCTTTGGCAGAATGCTTTTGTGGCTTCCAACAAAGAGCTGTTTCAAACCTCAGGGTGTCTTGGAGAATTACCCAGACCCATTGCCCTGGCATTTGCCCTGTCACTTGAGCATCTCCACATTTTAATGACATTTCCCCTCCCAATGTTAATAGCATTTCTTCTTAAAATGTGCACTGAAATAGGGGCATAGAGAGAGAAAAAGGCTACATAGGGGACTGAAATTTAGCCAAAACACAAGGGTTTTCTCAGATTGCCTCTGGAATCTGCTCTCTGCTCATTTTCTGAACTGAACTATATCAAACACAGACAAAAAGTGACTACCAACAGGCTCCTTGCATGGCAGATTTGGCTGAAAGATCAAAACCTGAAATGCTCAGGAGACCAGTCTTGTTTCCTGATCAGGCAAACTGTTATGTAGTAGCCATTTACTATTCTGTGGTGGAAGAAACTTCATTTCCTCTATGCTGTTAATCCACCAGCAGTCATCAACATTGAAAGAGCTCCTGAAAGTACCCAAAACCAATTTGGCTAAGCAGGAAAAGGGTTATGGTACCCATTCAAAAACTGGACTTCATTTGAGTTTAAATGCAATTAAAGACACTGGCCACTATGGGACTTGAGAAGGGCCCCAGTGAGAGCTCAGCACCTCCTGATGTGGAGGAACTACTCTACTGTCTGTTCACTGGCATTCCCTGTAAATACTCCCTCGGAGACCTCTTGGCTTAGAAGGGGAGGCCGTACCTGTGATACGTTCCGTGACATCCAGCAGAGCTTGGCCACTCAGTCGTCTCCATTGGTGGCAGAGCTCTTTCATCAGTGATACTTCATCTACAAGTGAAACACACGTTTCTGTTCACTCTTCTGAGGGCATAGGAGAGAGGACAGTGGCAAGGGAAAAAGCAGGGGCAACCCCATTTTATACAATAAAGTCCATTTCTGCTGATTTTTGAATCCTTTTCTTCTTTCCTTCCAGCCTACTTGTTGGTGTTTAAAACGCCAAAAGAAAAGCTCTCCTTTCACATTTGTAAATCCAAAGTTGTCTGCTCCACCAGGAGCTATGTTAAAATATTTCACATCAGGGTCCTCAAGAGTTCAGTCACATGGAAGCAGTGAAAAGGTTCTGCATCGCAGAGCCAAAAGGAAGAAGCCCATACTTGGGACACAGAGAGGCACTGAGTCAGGTAATCCCTGACTTCACAGAGCAGCTGAGGTGGAGAAAGTGGAAACTCCCCTTGAAGACCTGCCTCTTCAACACTCCATTGTTCAGCCATATTCCCCCAGTGTGGCATTTTCAGACCTGACATCAATCTGTGTGGCAGAAAAATTTACAGCTGCCCTTGCCTCTGTAGGTATTTGCCATTTCCTTCTTGTCCCATGCAAAACAACGTGTGGAACAAGGCATCATTGACAGATGGATTTTGACCCATGTGTTATAAAGAAATGAACTTGATGAATCCTATGGTCCCCTTTGAAAAAAGAAGACAAAGAAGAAAGGTGGAAAACAGGCAGCTACTGCCTATAAAGTAGAGCCTTCCAGGTGGCTGCTGTGCAGAAGCTCTGATGGGCCGGTGTCCCTTCATGCCTACAGCAAAGCTGTTCATTTGGCAAGTCAGACGGGGCCCAAGCAAACTCCAAAACCCCTTTGCCTCTGAATTGCAGCAAAGCTGTAGTCCAGGACTTGCTCTTCAGACCAGCAGCACAGAGCCAAGGGCTCCTGGGACTGTTGGGAAATGCTGCTGCACATTCCAGCCAGTTGGGGATGGTGCATAAGGACTGCACCTGCACAGCTTCTGGTGGGTGTCAGCTGGAGCATTCCACAGACAGCAACAGCTACCAAGGCACTCAGCGTTCTCTTGTGTCGGAGAGACAGAGACACAGGTGAGGAGAGTCCATGCCAGGGCTCAGCCTTACCTAAATGCACAACAGATTGGTCCAGAGGCGTCATAGCTGCGGCATGAACCCCAGGATCCTTTGAGTTTAGGTTCTTTGTTATGCCTTCAACCAAACGGATCATCAATGGGTTCATGGCATCCTGCAGGAGTCCTATGATTTCTGCCAGCGCCTCCAGCGCCTTCTGCTTCACTTTCTTATGTGTGTCACAGATTCTCAGGCCAAAATAATCAAAAATCTGTGAAGAGAACAAACAACATGAAAGCTTGATTAAAATGACCTTTTTTGAAGAAGCGATGTAGAAATGAGCACTCAGGAATCTAAAAGATGAAAGTGATCCTTTCTCTCAGGTCAGCCCTTGCTTGCACATTTTCACTGTTTTCCTGTGGGCCACTCACTGGAATGGTTGCACAACCTCATGCTGCTTGAAAGATTTTCATCTGTTTTTAAGAGGTTTGGGTGGGGACAGAAAAATTCCTATGGTGTTTCTCTCATCCTATAAATCATTGAATCAATTCCATTTATTAATTCAAAAGACTACCTTTGCTTTACAAGTATGGAAGCAGATGTTTACAATGCCCAGTTTTTTATACAGTTGCCTCAAGTATTGAGGGCAGCTATGATTTTGCCTAAACTATGGCTGGAGGAGATCTAAGTTTTATTTTCTCTGTCTCAGAACCTGTGTCTGGAGAAGGGCAGGGCTCAGATCAACTCTTCCAGGATCCAGACCATTGCTCTGACTAACAGGTGGACTTGTGAAATATAATGTGCTGTACAGCTCTCATTCCAGCAGGTTCAGTCCCTTGACAGCCACATTATCAGGCACACTTTTCTGGAAAAAGGGGAAAAGCAGCTACAGGGAGGAGAAGGGATGGATCTGTCCTTATTTGTTTTCTTCCTTTCCAAAGAGAAAAAAAGGCCCCCCAAGAAGGGTGAGCACCATCTTTACCAAGAGGAATAGGGACGAGGATGGAAATGAGTTTTACCTGTGCAAGACAAGATGGAGTTCACAGAAGTATCATTTTAAAAACATTTTGTTTAAACCAACCCAGCCTGATACTTCTCTTCCCCATGCAAACCCATTTTTTCTCTAGAAAATAATTGCCATGTCTTCAATGGCTCAATTCCCTCCACTTAACCCAACTGGGAGTAGGAGACAGCAGAGGTTACACCAGCAGAAAATTCTGCCATCATCTGATGAACAGCAGCAATAGGCACCTGCCAGAAAAATACAGCAGGACTGAAATAACTTGTCCTGAAGCCTGGAGCTCAATTAATTTGTCTGGATAAGAAGGGCCAGTCTGTCCCAAACAGCCAGGATATAGTGCCAAGACACACTGAATTAACTTTACTTCCGCAGGCTTGGGAAAGGAGCTAAATGAAAGGAGCAATGAAGATATCCTACATACTTGGACAATGTTAGTGGAGATCAGTTGGGGTCTGGTTTTGGACAGGTCTAGGAGGAGTGCCACTCCTTCCATCCGTGTCTGGAACGCCTTGGCTTCCAGGAGATGGTAAAGCTTCTGGAGCAGCTCCCTTTCTTCCACAGATGCAGGTAATGTGACCTGGGCTCTTGCACGGTGTAGGCGGCGTCCACCAGTGGCAGACTTTGCCCTGGAAAACAAAGTCAAATTAGGATCTGTTTCTGATAATCCCTTCAGTTAATTGTGAGCCAAACATCTTGGGGAGCTTTCCTAATGATGTGATTTCAAGCTAGAAAATCATGAGGCTCTGAAGTGAAGAACAACGTGGACCTCATGACAATCATTATGGGAAACAATCTGCAAGTCACATTCTTCTAGTGCTCACGCAGCAAAACCAAGGATGAGATGCATCTGCTCTATCTTCAGATGGCTTCTAAGACACACAGGCCACGTTGCTTTGTGGGGAAAGAGAGACACTGCTTCCAAGTTTAAATGCCTCCTCATACGGGATGTGTGTGTCTTACAATAAGGAAACTCATCACTCTGGAGAAGTGTCTCTACAACCAGGCATGACAATCTGCAAAAGTAGCTCAGATGCATCTGAACAGATGAACAGGGGCATAGCTAAATGATCCAGAAAATCAGTAACAGAGAGAAAAACAGAAATCAGACATCCCAGAACTACGCTCACATTTCATTTGCTTCCCTAGAAACTAGATGCACAGCGTAACAAACCCACTAGGAATAATCCTCTTGGATCAACCTGCCTCTTCCATGAGAATGGGAAGATGCTAGCTATGCTACTGAGGCATGTGGTCACTTTCTTGCCACTGCTGAGCATGACAGAGCTAAATAAATCCCCCTCTGTTGTCAGAGGAAAACAGTACAAGTAGCTCTGCCACTGGCATGACGAGACAGCAAGGACCAAATTCCTGTCTTAAATGCTGATTGCAGCACAGGGGGAAATAAACCAAACACGCTGTCCATCAAGCAAACTGTAGGAAAGGCAGGAATCACAAGACAAAAAGTCCACCTTGAGATACCTGTTGACCAAAATGGCTTAGGAATTGTCTTGCTCCTTACTACTCAAACTTGGTACTGCTGTTTGAGGGTAAGAAAACCAACAATCAGCTAGACCAAACCTCATGGAAGGGAACTGCTTGTTTGAGGAATGGCATCCTGCCTCTACACTGGGACTTCTCATTAAAACACCCATCTAAAAAGGACTCCACTTGGATGAAAAAAACCCTGGTTGAATTTACTTGTCTCAAGTCAGGCAGCACAGACTTGGCCCTCTCCTAGCCTCCACAGCCCTGCCCTTGCCACTGCACTGGATCATCTGAACTGCAAGCAATGGGTGACTTTTTGTCGCCCAGTATTTGTGGAAAGCCCTCCAGAGAAGCTGTGTTCAACACAATGCAGAAATAGATATTTTTTATCCTAGAGCATTTGTAGGGAAAGGAAACAATCTTTGACACTGGTCATCTCCATCAGAAAGATGTGCCTGAGGAAGAGGCATGTGAAGCATGTCATGGGCTTTGTCACATCTGGCAAAAGTGCTCAGTACCGTTTGCTAGGAGGTGATGTGGCCTGGGGCTCCTTGGAGCCTTCATTCCTCTTCTTCACCGGCTCCTGCACAGGTGGGCGTTCAGCCTTCTGGTTTTCCATCCCCTACAGAGACACAGAGAAACCCCATCAATCTTTAGAATAGAACTAGGAAATTCCCTCTTTAAAACACCAGTTAGAACCAGGATCACTGCTACCAAGGCCTAGGGAAACATTTCCTAACTTACAGAAATAAACAGACCAGAGATTCAGTGATGCCAGCTCTTTGTTTTTGGTAGCCCAAGGCAGGTTATGGGTGCTACCAGACTGAGCTGCTGTCTAAAATCCCAAATTTATGAGTTTTGACCATAAATGGGAATTATGCAAACTGGTAGGCAATGAGTGGTCTTAAAGGAAGCAGCAGAAAAAATTGGACTCTTTGGGGGTTGGCCCATTGTGTTGGAAGTTGATTTGGTTCAACACTTACTCTCCCTGCCCCTGCACAAAGAAAAACTCCCTTCTGTAATGTAGATAAAAAGAATAAAATCCCTCCCAATCAAAAAAATGATTTTCCACTGGATGCTGCTGAATTTACCAAGCTTCTTCCAGCTCCACAGGGCTTGACAGCAGGGCAGTATTCCTAAAATAATTGTAGTATTTAGGATTGACTTGGACATCTTTTGTGTATTTGGAAATTTTCTTGGTAGTACTAAGAGACTTAGAGTCTCTTTTGCAAAGACTCTGTTATGTTCAGAAGCACTATTGTCACTTAATTGCTTTACTGAGGGCAGGGTAGGGAGAGTGGTGTGGGGGCTTACACGTGAATGTAAACCCATTTTCTCCTCTCTCCCTTTCCTCTTTGTGACCCATATTCAAAGTATTCAAAACCCTACTTTTCCCCTAAGAATACAGTTCCTGTGTGGTCTGCAGAAGAACAGGCTGAGGATTAACAGCTCATTTTCAGGAATAAAATGATTCAGCAAAAGAGGAATGAGATACAGACACATTGGGTATATTTGATCTCCTATTAGCAGTGGCAATACTTGCACAAAGGAGACATTTGTCCTGCCAAGCACTTACTTTCTTCTTAATTCTCTTCAGGATATCTTCCAGGTCATGCGTGGAAAGAGATTGTTCCAAAAGCTTTTTAAATTTTTGATTACTAAGCAACATCTTCACCATCTCCTGTCCATAATGCCTAAGGAAGGAAGGAAGGAAACAAAAGAAAAGTGAACAAAGGAAAAGTGTTAACAGAAGAGGCTGATGCCTTAAACTCATCGGGTGCAATGTTTGCATGAGAAGGCGTTACCTAGACTCAGCAAAGAGGGGGATTTACCTCACTTGACACTGCACAGTGCTGTCAGCTGAACACAAGAGGCAAGAGGAGAATGTGGGCCAACAGAAAAATACCATTTCTCTCTGAAACTGAGGGTGTGCTTCTGTGGGATCAAAGGATCCCAGGCAACAAGGGAAACACATCTGCTTTGTTGTCAGAGCCTATTAGCAGTGTTCTGCTGCCCTTGCACATACATTTTCCTTCCTTTAACTGGCAGGGAAGCCAGGACAAAACACCTCATCCTTGCTTTTGACTATTCTATACTATCTGTATACACATGGGCAGCCAGTTGCTCTGGTGTTCTTGGCAGCTATTAATGGGAATTTCATCATCAAAGGAAGGGGATTTTGGTGGCTTGGGGTGATTTTGCCACTAGGAAACCACAATTGTCTTCAAGAAGAAATTTGGAGGTCACTGAGCCACAGATAATAGCACTCTAGAAATCTGCAGAAGAGGTTTAGAAAGACTGAATACATTGGCTAAAGACCTCTAAAATATTTCTAGGGAAGTCTTAAGTTAATGAGAAACAGATGTTTGGGATCCTTCAGTGATGAACATTAGCCTACACTTGGCTTTCTCTTGTGCGCCTAAGGCTAAACAAAACTGTTGGACTGGCTAATCAGAGCTCTTGTGAACTCAGTAAAGAATCTCGCAAGTCACAGGGAGCTGGCAATGCTCCTTGCTGCCAACCTCAGGTTACCCAGTACAGTCATTTCCCCAGACAACCCAGAGCAGTGGTCACAGCACCAAGCCTGACAGAGCTCAAGAAGCGTTTGGACAATGCTCTCAGGCACGTGGAGTGAC